>NC_091753.1:4649000-4958933 GCF_043380555.1 Nothobranchius furzeri
AGGCCCAGTGACCTTTGGGACATGGTTTGACCCCCTATGGGAATGTGAGATCATCATGAAACGTTCAGATCACTTACAACTCAATAGATTCTACCTTCTTGTAATGTTTCAGCCTGATTGGACCTTGTTTTCACACAAATGGACCTAGAATGATGTGAAATTGTGCTTCGTGCAACATAATTCTGGGTGCCATTTACAAACCATAAGGCTAATGACTCCATTCCTTTTGTGGTTGTAGGGGCTGTTGATTGGAGTACACTAAAACAAACCTGATCTCTCTAGGACATTCAGAAGCCAAGTTATAAGCCCACAAATGTGTAACTGGACTACTTCTTTAAATTGACACATGATCCGGTGACCTTTGGAACATGGTTTGATCCGCTTAGGAAAGCGCTATAATCATGAAACATTCAGATCACTTACAACTAAATAGATTCTACCTTCCTGTAACGTTTCAGCCTGATTGGACCTTGTTTTCACACAAATGAACCCAGAATGATGTGAAATTGTGCTTCGTGCAACATAATTCTGGGTGCCATTTACAAACCATAAATGCTAATGACTCCATTCCTTTTTGTGGTTGTAGGGGCTGTTGATTGGAGTACATTAAAACAAACCTGATCTCTCTAGGACATTCAGAAGCCAAGTTATAAGCCCACAAATGTGTAACTGGACTACTACTTTAAATTGACACCAGATCCGGTGACCTTTGGGACATGGTTTGACCCCCTTAGGAAAGTGCTATCATCATGAAACGTTCAGATCACTTACAACTCAATAGATTCTACCTTCTTGTAACGTATCAGCCTGATTGGACCTTGTTTTCACACAAATGGACCCAGAATGATGTGAAATTGTGCTTCGTGCAACATAATTCTGGGTGCCATTTACAAACCATAAGTGCTAATGACTCCATTCCTTTTTGTGGTTGTAGGGGCTGTTGATTGGAGTATACTAAAACAAACCTGATCTCTCTAGGACATTCAGAAGCCAAGTTATAAGCCCACAAATGTGTAACTGGACTACTTCTTTAAATTGACACCAGATCCGGTGACCTTTGGGACATGGTTTGACCCCCTTAGGAAAGCGCTATCATCATGAAACGTTCAGATCACTTACAACTCAATAGATTCTAGCTTCCAGTAACGTTTCAGCCTGATTGGACCTTGTTTTCACACAAATGAACCCAGAATGATGTGAAATTGTGCTTCGTGCAAAATAATTCTGGGTGCCATTTACAAACCATAAGTGCTAATATCTCCATTCCTTTTTGTGGTTGTAGGGTATGTTGATTGGAGTATACTAAAACAAACCTGATCTCTCTAGGACATTCAGAAGCCAAGTTATAAGCCCACAAATTTGTAACTGGACTACTTCTTTAGACACCAGATCCGGTGACCTTTGGGACATGGTTTGACCCCCTTAGGGAAGTGCTATCATCATGAAACGTTCAGATCACTTACAACTTAATAGATTCTACCTTCCTGTAATGTTTCAGCCTGATTGGACCTTGTTTTAACACAAATGGACCCAGAATGATGTGAAATTGTGCTTCGTGCAACATAATTCTGGGTGCCATTTACAAACCATAAGTGCTAATGACTCCATTCCTTTTTGTGGTTGTAGGGGCTGTTGATTGGAGTACACTAAAACAAACCTGACCTCTCTAGGACATTCAGAAGCCAAGTTATAAGCCCACAAATGTGTAACTGGACTACTTCTTTAAAGTGACACCAGATCCGGTGACCTTTGGGACATGGTTTGACCCCCTTAGGAAAGTGCTATCATCATGAAACGTTCAGATCACTTACAACTCAATAGATTCTACCTTCCTGTAACGTTTCAGCCTGATTGGACCTTGTTTTCACACAAATGGACCCAGAATCATGTGAAATTGTGCTTCGTGCAACATAATTCTGGGTGCCATTTAAAAACCATAAGTGCTAATGACTCCATTCCTTTTTGTGGTTGTAGGGGCTGTTGATTGGAGTACACTAAAATAAACCTGATCTCTCTAGGACATTCAGAAGCCAAGTTATAAGCCCACAAAGGTGTAACTGGACTACTTCTTTAAAGTGACACCAGGCCCGGTGACCTTTGGGACATGGTTTGACCCCCTAGAGGAATGTGCGATCATCATGAAACGTTCAGATCACTTACAACTCAATAGATTCTACCTTCTTGTAGCGTTTCAGCCTGATTGGACCTTGTTTTCACACAAATGGACCCAGAATGATGTGAAATTGTGCTTCGTGCAACATAATTCTGGGTGCCATTTAAAAACCATAAGTGCTAATGTCTCCATTCCTTTTTGTGGTTGTAGGGGCTGTTGATTGGAGTACACTAAAGCAAACCTGATCGCTCTAGGACATTCAGAAGCCAAGTTATAAGCCCACAAATGTGTAACTGGACTACTTCTTTAAATTGACACCAGATCCGGTGACATTTGGGACATGGTTTGACCCCCTTAGGAAAGTGCTATCATCATGAAACGTTCAGATCACTTACAACTCAATAGATTCTACCTTCCTGTAACGTTTCAGCCTGATTGGACCTTGTTTTCACACAAATGGACCCAGAATGATGTGAAATTGTGCTTCGTGCAACATAATTCTGGGTGCCATTTACAAACCATAAGTGCTAATGACTCCATTCCTTTTTGTGGTTGTAGGGGCTGTTGATTGGAGTACACTAAAACAAACCTGACCTCTCTAGGACATTCAGAAGCCAAGTTATAAGCCCACAAAGGTGTAACTGGACTACTTCTTTAAAGTGACACCAGGCCCGGTGACCTTTGGGACATGGTTTGACCCCCTATGGGAATGTGAGATCATCATGAAACGTTCAGATCACTTACAACTCAATAGATTCTACCTTCTTGTAATGTTTCAGCCTGATTGGACCTTGTTTTCACACAAATGGACCTAGAATGATGTGAAATTGTGCTTCGTGCAACATAATTCTGGGTGCCATTTACAAACCATAAGGCTAATGACTCCATTCCTTTTGTGGTTGTAGGGGCTGTTGATTGGAGTACACTAAAACAAACCTGATCTCTCTAGGACATTCAGAAGCCAAGTTATAAGCCCACCAATGTGTAACTGGACTACTTCTTTAAATTGACACATGATCCGGTGACCTTTGGGACATGGTTTGATCCGCTTAGGAAAGCGCTATAATCATGAAACGTTCAGATCACTTACAACTAAATAGATTCTACCTTCCTGTAACGTTTCAGCCTAATTGGACCTTGTTTTCACACAAATGAACCCAGAATGATGTGAAATTGTGCTTCGTGCAACATAATTCTGGGTGCCATTTACAAACCATAAATGCTAATGACTCCATTCCTTTTTGTGGTTGTAGGGTCTGTTGATTGGAGTACATTAAAACAAACCTGATCTCTCTAGGACATTCAGAAGCCAAGTTATAAGCCCACAAATGTGTAACTGGACTACTACTTTAAATTGACACCAGATCCGGTGACCTTTGGGACATGGTTTGACCCCCTTAGGAAAGTGCTATCATCATGAAACGTTCAGATCACTTACAACTCAATAGATTCTACCTTCTTGTAAGGTATCAGCCTGATTGGACCTTGTTTTCACACAAATGGACCCAGAATGATGTGAAATTGTGCTTCGTGCAACATAATTCTGGGTGCCATTTACAAACCATAAGTGCTAATGACTCCATTCCTTTTTGTGGTTGTAGGGGCTGTTGATTGGAGTATACTAAAACAAACCTGATCTCTCTAGGACATTCAGAAGCCAAGTTATAAGCCCACAAATGTGTAACTGGACTACTTCTTTAAATTGACACCAGATCCGGTGACCTTTGGGACATGGTTTGACCCCCTTAGGAAAGCGCTATCATCATGAAACGTTCAGATCACTTACAACTCAATAGATTCTAGCTTCCAGTAACGTTTCAGCCTGATTGGACCTTGTTTTCACACAAATGAACCCAGAAGGATGTGAAATTGTGCTTCGTGCAAAATAATTCTGGGTGCCATTTACAAACCATAAGTGCTAATATCTCCATTCCTTTTTGTGGTTGTAGGGTATGTTGATTGGAGTATACTAAAACAAACCTGATCTCTCTAGGACATTCAGAAGCCAAGTTATAAGCCCACAAATTTGTAACTGGACTACTTCTTTAGACACCAGATCCGGTGACCTTTGGGACATGGTTTGACCCCCTTAGGGAAGTGCTATCATCATGAAACGTTCAGATCACTTACAACTTAATAGATTCTACCTTCCTGTAATGTTTCAGCCTGATTGGACCTTGTTTTAACACAAATGGACCCAGAATGATGTGAAATTGTGCTTCGTGCAACATAATTCTGGGTGCCATTTACAAACCATAAGTGCTAATGACTCCATTCCTTTTTGTGGTTGTAGGGGCTGTTGATTGGAGTACACTAAAACAAACCTGACCTCTCTAGGACATTCAGAAGCCAAGTTATAAGCCCACAAATGTGTAACTGGACTACTTCTTTAAAGTGACACCAGATCCGGTGACCTTTGGGACATGGTTTGACCCCCTTAGGAAAGTGCTATCATCATGAAACGTTCAGATCACTTACAACTCAATAGATTCTACCTTCCTGTAACGTTTCAGCCTGATTGGACCTTGTTTTCACACAAATGGACCCAGAATCATGTGAAATTGTGCTTCGTGCAACATAATTCTGGGTGCCATTTAAAAACCATAAGTGCTAATGACTCCATTCCTTTTTG
Source organism: Nothobranchius furzeri (assembly GCF_043380555.1). Classification (NCBI taxonomy): domain Eukaryota; kingdom Metazoa; phylum Chordata; class Actinopteri; order Cyprinodontiformes; family Nothobranchiidae; genus Nothobranchius; species Nothobranchius furzeri. The sequence continues at coordinate 4,653,746 of NC_091753.1, forward strand.
TGGTTGTAGGGGCTGTTGATTGGAGTACACTAAAACAAACCTAACCTCTCTAGGACATTCAGAAGCCAAGTTATAAGCCCACAAAGGTGTAACTGGACTACTTCTTTAAAGTGACACCTGATCCGGTGACCTTTGGGACATGGTTTGACCCCCTTAGGAAAGTGCTATCATCATGAAACGTTCAGATCACTTACAACTCAATAGATTCTACCTTCCTGTAACGTTTCAGCCTGATTGGACCTTGTTTTCACACAAATGGACCCAGAATGATGTGAAATTGTGCTTCATGCAACATAATTATGGGTGCCATTTAAAAACCATAAGTGCTAATGACTCCATTCCTTTTTGTGGTTGTAGGGGCTGTTGATTGGAGTACACTAAAATAAACCTGATCTCTCTAGGACATTCAGAAGCCAAGTTATAAGCCCACAAATATGTAACTGGACTACTTCTTTAAATTGACACCAGATCCGGTGACCTTTGGGACATGGTTTGACCCCCTTAGGAAAGTGCTATCATCATGAAACGTTCAGATCACTTACAACTCAATAGATTCTACCTTCCTGTAACGTTTCAGCCTGATTGGACCTTGTTTTCACACAAATGGACCCAGAATGATGTGAAATTGTGCTTCGTGCAACATAATTCTGGGTGCCATTTACAAACCATAAGTGCTAATGACTCCATTCCTTTTTGTGGTTGTAGGGGCTGTTGATTGGAGTACACTAAAACAAACCTAACCTCTCTAGGACATTCAGAAGCCAAGTTATAAGCCCACAAATGTGTAACTGGACTACTTCTTTAAAGTGACACCAGGCCCGGTGACCTTTGGGACATGGTTTTACCCCCTATAGGAATGTGCGATCATCTTGAAACGTTCAGATCACTTACAACTCAATAGATTCTACCTTCTTGTAGCGTTTCAGCCTGATTGGACCTTGTTTTCACACAAATGGACCCAGAATGATGTGAAATTGTGCTTCGTGCAACATAATTCTGGGTGCCATTTAAAAACCATAAGTGCTAATGACTCCATTACTTTTTGTGGTTGTAGGGGCTGTTGATTGGAGTACACTAAAACAAACCTGATCTCTCTAGGACATTCAGAAGCCAAGTTATAAGCCCACACATGTGTAACTGGACTACTTCTTTAAATTGACACCAGATCCGGTGACCTTTGGGACATGGTTTGACCCCCTTAGGAAAGTGCTATCATCATGAAACGTTCAGATCACTTACAACTCAATAGATTCTACCTTCCTGTAACGTTTCAGCCTGATTGGACCTTGTTTTCACACAAATTGACCCAGAATGATGTGAAATTGTGCTTCGTGCAACATAATTCTGGGTGCCATTTACAAACCATAAGTGCTAATGACTCCATTCATTTTTGTGGTTGTAGGGGCTGTTGATTGGAGTACACTAAAACAACCCTGACCTCTCTAGGACATTCAGAAGCCAAGTTATAAGCCCACAAATGTGTAACTGGACTACTTCTTTAAAGTGACACCAGATCCGGTGACCTTTGGGACATGGTTTGACCCCCTTAGGAAAGTGCGATCATCATGAAACGTTCAGATCACTTACAACTCAATAGATTCTACCTTCCTGTATTGTTTTAGCCTGATTGGACCTTGTTTTCACAAAAATGAACCCAGAATGATGTGAAATTGTGCTTCGTGCAACATAATTCTGGGTGCCATTTAAAAACCATAAGTGCTAATGTCTCCATTCCTGTTTGTGGTTGTAGGGGCTGCTGATTGGAGTACACTAAAGCAAACCTGATCGCTCTAGGACATTCAGAAGCCAAGTTATAAGCCCACAAATGTGTAACTGGACTACTTCTTTAAATTGACACCAGATCCGGTGACCTTTGGGACATTGTTTGACCCCCTTAGGAAAGTGCTATCATCATGAAACGTTCAGATCACTTACAACTCAATAGATTCTACCTTCCTGTAACGTTTCAGCCTGATTGGACCTTGTTTTCACACAAATGAACCCAGAATGATGTGAAATTGTGCTTCGTGCAACATAATTCTGGGTGCCATTTAAAAACCATAAGTGCTAATGACTCCATTCCTTTTTGTGGTTGTAGGGGCTGTTGATTGGAGTATACTAAAAAAAACCTGATCTCTCTAGGACATTCAGAAGCCAAGTTATAAGCCCACAAATGTGTAACTGGACTACTTCTTTAGACACCAGATCCGGGGACCTTTGGGACATGGTTTGACCCCCTTAGGAAAGTGCTATCATCATGAAACGTTCAGATCACATACAACTCAATAGATTCTACCTTCATGTAACGTTTCAGCCTGATTGGACCTTGTTTTCACACAAATGAACCCAGAATGATGTGAAATTGTGCTTCGTGCAAAATAATTCTGGGTGCCATTTACAAACCATAAGTGCTAATATCTCCATTCCTTTTTGTGGTTGTAGGGTATGTTGATTGGAGTATACTAAAACAAACCTGATCTCTCTAGGACATTCAGAAGCCAAGTTATAAGCCCACAAATTTGTAACTGGACTACTTCTTTAAAGTGACACCAGATCCGGTGACCTTTGGGACATGGTTTGACCCCCTTAGGAAAGTGCTATCATCATGAAACGTTCAGATCACTTACAACTCAATAGATTCTACCTTCATGTAACGTTTCAGCCTGATTGGACCTTGTTTTCACACAAATGGACCCAGAATCATGTGAAATTGTGCTTCGTGCAACATAATTCTGGGTGCCATTTAAAAACCATAAGTGCTAATGACTCCATTCCTTTTTGTGGTTGTAGGGGCTGTTGATTGGAGTACACTAAAACAAAAATAACCTCTCTAGGACATTCAGAAGCCAAGTTATAAGCCCACAAAGGTGTAACTGGACTACTTCTTTAAAGTGACACCTGATCCGGTGACCTTTGGGACATGGTTTGACCCCCTTAGGAAAGTGCTATCATCATGAAACGTTCAGATCACTTACAACTCAATAGATTCTACCTTCCTGTAACGTTTCAGCCTGATTGGACCTTGTTTTCACACAAATGGACCCAGAATGATGTGAAATTGTGCTTCGTGCAACATTATTCTGGGTGCCATTTAAAAACCATAAGTGCTAATGACTCCATTCCTTTTTGTGGTTGTAGGGGCTGTTGATTGGAGTACACTAAAATAAACCTGATCTCTCTAGGACATTCAGAAGCCAAGTTATAAGCCCACAAAGGTGTAACTGGACTACTTCTTTAAAGTGACACCAGGCCCGGTGACCTTTGGGACATGGTTTGACCGCCTAGAGGAATGTGCGATCATCATGAAACGTTCAGATCACTTACAACTCAATAGATTCTACCTTCTTGTAGCGTTTCAGCCTGATTGGACCTTGTTTTCACACAAATGGACCCAGAATGATGTGAAATTGTGCTTCGTGCAACATAATTCTGGGTGCCATTTAAAAACCATAAGTGCTAATGTCTCCATTCCTTTTTGTGGTTGTAGGGGCTGTTGATTGGAGTACACTAAAGCAAACCTGATCGCTCTAGGACATTCAGAAGCCAAGTTATAAGCCCACAAATGTGTAACTGGACTACTTCTTTAAATTGACACCAGATCCGGTGACCTTTGGGACATGGTTTGACCCCCTTAGGAAAGTGCTATCATCATGAAACGTTCAGATCACTTACAACTCAATAGATTCTACCTTCCTGTAACGTTTCAGCCTGATTGGACCTTGTTTTCACACAAATGGACCCAGAATGATGTGAAATTGTGCTTCGTGCAACATAATTCTGGGTGCCATTTACAAACCATAAGTGCTAATGACTCCATTCCTTTTTGTGGTTGTAGGGGCTGTTGATTGGAGTACACTAAAACAAACCTGACCTCTCTAGGACATTCAGAAGCCAAGTTATAAGCCCACAAAGGTGTAACTGGACTACTTGTTTAAAGTGACACCAGGCCCGGTGACCTTTGGGACATGGTTTGACCCCCTATGGGAATGTGAGATCATCATGAAACGTTCAGATCACTTACAACTCAATAGATTCTACCTTCCTGTAACGTTTCAGCCTGATTGGACCTTGTTTTCACACAAATTGACCCAGAATGATGTGAAATTGTGCTTCGTGCAACATAATTCTGGGTGCCATTTACAAACCATAAGTGCTAATGACTCCATTCCTTTTTGTGGTTGTAGGGGCTGTTGATTGGAGTACACTAAAACAACCCTGACCTCTCTAGGACATTCAGAAGCCAAGTTATAAGCCCACAAATGTGTAACTGGACTACTTCTTTAAAGTGACACCAGATCCGGTGACCTTTGGGACATGGTTTGACCCCCTTAGGAAAGTGCGATCATCATGAAACGTTCAGATCACTTACAACTCAATAGATTCTACCTTCCTGTATTGTTTTAGCCTGACTGGACCTTGTTTTCACAAAAATGAACCCAGAATGATGTGAAATTGTGCTTCGTGCAACATAATTCTGGGTGCCATTTAAAAACCATAAGTGCTAATGTCTCCATTCCTGTTTGTGGTTGTAGGGGCTGCTGATTGGAGTACACTAAAGCAAACCTGATCGCTCTAGGACATTCAGAAGCCAAGTTATAAGCCCACAAATGTGTAACTGGACTACTTCTTTAGACACCAGATCCGGTGACCTTTGGGACATGGTTTGACCCCCTTAGGAAAGTGCTATCATCATGAAACCTTCAGATCACATACAACTCAATAGATTCTACCTTCATGTAACGTTTCAGCCTGATTGGACCTTGTTTTCACACAAATGAACCCAGAATGATGTGAAATTGTGCTTCGTGCAACATAATTCTGGGTGCCATTTAAAAGCCATAAGTGCTAATGACTCCATTCCTTTTTGTGGTTGTAGGGGCTGTTGATTGGAGTACACTAAAACAAACCTGATCGCTCTAGGACCTTCAGAAGCCAAGTTATAAGCCCATAAATGTGTAACTGGACTACTTCTTTAAATTGACACCAGATCCGGTGACCTTTGGGACATGGTTTGACCCCCTTAGGAAAGTGCTATCATCATTAAACGTTCAGATCACTTACAACTCAATAGATTCTACCTTCCTGTAACGTTTCAGCCTGATTGGACCTTGTTTTCACACAAATGGACCCAGAATGATGTGAAATAGTGCTTCGTGCAACATAAATCTGGGTGCCATTTACAAACCATAAGTGCTAATGACTCCATTCCTTTTTGTGGTTGTAGGGGCTGTTGATTGGAGTACACTACAATAAACCTGATCTCTCTAGGACATTCAGAAGCCAAGTTATAAGCCCACAAATGTGTAACTGGACTACTTATTTAAATTGACACCAGATCCGGTGACCTTTGGGACATGGTTTGACCCCCTTAGGAAAGTGCTATCATCATTAAACGTTCAGATCACTTACAACTCAATAGATTCTACCTTCCTGTAACGTTTCAGCCTGATTGGACCTTGTTTTCACACAAATGAACCCAGAATGATGTGAAATTGTGCTTCGTGCAACATAATTCTGGGTGCCATTTACAAACCATAAGTGCTAATGACTCCATTCCTTTTTGTGGTTGTAGGGGCTGTAGATTGGAGTACACTAAAACAAACCTAACCTCTCTAGGACATTCAGAAGCCAAGTTATAAGCCCACAAAGGTGTAACTGGACTACTTCTTTAAATTGACACCAGATCCGGTGACCTTTGGGACATGGTTTGACCCCCTTAGGAAAGTGCTATCATCATGAAATGTTCAGATCACTTACAACTCAATAGATTCTACCTTCTTGTAACGTTTCAGCCTGATTGGACCTTGTTTTCACACAAATGGACCCAGAATGATGTGAAATAGTGCTTCGTGCAACATAATTCTGGGTGCCATTTACAAACCATAAGTGCTAATGACTCCATTCCTTTTTGTGGTTGTAGGGGCTGTTGATTGGAGTACACTAAAATAAACTTGATCTCTCTAGGACATTCAGAAGCCAAGTTATAAGCCCACACATGTGTAACTGGACTACTTCTTTAAATTGACACCAGATCCGGTGACCTTTGGGACATGGTTTGACCCCCTTAGTAAAGTGCTATCATCATGAAACGTTCAGATCACTTACAACTCAATAGATTCTACCTTCCTGTAACGTTTCAGCCTGATTGGACCTTGTTTTCACACAAATGGACCCAGAATGATGTGAAATAGTGCTTCGTGCAACATAATTCTGGGTGCCATTTACAAACCATAAGTGATAATGACTCCATTCCTTTTTGTGGTTGTAGGGGCTGTTTATTGGAGTACACTAAAATAAACCTGATCTCTCTAGGACATTCAGAAGCCAAGTTATAAGCCCACAAATGTGTAACTGGACTACTTCTTTAAATTGACACCAGATCCGGTGACCTTTGGGACATGGTTTGACCCCCTTAGGAAAGTGCTATCATCATGAAACGTTCAGATCACTTACAACTCAATAGATTCTACCTTCTTGTAGCGTTTCAGCCTGATTGGACCTTGTTTTCACACAAATGGACCCAGAATGATGTGAAATTGTGCTTCGTGCAACATAATTCTGGGTGCCATTTAAAAACCATAAGTGCTAATGACTCCATTCCTTTTTGTGGTTGTAGGGGCTGTTGATTGGAGTACACTAAAACAAACCTGATCTCTCTAGGACATTCAGAAGCCAAGTTATAAGCCCACACATGTGTAACTGGACTACTTCTTTAAATTGACACCAGATCCGGTGACCTTTGGGACATGGTGTGACCCCCTTAGGAAAGTGCTATCATCATGAAACGTTCAGATCACTTACAACTCAATAGATTCTACCTTCCTGTAACGTTTCAGCCTGATTGGACCTTGTTTTCACACAAATGGACCCAGAATGATGTGAAATTGTGCTTCGTGCAACATAATTCTGGGTGCCATTTACAAACCATAAGTGCTAATGACTCCATTCCTTTTTGTGGTTGTAGGGGCTGTTGATTGGAGTACACTAAAACAACCCTGACCTCTCTAGGACATTCAGAAGCCAAGTTATAAGCCCACAAATGTGTAACTGGACTACTTCTTTAAAGTGACACCAGATCCGGTGACCTTTGGGACATGGTTTGACCCCCTTAGGAAAGTGCGATCATCATGAAACGTTCAGATCACTTACAACTCAATAGATTCTACCTTCCTGTATTGTTTCAGCCTGATTGGACCTTGTTTTCACACAAATGAACCCAGAATGATGTGAAATTGTGCTTCGTGCAACATAATTCTGGGTGCCATTTAAAAACCATAAGTGCTAATGTCTCCATTCCTGTTTGTGGTTGTAGGGGCTGTTGATTGGAGTACACTAAAGCAAACCTGATTGCTCTAGGACATTCAGAAGCCAAGTTATAAGCCTACAAATGTGTAACTGGACTACTTCTTTAAATTGACACCAGATCCGGTGACCTTTGGGACATTGTTTGACCCCCTTAGGAAAGTGCTATCATCATGAAACGTTCAGATCACTTACAACTCAATAGATTCTACCTTCCTGTAACGTTTCAGCCTGATTGGACCTTGTTTTCACACAAATGAACCCAGAATGATGTGAAATTGTGCTTCGTGCAACATAATTCTGGGTGCCTTTTAAAAACCATAAGTGCTAATGACTCCATTCCTTTTTGTGGTTGTAGGGGCTGTTGATTGGAGTATACTAAAACAAACCTGATCTCTTTAGGACATTCAGAAGCCAAGTTATAAGCCCACAAATGTGTAACTGGACTACTTCTTTAGACACCAGATCCGGTGACCTTTGGGACATGGTTTGACCCCCTTAGGAAAGTGCTATCATCATGAAACGTTCAGATCACTTACAACTCAATAGATTCTACCTTCCTGTAACGATTCAGCCTGATTGGACCTTGTTTTCACACAAATGAACCCAGAATGATGTGAAATTGTGCTTCGTGCAACATAATTCTGGGTGCCATTTAAAAACCATAAGTGCTAATGTCTCCATTCCTTTTTGTGGTTCTAGGGGCTGTTGATTGGAGTACACTAAAACAAACCTGATCGCTCTAGGACATTCAGAAGCCAAGATATAAGCCCACAAATGTGTAACTGGACTACTTCTTTAAATTGACGCCAGATCCGCTGACCTTTGAGACATGGTTTGACCCCCTTAGGAAAGTGCTATCATCATGAAACCTTCAGATCACATACAACTCAATAGATTCTACCTTCATGTAACGTTTCAGCCTGATTGGACCTTGTTTTCACACAAATGAACCCAGAATGATGTGAAATTGTGCTTCGTGCAACATAATTCTGGGTGCCATTTAAAAGCCATAAGTGCTAATGACTCCATTCCTTTTTGTGGTTGTAGGGGCTGTTGATTGGAGTACACTAAAACAAACCTAACCTCTCTAGGACATTCAGAAGCCAAGTTATAAGCCCACAAAGGTGTAACTGGACTACTTCTTTAAATTGACACCAGATCCGGTGACCTTTGGGACATGGTTTGACCCCCTTAGGAAAGTGCTATCATCATGAAATGTTCAGATCACTTACAACTCAATAGATTCTACCTTCTTGTAACGTTTCAGCCTGATTGGACCTTGTTTTCACACAAATGGACCCAGAATGATGTGAAATAGTGCTTCAGGCAACATAATTCTGGGTGCCATTTACAAACCATAAGTGCTAATGACTCCATTCCTTTTTGTGGTTGTAGGGGCTGTTGATTGGAGTACACTAAAATAAACTTGATCTCTCTAGGACATTCAGAAGCCAAGTTATAAGCCCACACATGTGTAACTGGATTACTTCTTTAAATTGACACCAGATCCGGTGACCTTTGGGACATGGTTTGACCCCCTTAGGAAAGTGCTATCATCATGAAACGTTCAGATCACTTACAACTCAATAGATTCTACCTTCCTGTAACGTTTCAGCCTGATTGGACCTTGTTTTCACACAAATGGACCCAGAATGATGTGAAATAGTGCTTCGTGCAACATAATTCTGGGTGCCATTTACAAACCATAAGTGATAATGACTCCATTCCTTTTTGTGGTTGTAGGGGCTGTTGATTGGAGTACACTAAAATAAACCTGATCTCTCTAGGACATTCAGAAGCCAAGTTATAAGCCCACAAATGTGTAACTGGACTACTTCTTTAAATTGACACCAGATCTGGTGACCTTTGGGACGTGGTTTGACCCCCTTAGGAAAGCGCTATCATCATGAAACGTTCAGATCACTTACAACTCAATAGATTCTACCTTCCTGTAACGTTTCAGCCTGATTGGACCTTGTTTTCACACAAATGGACCCAGAATCATGTGAAATTGTGCTTCGTGCAACATAATTCTGGGTGCCATTTAAAAACCATAAGTGCTAATGACTCCATTCCTTTTTGTGGATGTAGGGGCTGTTGATTGGAGTATACTAAAACAAACCTGATCTCTCTAGGACATTCAGAAGCCACGTTATAAGCCCACAAATGTGTAACTGGACTACTTCTTTAAATTGACACCAGATCCGGTGACCTTTGGGACATGGTTTGACCCCCTTAGGAAAGTGCTATCATCATGAAACGTTCAGATCACTTACAACTCAATAGATTCTAACTTCCTGTAACGTTTCAGTCTGATTGGACCTTGTTTTCACACAAATGAACCCAGAATGATGTGAAAGTGTGCTTCGTGCAACATAATTCTGGGTGCCATTTAAAAACCATAAGTGCTAATGACTCCATTCCTCTTTGGGGTAATGGGGGCTGTTAACTGGAGTACTCTAAAACAAACCTGACCTCTCTAGGATATTCAGAAGCCAAGTTATAAGCCCACAAATGTGTAACTGGACTACTTCTTTAAAGTGACACCAGGTCCGGTGACCTTTGGGACATGGTTTGACCCCCTATAGGAATGTGCGATCATCATGAAACGTTCAGATCACTTACAACTCAATAGATTCTACCTGCTTGTAACGTTTCAGCCTGATTGGACCTTGTTTTCACACAAATGAACCCAGAATGATGTAAAATTGTGCTTCGTGCAACATAATTCTGGGTGCCATTTACAAACCATAAGTGCTAATGACTCCATTCCGTTTTGTGGTTGTAGGGGCTGTTGATTGGAGTACACTAAAACAAACCTAACCTCTCTAGGACATTCAGAAGCCAAGTTATAAGCCCACAAAGATGTAACTGGACTACTTCTTTAAAGTGACACCAGGCCCGGTGACCTTTGGGACATGGTTTTACCCCCTATAGGAATGTGCGATCATCTTGAACCATTCAGATCACTTACAACTCAATAGATTCTACCTTCTTATAGCGTTTCAGCCTGATTGGACCTTGTTTTCACACAAATGGACCCAGAATGAAGTGAAATTGTGCTTCGTGCAACATAATTCTGGGTGCCATTTACAAACCAAAAGTGGTAATGACTCCATTCCTTTTTGTGGTTGTAGGGGCTGTTGATTGGAGTACACTAAAACAAACCTGATCTCTCTAGGACATTCAGAAGCCAAGTTATAAGCCCACAAATGTGTAACTGGACTACTTCTTTAAATTGACACCAGATCCGGTGACCTTTGGGACATGGTTTGACCCCCTTAGGAAAGTGCTATCATCATGAAACGTTCAGATCACTTACAACTCAATAGATTCTACCTTCTTGTAACGTTTCAGCCTGATTGGACCTTGTTTTCACACAAATGGACCCAGAATGATGTGAAATTGTGCCTCGTGAGTTGTAAGTGATCTGAACGTTTCAAGATGATCGCACATTCCTATAGGGGGTAAAACCATGTCCCAAAGGTCACCGGGCCTGGTGTCACTTTAAAGAAGTAGTCCAGTTACATCTTTGTAGGCTTATAACTTGGCTTCTGAATGTCCTAGAGAGATCAGGTTTGTTTTAATGTACTCCAATCAACAGCCCCTACAACCACAAAAAGGAATGGAGTCATTTGCACTTATGGTTTGTAAATGGCACACAGAATTATGTTGCACGAAGCACAATTTCACATCATTCTGGGTTCATTTGTGTGAAAACAAGGTCCAATCAGGCAGAAACGTTACAGGAAGGTAGAATCTATTGAGTTGTAAGTGATCTGAACGTTTCATGATGATAGCACTTTCCTAAGGGGGTCAAACCATGTCGCAAAGGTCACCGGATCTGGTGTCACTTTAAAGAATTAGTCCAGTTACACATTTGTGGGCTTATAACTTGGCTTCTGAATGTCCTAGAGCGGTCAGGTTTGTTTTAGTGTACTCCAATCAACAGCCCCTACAACCACAAAAAGGAATGGAGTCATTAGCACTTATGGTTTGTAAATGGCACCCAGAATTATGTTGCACGAAGCACAATTTCACATCATTCTGGGTCCATTTGTGTGAAAACAAGGTCCAATCAGGCTGAAACATTACAGGAAGGTAGAATCTATTAAAATGTAAGTGATCTGAAGGTTTCATGATGATAGCACTTCCCTAAGGGGGTCAAACCATGTCCCAAAGGTCACCGGATCTGGTGTCTAAAGAAGTAGTCCAGTTACACATTTGTGGGCTTATAACTTGGCTTCTGAATGTCCTAGAGAGATCAGGTTTGTTTTATTATACTCCAATCAACAGCCCCTACAACCACAAAAAGGAATGGAGTCATTAGCACTTATGGTTTTTAAATGGCACCCAGAATTATGTTGCACGAAGCACAATTTCACATCATTCTGGGTTCATTTGTGTGAAAACAAGGTCCAATCAGGCAGAAACGTTACAGGAAGGTAGAATCTATTGAGTTGTAAGTGATCTGAACGTTTCATGATGATAGCACTTTCCTATAGGGGGTCAAACCATGTCCCAAAGGTCACCGGGCCTGGTGTCACTTTAAAGAAGTAGTCCAGTTACACCTTTGTGGGCTTATAACTTGGCTTCTGAATGTCCTAGAGAGATCAGGGTTGTTTTAGTGTACTCCAATCAACAGCCCCCACAACCACAAAAAGGAATGGAGTCATTAGCACTTATGTTTCTTAAATGGCACCCAGAATTATGTTGCACGAAGCACAATTTCACATCATTCTGGGTCCATTTGTGTGAAAACAAGGTCCAATCAGGCTGAAACGTTACAGGAAGGTAGAATCTATTGAGTTGTAAGTGATCTGAACGTTTCAAGATGATCGCACATTCCTATAGGGGGTAAAACCATGTCCCAAAGGTCACCGGGCCTGGTGTCACTTTAAAGAAGTAGTCCAGTTACATCTTTGTAGGCTTATAACTTGGCTTCTGAATGTCCTAGAGAGATCAGGTTTGTTTTAATGTACTCCAATCAACAGCCCCTACAACCACAAAAAGGAATGGAGTCATTAGCACTTATGGTTTGTAAATGGCACACAGAATTATGTTGCACGAAGCACAATTTCACATCATTCTGGGTTCATTTGTGTGAAAACAAGGTCCAATCAGGCAGAAACGTTACAGGAAGGTAGAATCTATTGAGTTGTAAGTGATCTGAACGTTTCATGATGATAGCACTTTCCTAAGGGGGTCAAACCATGTCGCAAAGGTCACCGGATCTGGTGTCACTTTAAAGAATTAGTCCAGTTACACATTTGTGGGCTTATAACTTGGCTTCTGAATGTCCTAGAGTGGTCAGGTTTGTTTTAGTGTACTCCAATCAACAGCCCCTACAACCACAAAAAGGAATGGAGTCATTAGCACTTATGGTTTGTAAATGGCACCCAGAATTATGTTGCACGAAGCACAATTTCACATCATTCTGGGTCCATTTGTGTGAAAACAAGGTCCAATCAGGCTGAAACATTACAGGAAGGTAGAATCTATTAAAATGTAAGTGATCTGTAGGTTTCATGATGATAGCACTTCCCTAAGGGGGTCAAACCATGTCCCAAAGGTCACCGGATCTGGTGTCTAAAGAAGTAGTCCAGTTACACATTTGTGGGCTTATAACTTGGCTTCTGAATGTCCTAGAGAGATCAGGTTTGTTTTATTATACTCCAATCAACAGCCCCTACAACCACAAAAAGGAATGGAGTCATTAGCACTTATGGTTTTTAAATGGCACCCAGAATTATGTTGCACGAAGCACAATTTCACATCATTCTGGGTTCATTTGTGTGAAAACAAGGTCCAATCAGGCTGAAACGTTACAGGAAGGTAGAATCTATTGAGTTGTAAGTGATCTGAACGTTTCATGATGATAGCACTTTCCTATAGGGGGTCAAACCATGTCCCAAAGGTCACCGGGCCTGGTGTCACTTTAAAGAAGTAGTCCAGTTACACCTTTGTGGGCTTATAACTTGGCTTCTGAATGTCCTAGAGAGATCAGGGTTGTTTTAGTGTACTCCAATCAACAGCCCCCACAACCACAAAAAGGAATGGAGTCATTAGCACTTATGGTTTGTAAATGGCACACAGAATTATGTTGCACGAAGCACAATTTCACATCATTCTGGGTTCATTTGTGTGAAAACAAGGTCCAATCAGGCAGAAACGTTACAGGAAGGTAGAATCTATTGAGTTGTAAGTGATCTGAACGTTTCATGATGATAGCACTTTCCTAAGGGGGTCAAACCATGTCGCAAAGGTCACCGGATCTGGTGTCACTTTAAAGAATTAGTCCAGTTACACATTTGTGGGCTTATAACTTGGCTTCTGAATGTCCTAGAGCGGTCAGGTTTGTTTTAGTGTACTCCAATCAACAGCCCCTACAACCACAAAAAGGAATGGAGTCATTAGCACTTATGGTTTGTAAATGGCACCCAGAATTATGTTGCACGAAGCACAATTTCACATCATTCTGGGTCCATTTGTGTGAAAACAAGGTCCAATCAGGCTGAAACATTACAGGAAGGTAGAATCTATTAAAATGTAAGTGATCTGAAGGTTTCATGATGATAGCACTTCCCTAAGGGGGTCAAACCATGTCCCAAAGGTCACCGGATCTGGTGTCTAAAGAAGTAGTCCAGTTACACATTTGTGGGCTTATAACTTGGCTTCTGAATGTCCTAGAGAGATCAGGTTTGTTTTATTATACTCCAATCAACAGCCCCTACAACCACAAAAAGGAATGGAGTCATTAGCACTTATGGTTTTTAAATGGCACCCAGAATTATGTTGCACGAAGCACAATTTCACATCATTCTGGGTTCATTTGTGTGAAAACAAGGTCCAATCAGGCAGAAACGTTACAGGAAGGTAGAATCTATTGAGTTGTAAGTGATCTGAACGTTTCATGATGATAGCACTTTCCTATAGGGGGTCAAACCATGTCCCAAAGGTCACCGGGCCTGGTGTCACTTTAAAGAAGTAGTCCAGTTACACCTTTGTGGGCTTATAACTTGGCTTCTGAATGTCCTAGAGAGATCAGGGTTGTTTTAGTGTACTCCAATCAACAGCCCCCACAACCACAAAAAGGAATGGAGTCATTAGCACTTATGGTTCTTAAATGGCACCCAGAATTATGTTGCACGAAGCACAATTTCACATCATTCTGGGTCCATTTGTGTGAAAACAAGGTCCAATCAGGCTGAAACGTTACAGGAAGGTAGAATCTATTGAGTTGTAAGTGATCTGAACGTTTCAAGATGATCGCACATTCCTATAGGGGGTAAAACCATGTCCCAAAGGTCACCGGGCCTGGTGTCACTTTAAAGAAGTAGTCCAGTTACATCTTTGTAGGCTTATAACTTGGCTTCTGAATGTCCTAGAGAGATCAGGTTTGTTTTAATGTACTCCAATCAACAGCCCCTACAACCACAAAGAGGAATGGAGTCATTAGCACTTATGGTTTGTAAATGGCACACAGAATTATGTTGCACGAAGCACAATTTCACATCATTCTGGGTTCATTTGTGTGAAAACAAGGTCCAATCAGGCAGAAACGTTACAGGAAGGTAGAATCTATTGAGTTGTAAGTGATCTGAACGTTTCATGATGATAGCACTTTCCTAAGGGGGTCAAACCATGTCGCAAAGGTCACCGGATCTGGTGTCACTTTAAAGAATTAGTCCAGTTACACATTTGTGGGCTTATAACTTGGCTTCTGAATGTCCTAGAGTGGTCAGGTTTGTTTTAGTGTACTCCAATCAACAGCCCCTACAACCACAAAAAGGAATGGAGTCATTAGCACTTATGGTTTGTAAATGGCACCCAGAATTATGTTGCACGAAGCACAATTTCACATCATTCTGGGTCCATTTGTGTGAAAACAAGGTCCAATCAGGCTGAAACATTACAGGAAGGTAGAATCTATTAAAATGTAAGTGATCTGTAGGTTTCATGATGATAGCACTTCCCTAAGGGGGTCAAACCATGTCCCAAAGGTCACCGGATCTGGTGTCTAAAGAAGTAGTCCAGTTACACATTTGTGGGCTTATAACTTGGCTTCTGAATGTCCTAGAGAGATCAGGTTTGTTTTATTATACTCCAATCAACAGCCCCTACAACCACAAAAAGGAATGGAGTCATTAGCACTTATGGTTTTTAAATGGCACCCAGAATTATGTTGCACGAAGCACAATTTCACATCATTCTGGGTTCATTTGTGTGAAAACAATGTCCAATCAGGCTGAAACGTTACAGGAAGGTAGAATCTATTGAGTTGTAAGTGATCTGAACGTTTCATGATGATAGCACTTTCCTATAGGGGGTCAAACCATGTCCCAAAGGTCACCGGGCCTGGTGTCACTTTAAAGAAGTAGTCCAGTTACACCTTTGTGGGCTTATAACTTGGCTTCTGAATGTCCTAGAGAGATCAGGGTTGTTTTAGTGTACTCCAATCAACAGCCCCCACAACCACAAAAAGGAATGGAGTCATTAGCACTTATGGTTCTTAAATGGCACCCAGAATTATGTTGCACGAAGCACAATTTCACATCATTCTGGGTCCATTTGTGTGAAAACAAGGTCCAATCAGGCTGAAACGTTACAGGAAGGTAGAATCTATTGAGTTGTAAGTGATCTGAACGTTTCAAGATGATCGCACATTCCTATAGGGGGTAAAACCATGTCCCAAAGGTCACCGGGCCTGGTGTCACTTTAAAGAAGTAGTCCAGTTACATCTTTGTAGGCTTATAACTTGGCTTATGAATGTCCTAGAGAGATCAGGGTTGTTTTAGTGTACTCCAATCAACAGCCCCCACAACCACAAAAAGGAATGGAGTCATTAGCACTTATGGTTCTTAAATGGCACCCAGAATTATGTTGCACGAAGCACAATTTCACATCATTCTGGGTCCATTTGTGTGAAAACAAGGTCCAGTCAGGCTGAAACGTTACAGGAAGGTAGAATCTATTGAGTTGTAAGTGATCTGAACGTTTCAAGATGATCGCACATTCCTATAGGGGGTCAAACCATGTCCCAAAGGTCACCGGGCCTGGTATCACTTTAAAGAAGTAGTCCAGTTACATCTTTGTAGGCTTATAACTTGGCTTCTGAATGTCCTAGAGAGATCAGGTTTGTTTTAATGTACTCCAATCAACAGCCCCTACAACCACAAAAAGGAATGGAGTCATTAGCACTTATGGTTTGTAAATGGCACCCAGAATTATGTTGCACGAAGCACAATTTCACATCATTCTGGGTCCATTTGTGTGAAAACAAGGTCCAATCAGGCTGAAACATTACAGGAAGGTAGAATCTATTAAAATGTAAGTGATCTGAAGGTTTCATGATGATAGCACTTCCCTAAGGGGGTCAAACCATGTCCCAAAGGTCACCGGATCTGGTGTCTAAAGAAGTAGTCCAGTTACACATTTGTGGGCTTATAACTTGGCTTCTGAATGTCCTAGAGAGATCAGGTTTGTTTTAGTATACTCCAATCAACAGCCCCTACAACCACAAAAAGGAATGGAGTCATTAGCACTTATGGTTTTTAAATGGCACCCAGAATTATGTTGCACGAAGCACAATTTCACATCATTCTGGGTTCATTTGTGTGAAAACAAGGTCCAATCAGGCTGAAACGTTACAGAAAGGTAGAATCTATTGAGTTGTAAGTGATCTGAACGTTTCATGATGATAGCACTTTCCTAAGGGGGTCAAACCATGTCCCAAATGTCACCGGATCTGGAGTCAATTTAAAGTAGTAGTCCATTTACACATTTGTGGGCTTATAACTTGGCTTCTGAATGTCCTGGAGAGGTCAGGTTTGTTTTAATGTACTCCAATCAACAGCCCCTACAACCACAAAAAGGAATGGAGTCATTAGCACTTATGGTTTGTAAATGGCACCCAGAATTATGTTGCACGAAGCAAATTTTCACATCATTCTGGGTTCATTTGTGTGAAAAAGAGGTCCAATCAGGCAGAAACGTTACAGGAAGGTAGAATCTATTGAGTTGTAAGTGATCTGAACGTTTCATGATGATAGCACTTTCCTATAGGGGGTCAAACCATGTCCCAAAGGTCACCGGGCCTGGTGTCACTTTAAAGAAGTAGTCCAGTTACACCTTTGTGGGCTTATAACTTGGCTTCTGAATGTCCTAGAGAGATCAGGGTTGTTTTAGTGTACTCCAATCAACAGCCCCCACAACCACAAAAAGGAATGGAGTCATTAGCACTTATGGTTCTTAAATGGCACCCAGAATTATGTTGCACGAAGCACAATTTCACATCATTCTGGGTCCATTTGTGTGAAAACAAGGTCCAATCAGGCTGAAACGTTACAGGAAGGTAGAATCTATTGAGTTGTAAGAGATCTGAACGTTTCAAGATGATCGCACATTCCTATAGGGGGTAAAACCATGTCCCAAAGGTCACCGGGCCTGGTGTCACTTTAAAGAAGTAGTCCAGTTACATCTTTGTAGGCTTATAACTTGGCTTCTGAATGTCCTAGAGAGATCAGGTTTGTTTTAATGTACTCCAATCAACAGCCCCTACAACCACAAAAAGGAATGGAGTCATTAGCACTTATGGTTTGTAAATGGCACACAGAATTATGTTGCACGAAGCACAATTTCACATCATTCTGGGTTCATTTGTGTGAAAACAAGGTTCAATCAGGCAGAAACGTTACAGGAAGGTAGAATCTATTGAGTTGTAAGTGATCTGAACTTTTCATGATGATAGCAGTTTCCTAAGGGGGTCAAACCATGTCGCAAAGGTCACCGGATCTGGTGTCACTTTAAAGAATTAGTCCAGTTACACATTTGTGGGCTTATAACTTGGCTTCTGAATGTCCTAGAGCGGTCAGGTTTGTTTTAGTGTACTCCAATCAACAGCCCCTACAACCACAAAAAGGAATGGAGTCATTAGCACTTATGGTTTGTAAATGGCACCCAGAATTATGTTGCACGAAGCACAATTTCACATCATTCTGGGTCCATTTGTGTGAAAACAAGGTCCAATCAGGCTGAAACATTACAGGAAGGTAGAATCTATTAAAATGTAAGTGATCTGAAGGTTTCATGATGATAGCACTTCCCTAAGGGGGTCAAACCATGTCCCAAAGGTCACCGGATCTGGTGTCTAAAGAAGTAGTCCAGTTACACATTTGTGGGCTTATAACTTGGCTTCTGAATGTCCTAGAGAGATCAGGTTTGTTTTATTATACTCCAATCAACAGCCCCTACAACCACAAAAAGGAATGGAGTCATTAGCACTTATGGTTTTTAAATGGCACCCAGAATTATGTTGCACGAAGCACAATTTCACATCATTCTGGGTTCATTTGTGTGAAAACAAGGTCCAATCAGGCAGAAACGTTACAGGAAGGTAGAATCTATTGAGTTGTAAGTGATCTGAACGTTTCATGATGATAGCACTTTCCTATAGGGGGTCAAACCATGTCCCAAAGGTCACCGGGCCTGGTGTCACTTTAAAGAAGTAGTCCAGTTACACCTTTGTGGGCTTATAACTTGGCTTCTGAATGTCCTAGAGAGATCAGGGTTGTTTTAGTGTACTCCAATCAACAGCCCCCACAACCACAAAAAGGAATGGAGTCATTAGCACTTATGGTTCTTAAATGGCACCCAGAATTATGTTGCACGAAGCACAATTTCACATCATTCTGGGTCCATTTGTGTGAAAACAAGGTCCAATCAGGCTGAAACGTTACAGGAAGGTAGAATCTATTGAGTTGTAAGTGATCTGAACGTTTCAAGATGATCGCACATTCCTATAGGGGGTAAAACCATGTCCCAAAGGTCACCGGGCCTGGTGTCACTTTAAAGAAGTAGTCCAGTTACATCTTTGTAGGCTTATAACTTGGCTTCTGAATGTCCTAGAGAGATCAGGTTTGTTTTAATGTACTCCAATCAACAGCCCCTACAACCACAAAAAGGAATGGAGTCATTAGCACTTATGGTTTGTAAATGGCACACAGAATTATGTTGCACGAAGCACAATTTCACATCATTCTGGGTTCATTTGTGTGAAAACAAGGTCCAATCAGGCAGAAACGTTACAGGAAGGTAGAATCTATTGAGTTGTAAGTGATCTGAACGTTTCATGATGATAGCACTTTCCTAAGGGGGTCAAACCATGTCGCAAAGGTCACCGGATCTGGTGTCACTTTAAAGAATTAGTCCAGTTACACATTTGTGGGCTTATAACTTGGCTTCTGAATGTCCTAGAGTGGTCAGGTTTGTTTTAGTGTACTCCAATCAACAGCCCCTACAACCACAAAAAGGAATGGAGTCATTAGCACTTATGGTTTGTAAATGGCACCCAGAATTATGTTGCACGAAGCACAATTTCACATCATTCTGGGTCCATTTGTGTGAAAACAAGGTCCAATCAGGCTGAAACATTACAGGAAGGTAGAATCTATTAAAATGTAAGTGATCTGTAGGTTTCATGATGATAGCACTTCCCTAAGGGGGTCAAACCATGTCCCAAAGGTCACCGGATCTGGTGTCTAAAGAAGTAGTCCAGTTACACATTTGTGGGCTTATAACTTGGCTTCTGAATGTCCTAGAGAGATCAGGTTTGTTTTATTATACTCCAATCAACAGCCCCTACAACCACAAAAAGGAATGGAGTCATTAGCACTTATGGTTTTTAAATGGCACCCAGAATTATGTTGCACGAAGCACAATTTCACATCATTCTGGGTTCATTTGTGTGAAAACAAGGTCCAATCAGGCAGAAACGTTACAGGAAGGTAGAATCTATTGAGTTGTAAGTGATCTGAACGTTTCATGATGATAGCACTTTCCTATAGGGGGTCAAACCATGTCCCAAAGGTCACCGGGCCTGGTGTCACTTTAAAGAAGTAGTCCAGTTACACCTTTGTGGGCTTATAACTTGGCTTCTGAATGTCCTAGAGAGATCAGGGTTGTTTTAGTGTACTCCAATCAACAGCCCCCACAACCACAAAAAGGAATGGAGTCATTAGCACTTATGGTTCTTAAATGGCACCCAGAATTATGTTGCACGAAGCACAATTTCACATCATTCTGGGTCCATTTGTGTGAAAACAAGGTCCAATCAGGCTGAAACGTTACAGGAAGGTAGAATCTATTGAGTTGTAAGTGATCTGAACGTTTCAAGATGATCGCACATTCCTATAGGGGGTAAAACCATGTCCCAAAGGTCACCGGGCCTGGTGTCACTTTAAAGAAGTAGTCCAGTTACATCTTTGTAGGCTTATAACTTGGCTTCTGAATGTCCTAGAGAGATCAGGTTTGTTTTAATGTACTCCAATCAACAGCCCGTACAACCACAAAAAGGAATGGAGTCATTAGCACTTATGGTTTGTAAATGGCACACAGAATTATGTTGCACGAAGCACAATTTCACATCATTCTGGGTTCATTTGTGTGAAAACAAGGTCCAATCAGGCAGAAACGTTACAGGAAGGTAGAATCTATTGAGTTGTAAGTGATCTGAACGTTTCAAGATGATCGCACATTCCTATAGGGGGTCAAACCATGTCCCAAAGGTCACCGGGCCTGGTATCACTTTAAAGAAGTAGTCCAGTTACATCTTTGTAGGCTTATAACTTGGCTTCTGAATGTCCTAGAGAGATCAGGTTTGTTTTAATGTACTCCAATCAACAGCCCCTACAACCACAAAAAGGAATGGAGTCATTAGCACTTATGGTTTGTAAATGGCACCCAGAATTATGTTGCACGAAGCACAATTTCACATCATTCTGGGTCCATTTGTGTGAAAACAAGGTCCAATCAGGCTGAAACATTACAGGAAGGTAGAATCTATTAAAATGTAAGTGATCTGAAGGTTTCATGATGATAGCACTTCCCTAAGGGGGTCAAACCATGTCCCAAAGGTCACCGGATCTGGTGTCTAAAGAAGTAGTCCAGTTACACATTTGTGGGCTTATAACTTGGCTTCTGAATGTCCTAGAGAGATCAGGTTTGTTTTAGTATACTCCAATCAACAGCCCCTACAACCACAAAAAGGAATGGAGTCATTAGCACTTATGGTTTTTAAATGGCACCCAGAATTATGTTGCACGAAGCACAATTTCACATCATTCTGGGTTCATTTGTGTGAAAACAAGGTCCAATCAGGCTGAAACGTTACAGAAAGGTAGAATCTATTGAGTTGTAAGTGATCTGAACGTTTCATGATGATAGCACTTTCCTAAGGGGGTCAAACCATGTCCCAAATGTCACCGGATCTGGAGTCAATTTAAAGTAGTAGTCCATTTACACATTTGTGGGCTTATAACTTGGCTTCTGAATGTCCTGGAGAGGTCAGGTTTGTTTTAATGTACTCCAATCAACAGCCCCTACAACCACAAAAAGGAATGGAGTCATTAGCACTTATGGTTTGTAAATGGCACCCAGAATTATGTTGCACAAAGCAAATTTTCACATCATTCTGGGTTCATTTGTGTGAAAAAGAGGTCCAATCAGGCAGAAACGTTACAGGAAGGTAGAATCTATTGAGTTGTAAGTGATCTGAACGTTTCATGATGATAGCACTTTCCTATAGGGGGTCAAACCATGTCCCAAAGGTCACCGGGCCTGGTGTCACTTTAAAGAAGTAGTCCAGTTACACCTTTGTGGGCTTATAACTTGGCTTCTGAATGTCCTAGAGAGATCAGGGTTGTTTTAGTGTACTCCAATCAACAGCCCCCACAACCACAAAAAGGAATGGAGTCATTAGCACTTATGGTTCTTAAATGGCACCCAGAATTATGTTGCACGAAGCACAATTTCACATCATTCTGGGTCCATTTGTGTGAAAACAAGGTCCAATCAGGCTGAAACGTTACAGGAAGGTAGAATCTATTGAGTTGTAAGAGATCTGAACGTTTCAAGATGATCGCACATTCCTATAGGGGGTAAAACCATGTCCCAAAGGTCACCGGGCCTGGTGTCACTTTAAAGAAGTAGTCCAGTTACATCTTTGTAGGCTTATAACTTGGCTTCTGAATGTCCTAGAGAGATCAGGTTTGTTTTAATGTACTCCAATCAACAGCCCCTACAACCACAAAAAGGAATGGAGTCATTAGCACTTATGGTTTGTAAATGGCACACAGAATTATGTTGCACGAAGCACAATTTCACATCATTCTGGGTTCATTTGTGTGAAAACAAGGTTCAATCAGGCAGAAACGTTACAGGAAGGTAGAATCTATTGAGTTGTAAGTGATCTGAACGTTTCATGATGATAGCACTTTCCTAAGGGGGTCAAACCATGTCGCAAAGGTCACCGGATCTGGTGTCACTTTAAAGAATTAGTCCAGATACACATTTGTGGGCTTATAACTTGGCTTCTGAATGTCCTAGAGCGGTCAGGTTTGTTTTAGTGTACTCCAATCAACAGCCCCTACAACCACAAAAAGGAATGGAGTCATTAGCACTTATGGTTTGTAAATGGCACCCAGAATTATGTTGCACGAAGCACAATTTCACATCATTCTGGGTCCATTTGTGTGAAAACAAGGTCCAATCAGGCTGAAACATTACAGGAAGGTAGAATCTATTAAAATGTAAGTGATCTGAAGGTTTCATGATGATAGCACTTCCCTAAGGGGGTCAAACCATGTCCCAAAGGTCACCGGATCTGGTGTCTAAAGAAGTAGTCCAGTTACACATTTGTGGGCTTATAACTTGGCTTCTGAATGTCCTAGAGAGATCAGGTTTGTTTTATTATACTCCAATCAACAGCCCCTACAACCACAAAAAGGAATGGAGTCATTAGCACTTATGGTTTTTAAATGGCACCCAGAATTATGTTGCACGAAGCACAATTTCACATCATTCTGGGTTCATTTGTGTGAAAACAAGGTCCAATCAGGCAGAAACGTTACAGGAAGGTAGAATCTATTGAGTTGTAAGTGATCTGAACGTTTCATGATGATAGCACTTTCCTATAGGGGGTCAAACCATGTCCCAAAGGTCACCGGGCCTGGTGTCACTTTAAAGAAGTAGTCCAGTTACACCTTTGTGGGCTTATAACTTGGCTTCTGAATGTCCTAGAGAGATCAGGGTTGTTTTAGTGTACTCCAATCAACAGCCCCCACAACCACAAAAAGGAATGGAGTCATTAGCACTTATGGTTCTTAAATGGCACCCAGAATTATGTTGCACGAAGCACAATTTCACATCATTCTGGGTCCATTTGTGTGAAAACAAGGTCCAATCAGGCTGAAACGTTACAGGAAGGTAGAATCTATTGAGTTGTAAGTGATCTGAACGTTTCAAGATGATCGCACATTCCTATAGGGGGTAAAACCATGTCCCAAAGGTCACCGGGCCTGGTGTCACTTTAAAGAAGTAGTCCAGTTACATCTTTGTAGGCTTATAACTTGGCTTCTGAATGTCCTAGAGAGATCAGGTTTGTTTTAATGTACTCCAATCAACAGCCCCTACAACCACAAAAAGGAATGGAGTCATTAGCACTTATGGTTTGTAAATGGCACACAGAATTATGTTGCACGAAGCACAATTTCACATCATTCTGGGTTCATTTGTGTGAAAACAAGGTCCAATCAGGCAGAAACGTTACAGGAAGGTAGAATCTATTGAGTTGTAAGTGATCTGAACGTTTCATGATGATAGCACTTTCCTAAGGGGGTCAAACCATGTCGCAAAGGTCACCGGATCTGGTGTCACTTTAAAGAATTAGTCCAGTTACACATTTGTGGGCTTATAACTTGGCTTCTGAATGTCCTAGAGTGGTCAGGTTTGTTTTAGTGTACTCCAATCAACAGCCCCTACAACCACAAAAAGGAATGGAGTCATTAGCACTTATGGTTTGTAAATGGCACCCAGAATTATGTTGCACGAAGCACAATTTCACATCATTCTGGGTCCATTTGTGTGAAAACAAGGTCCAATCAGGCTGAAACATTACAGGAAGGTAGAATCTATTAAAATGTAAGTGATCTGTAGGTTTCATGATGATAGCACTTCCCTAAGGGGGTCAAACCATGTCCCAAAGGTCACCGGATCTGGTGTCTAAAGAAGTAGTCCAGTTACACATTTGTGGGCTTATAACTTGGCTTCTGAATGTCCTAGAGAGATCAGGTTTGTTTTATTATACTCCAATCAACAGCCCCTACAACCACAAAAAGGAATGGAGTCATTAGCACTTATGGTTTTTAAATGGCACCCAGAATTATGTTGCACGAAGCACAATTTCACATCATTCTGGGTTCATTTGTGTGAAAACAAGGTCCAATCAGGCAGAAACGTTACAGGAAGGTAGAATCTATTGAGTTGTAAGTGATCTGAACGTTTCATGATGATAGCACTTTCCTATAGGGGGTCAAACCATGTCCCAAAGGTCACCGGGCCTGGTGTCACTTTAAAGAAGTAGTCCAGTTACACCTTTGTGGGCTTATAACTTGGCTTCTGAATGTCCTAGAGAGATCAGGGTTGTTTTAGTGTACTCCAATCAACAGCCCCCACAACCACAAAAAGGAATGGAGTCATTAGCACTTATGGTTCTTAAATGGCACCCAGAATTATGTTGCACGAAGCACAATTTCACATCATTCTGGGTCCATTTGTGTGAAAACAAGGTCCAATCAGGCTGAAACGTTACAGGAAGGTAGAATCTATTGAGTTGTAAGTGATCTGAACGTTTCAAGATGATCGCACATTCCTATAGGGGGTAAAACCATGTCCCAAAGGTCACCGGGCCTGGTGTCACTTTAAAGAAGTAGTCCAGTTACATCTTTGTAGGCTTATAACTTGGCTTCTGAATGTCCTAGAGAGATCAGGTTTGTTTTAATGTACTCCAATCAACAGCCCGTACAACCACAAAAAGGAATGGAGTCATTAGCACTTATGGTTTGTAAATGGCACACAGAATTATGTTGCACGAAGCACAATTTCACATCATTCTGGGTTCATTTGTGTGAAAACAAGGTCCAATCAGGCAGAAACGTTACAGGAAGGTAGAATCTATTGAGTTGTAAGTGATCTGAACGTTTCATGATGATAGCACTTTCCTAAGGGGGTCAAACCATGTCGCAAAGGTCACCGGATCTGGTGTCACTTTAAAGAATTAGTCCAGTTACACATTTGTGGGCTTATAACTTGGCTTCTGAATGTCCTAGAGCGGTCAGGTTTGTTTTAGTGTACTCCAATCAACAGCCCCTACAACCACAAAAAGGAATGGAGTCATTAGCACTTATGGTTTGTAAATGGCACCCAGAATTATGTTGCACGAAGCACAATTTCACATCATTCTGGGTCCATTTGTGTGAAAACAAGGTCCAATCAGGCTGAAACATTACAGGAAGGTAGAATCTATTAAAATGTAAGTGATCTTAAGGTTTCATGATGATAGCACTTCCCTAAGGGGGTCAAACCATGTCCCAAAGGTCACCGGATCTGGTGTCTAAAGAAGTAGTCCAGTTACACATTTGTGGGCTTATAACTTGGCTTCTGAATGTCCTAGAGAGATCAGGTTTGTTTTAGTATACTCCAATCAACAGCCCCTACAACCACAAAAAGGAATGGAGTCATTAGCACTTATGGTTTTTAAATGGCACCCAGAATTATGTTGCACGAAGCACAATTTCACATGATTCTGGGTTCATTTGTGTGAAAACAAGGTCCAATCAGGCTGAAACGTTACAGAAAGGTAGAATCTATTGAGTTGTAAGTGATCTGAACGATTCATGATGATAGCACTTTCCTAAGGGGGTCAAACCATGTCCCAAATGTCACCGGATCTGGTGTCAATTTAAAGTAGTAGTCCAGTTACACATTTGTGGGCTTACAACTTGGCTTCTGAATGTCCTGGAGAGGTCAGGTTTGTTTTAATGTATTCCAATCAACAGCCCCTACAACCACAAAAAGGAATGGAGTCATTAGCACTTATGGTTTGTAAATGGCACCCAGAATTATGTTGCACGAAGCAAAATTTCACATCATTCTGGGTTCATTTGTGTGAAAACAAGGTCCAATCAGGCAGAAATGTTACAGGAAGGTAGAATCTATTTAGTTGTAAGTGATCTGAACGTTTCATGATGATAGCACTTTCCTATAGGGGGTCAAACCATGTCCCAAAGGTCACCGGGCCTGGTGTCACTTTAAAGAAGTAGTCCAGTTACACCTTTGTGGGCTTATAACTTGGCTTCTGAATGTCCTAAAGAGATCAGGGTTGTTTTAGTGTACTCCAATCAACAGCCCCCACAACCACAAAAATGAATGGAGTCATTAGCACTTATGGTTCTTAAATGGCACCCAGAATTATGTTGCACGAAGCACAATTTCACATCATTCTGGGTCCATTTGTGTGAAAACAAGGTCCAATCAGGCTGAAACGTTACAGGAAGGTAGAATCTATTGAGTTGTAAGTGATCTGAACGTTTCAAGATGATCGCACATTCCTATAGGGGGTAAAACCATGTCCCAAAGGTCACCGGGCCTGGTGTCACTTTAAAGAAGTAGTCCAGTTACATCTTTGTAGGCTTATAACTTGGCTTCTGAATGTCCTAGAGGGATCAGGTTTGTTTTAATGTACTCCAATCAACAGCCCCTACAACCACAAAAAGGAATGGAGTCATTAGCACTTATGGTTTGTAAATGGCACAGAGAATTATGTTGCACGAAGCACAATTTCACATCATTCTGGGTTCATTTGTGTGAAAACAAGGTCCAATCAGGCAGAAACTTTACAGGAAGGTAGAATCTATTGAGTTGTAAGTGATCTGAACGTTTCATGATGATAGCACTTTCCTAAGGGGGTCAAACCATGTCGCAAAGGTCACCGGATCTGGTGTCACTTTAAAGAATTAGTCCAGTTACACATTTGTGGGCTTATAACTTGGCTTCTGAATGTCCTAGAGCGGTCAGGTTTGTTTTAGTGTACTCCAATCAACAGCCCCTACCACCACAAAAAGGAATGGAGTCATTAGCACTTATGGTTTGTAAATGGCACCCAGAATTATGTTGCACGAAGCACAATTTCACATCATTCTGGGTCCATTTGTGTGAAAACAAGGTCCAATCAGGCTGAAACATTACAGGAAGGTAGAATCTATTAAAATGTAAGTGATCTTAAGGTTTCATGATGATAGCACTTCCCTAAGGGGGTCAAACCATGTCCCAAAGGTCACCGGATCTGGTGTCTAAAGAAGTAGTCCAGTTACACATTTGTGGGCTTATAACTTGGCTTCTGAATGTCCTAGAGAGATCAGGTTTGTTTTAGTATACTCCAATCAACAGCCCCTACAACCACAAAAAGGAATGGAGTCATTAGCACTTATGGTTTTTAAATGGCACCCAGAATTATGTTGCACGAAGCACAATTTCACATGATTCTGGGTTCATTTGTGTGAAAACAAGGTCCAATCAGGCTGAAACGTTACAGAAAGGTAGAATCTATTGAGTTGTAAGTGATCTGAACGATTCATGATGATAGCACTTTCCTAAGGGGGTCAAACCATGTCCCAAATGTCACCGGATCTGGTGTCAATTTAAAGTAGTAGTCCAGTTACATCTTTGTAGGCTTATAACTTGGCTTCTGAATGTCCTAGAGGGATCAGGTTTGTTTTAATGTACTCCAATCAACAGCCCCTACAACCACAAAAAGGAATGGAGTCATTAGCACTTATGGTTTGTAAATGGCACAGAGAATTATGTTGCACGAAGCACAATTTCACATCATTCTGGGTTCATTTGTGTGAAAACAAGGTCCAATCAGGCAGAAACTTTACAGGAAGGTAGAATCTATTGAGTTGTAAGTGATCTGAACGTTTCATGATGATAGCACTTTCCTAAGGGGGTCAAACCATGTCGCAAAGGTCACCGGATCTGGTGTCACTTTAAAGAATTAGTCCAGTTACACATTTGTGGGCTTATAACTTGGCTTCTGAATGTCCTAGAGCGGTCAGGTTTGTTTTAGTGTACTCCAATCAACAGCCCCTACCACCACAAAAAGGAATGGAGTCATTAGCACTTATGGTTTGTAAATGGCACCCAGAATTATGTTGCACGAAGCACAATTTCACATCATTCTGGGTCCATTTGTGTGAAAACAAGGTCCAATCAGGCTGAAACATTACAGGAAGGTAGAATCTATTAAAATGTAAGTGATCTTAAGGTTTCATGATGATAGCACTTCCCTAAGGGGGTCAAACCATGTCCCAAAGGTCACCGGATCTGGTGTCTAAAGAAGTAGTCCAGTTACACATTTGTGGGCTTATAACTTGGCTTCTGAATGTCCTAGAGAGATCAGGTTTGTTTTAGTATACTCCAATCAACAGCCCCTACAACCACAAAAAGGAATGGAGTCATTAGCACTTATGGTTTTTAAATGGCACCCAGAATTATGTTGCACGAAGCACAATTTCACATGATTCTGGGTTCATTTGTGTGAAAACAAGGTCCAATCAGGCTGAAACGTTACAGAAAGGTAGAATCTATTGAGTTGTAAGTGATCTGAACGATTCATGATGATAGCACTTTCCTAAGGGGGTCAAACCATGTCCCAAATGTCACCGGATCTGGTGTCAATTTAAAGTAGTAGTCCAGTTACACATTTGTGGGCTTATAACTTGGCTTCTGAATGTCCTGGAGAGGTCAGGTTTGTTTTAATGTATTCCAATCAACAGCCCCTACAACCACAAAAAGGAATGGAGTCATTAGCACTTATGGTTTGTAATTGGCACCCAGAATTATGTTGCACGAAGCAAAATTTCACATCATTCTGGGTTCATTTGTGTGAAAACAAGGTCCAATCAGGCAGAAACGTTACAGGAAGGTAGAATCTATTTAGTTGTAAGTGATCTGAACGTTTCATGATGATAGCACTTTCCTATAGGGGGTCAAACCATGTCCCAAAGGTCACCGGGCCTGGTGTCACTTTAAAGAAGTAGTCCAGTTACACCTTTGTGGGCTTATAACTTGGCTTCTGAATGTCCTAAAGAGATCAGGGTTGTTTTAGTGTACTCCAATCAACAGCCCCCACAACCACAAAAATGAATGGAGTCATTAGCACTTATGGTTCTTAAATGGCACCCAGAATTATGTTGCACGAAGCACAATTTCACATCATTCTGGGTCCATTTGTGTGAAAACAAGGTCCAATCAGGCTGAAACGTTACTGGAAGGTAGAATCTATTGAGTTGTAAGTGATCTGAACGTTTCAAGATGATCGCACATTCCTATAGGGGGTAAAACCATGTCCCAAAGGTCACCGGGCCTGGTGTCACTTTAAAGAAGTAGTCCAGTTACATCTTTGTAGGCTTATAACTTGGCTTCTGAATGTCCTAGAGAGATCAGGTTTGTTTTAATGTACTCCAATCAACAGCCCCTACAACCACAAAAAGGAATGGAGTCATTAGCACTTATGGTTTGTAAATGGCACAGAGAATTATGTTGCACGAAGCACAATTTCACATCATTCTGGGTTCATTTGTGTGAAAACAAGGTCCAATCAGGCAGAAACTTTACAGGAAGGTAGAATCTATTGAGTTGTAAGTGATCTGAACGTTTCATGATGATAGCACTTTCCTAAGGGGGTCAAACCATGTCGCAAAGGTCACCGGATCTGGTGTCACTTTAAAGAATTAGTCCAGTTACACATTTGTGGGCTTATAACTTGGCTTCTGAATGTCCTAGAGCGGTCAGGTTTGTTTTAGTGTACTCCAATCAACAGCCCCTACAACCACAAAAAGGAATGGAGTCATTAGCACTTATGGTTTGTAAATGGCACCCAGAATTATGTTGCACGAAGCACAATTTCACATCATTCTGGGTCCATTTGTGTGAAAACAAGGTCCAATCAGGCTGAAACATTACAGGAAGGTAGAATCTATTAAAATGTAAGTGATCTGAAGGTTTCATGATGATAGCACTTCCCTAAGGGGGTCAAACCATGTCCCAAAGGTCACCGGATCTGGTGTCTAAAGTAGTCCAGTTACACATTTGTGGGCTTATAACTTGGCTTCTGAATGTCCTAGAGAGATCAGGTTTGTTTTAGTATACTCCAATCAACAGCCCCTACAACCACAAAAAGGAATGGAGTCATTAGCACTTATGGTTTTTAAATGGCACCCAGAATTATGTTGCACGAAGCACAATTTCACATCATTCTGGGTTCATTTGTGTGAAAACAAGGTCCAATCAGGCTGAAACGTTACGGAAAGGTAGAATCTATTGAGTTGTAAGTGATCTGAACGTTTCATGATGATAGCACTTTCCTAAGGGGGTCAAACCATGTCCCAAATGTCACCGGATCTGGTGTCATTTTAAAGTAGTAGTCCAGTTACACATTTGTGGGCTTATAACTTGGCTTCTGAATGTCCTAGAGAGATCAGGGTTGTTTTAGTGTACTCCAATCAACAGCCCCCACAACCACAAAAAGGAATGGAGTCATTAGCACTTATGGTTCTTAAATGGCACCCAGAATTATGTTGCACGAAGCACAATTTCACATCATTCTGGGTCCATTTGTGTGAAAACAAGGTCCAATCAGGCTGAAACGTTACAGGAAGGTAGAATCTATTGAGTTGTAAGTGATCTGAACGTTTCAAGATGATCGCACATTCCTATAGGGGGTAAAACCATGTCCCAAAGGTCACCGGGCCTGGTGTCACTTTAAAGAAGTAGTCCAGTTACATCTTTGTAGGCTTATAACTTGGCTTCTGAATGTCCTAGAGAGATCAGGTTTGTTTTAATGTACTCCAATCAACAGCCCCTACAACCACAAAAAGGAATGGAGTCATTAGCACTTATGGTTTGTAAATGGCACCCAGAATTATGTTGCACGAAGCACAATTTCACATCATTCTGGGTCCATTTGTGTGAAAACAAGGTCCAATCAGGCTGAAACATTACAGGAAGGTAGAATCTATTAAAATGTAAGTGATCTGAAGGTTTCATGATGATAGCACTTCCCTAAGGGGGTCAAACCATGTCCCAAAGGTCACCGGATCTGGTGTCTAAAGAAGTAGTCCAGTTACACATTTGTGGGCTTATAACTTGGCTTCTGAATGTCCTAGAGAGATCAGGTTTGTTTTAGTATACTCCAATCAACAGCCCCTACAACCACAAAAAGGAATGGAGTCATTAGCACTTATGGTTTTTAAATGGCACCCAGAATTATGTTGCACGAAGCACAATTTCACATCATTCTGGGTTCATTTGTGTGAAAACAAGGTCCAATCAGGCTGAAACGTTACAGAAAGGTAGAATCTATTGAGTTGTAAGTGATCTGAACGTTTCATGATGATAGCACTTTCCTAAGGGGGTCAAACCATGTCCCAAATGTCACCGGATCTGGTGTCATTTTAAAGTAGTAGTCCAGTTACACATTTGTGGGCTTATAACTTGGCTTCTGAATGTCCTGGAGAGGTCAGGTTTGTTTTAATGTACTCCAATCAACAGCCCCTACAACCACAAAAAGGAATGGAGTCATTAGCACTTATGGTTTGTAAATGGCACCCAGAATTATGTTGCACGAAGCAAAATTTCACATCATTCTGGGTTCATTTGTGTGAAAACAAGGTCCAATCAGGCAGAAACGTTACAGGAAGGTAGAATCTATTGAGTTGTAAGTGATCTGAACGTTTCATGATGATAGCACTTTCCTATAGGGGGTCAAACCATGTCCCAAAGGTCACCGGGCCTGGTGTCACTTTAAAGAAGTAGTCCAGTTACACCTTTGTGGGCTTATAACTTGGCTTCTGAATGTCCTAGAGAGATCAGGGTTGTTTTAGTGTACTCCAATCAACAGCCCCCACAACCACAAAAAGGAATGGAGTCATTAGCACTTATGGTTCTTAAATGGCACCCAGAATTATGTTGCACGAAGCACAATTTCACATCATTCTGGGTCCATTTGTGTGAAAACAAGGTCCAATCAGGCTGAAACGTTACAGGAAGTTAGAATCTATTGAGTTGTAAGTGATCTGAACGTTTCAAGATGATCGCACATTCCTATAGGGGGTAAAACCATGTCCCAAAGGTCACCGGGCCTGGTGTCACTTTAAAGAAGTAGTCCAGTTACATCTTTGTAGGCTTATAACTTGGCTTCTGAATGTCCTAGAGAGATCAGGTTTGTTTTAATGTACTCCAATCAACAGCCCCTACAACCACAAAAAGGAATGGAGTCATTAGCACTTATGGTTTGTAAATGGCACACAGAATTATGTTGCACGAAGCACAATTTCACATCATTCTGGGTTCATTTGTGTGAAAACAAGGTCCAATCAGGCAGAAACGTTACAGGAAGGTAGAATCTATTGAGTTGTAAGTGATCTGAACGTTTCATGATGATAGCACTTTCCTAAGGGGGTCAAACCATGTCGCAAAGGTCACCGGATCTGGTGTCACTTTAAAGAATTAGTCCAGTTACACATTTGTGGGCTTATAACTTGGCTTCTGAATGTCCTAGAGCGGTCAGGTTTGTTTTAGTGTACTCCAATCAACAGCCCCTACAACCACAAAAAGGAATGGAGTCATTAGCACTTATGGTTTGTAAATGGCACCCAGAATTATGTTGCACGAAGCACAATTTCACATCATTCTGGGTCCATTTGTGTGAAAACAAGGTCCAATCAGGCTGAAACATTACAGGAAGGTAGAATCTATTAAAATGTAAGTGATCTGAAGGTTTCATGATGATAGCACTTCCCTAAGGGGGTCAAACCATGTCCCAAAGGTCACCGGATCTGGTGTCTAAAGAAGTAGTCCAGTTACACATTTGTGGGCTTAAAACTTGGCTTCTGAATGTCCTAGAGAGATCAGGTTTGTTTTAGTATACTCCAATCAACAGCCCCTACAACCACAAAAAGGAATGGAGTCATTAGCACTTATGGTTTTTAAATGGCACCCAGAATTATGTTGCACGAAGCACAATTTCACATGATTCTGGGTTCATTTGTGTGAAAACAAGGTCCAATCAGGCTGAAACGTTACAGAAAGGTAGAATCTATTGAGTTGTAAGTGATCTGAACGATTCATGATGATAGCACTTTCCTAAGGGGGTCAAACCATGTCCCAAATGTCACCGGATCTGGTGTCAATTTAAAGTAGTAGTCCAGTTACACATTTGTGGGCTTATAACTTGGCTTCTGAATGTCCTGGAGAGGTCAGGTTTGTTTTAGTGTACTCCAATCAACAGCCCCCACAACCACAAAAATGAATGGAGTCATTAGCACTTATGGTTCTTAAATGGCACCCAGAATTATGTTGCACGAAGCACAATTTCACATCATTCTAGGTCCATTTGTGTGAAAACAAGGTCCAATCAGGCTGAAACGTTACAGGAAGGTAGAATCTATTGAGTTGTAAGTGATCTGAACGTTTCAAGATGATCGCACATTCCTATAGGGGGTAAAACCATGTCCCAAAGGTCACCGGGCCTGGTGTCACTTTAAAGAAGTAGTCCAGTTACACCTTTGTAGGCTTATAACTTGGCTTCTGAATGTCCTAGAGAAATCAGGTTTGTTTTAATGTACTCCAATCAACAGCCCCTACAACCACAAAAAGGAATGGAGTCATTAGCACTTATGGTTTGTAAATGGCACACAGAATTATGTTGCACGAAGCACAATTTCACATCATTCTGGGTTCATTTGTGTGAAAACAAGGTCCAATCAGGCAGAAACGTTACAGGAAGGTAGAATCTATTGAGTTGTAAGTGATCTGAACGTTTCATGATGATAGCACTTTCCTAAGGGGGTCAAACCATGTCGCAAAGGTCACCAGATCTGGTGTCACTTTAAAGAATTAGTCCAGTTACACATTTGTGGGCTTATAACTTGGCTTCTGAATGTCCTAGAGCGGTCAGGTTTGTTTTAGTGTACTCCAATCAACAGCCCCTACAACCACAAAAAGGAATGGAGTCATTAGCACTTATGGTTTGTAAATGGCACCCAGAATTATGTTGCACGAAGCACAATTTCACACCATTCTGGGTCCATTTGTGTGAAAACAAGGTCCAATCTGGCTGAAACATTACAGGAAGGTAGAATCTATTAAAATGTAAGTGATCTGAAGGTTTCATGATGATAGCACTTCCCTAAGGGGGTCAAACCATGTCCCAAAGGTCACCGGATCTGGTGTCTAAAGAAGTAGTCCAGTTACACATTTGTGGGCTTATAACTTGGCTTCTGAATGTCCTAGAGAGATCAGGTTTGTTTTAGTATACTCCAATCAACAGCCCCTACAACCACAAAAAGGAATGGAGTCATTAGCACTTATGGTTTTTAAATGGCACCCAGAATTATGTTGCACGAAGCACAATTTCACATCATTCTGGGTTCATTTGTGTGAAAACAAGGTCCAATCAGGCTGAAACGTTACAGAAAGGTAGAATCTATTGAGTTGTAAGTGATCTGAACGTTTCATGATGATAGCACTTTCCTAAGGGGGTCAAACCATGTCCCAAATGTCACCGGATCTGGTGTCATTTTAAAGTAGTAGTCCAGTTACACATTTGTGGGCTTATAACTTGGCTTCTGAATGTCCTGGAGAGGTCAGGTTTGTTTTAATGTACTCCAATCAACAGCCCCTACAACCACAAAAAGGAATGGAGTCATTAGCACTTATGGTTTGTAAATGGCACCCAGAATTATGTTGCACGAAGCAAAATTTCACATCATTCTGGGTTCATTTGTGTGAAAACAAGGTCCAATCAGGCAGAAACGTTACAGGAAGGTAGAATCTATTGAGTTGTAAGTGATCTGAACGTTTCATGATGATAGCACTTTCCTATAGGGGGTCAAACCATGTCCCAAAGGTCACCGGGCCTGGTGTCACTTTAAAGAAGTAGTCCAGTTACACCTTTGTGGGCTTATAACTTGGCTTCTGAATGTCCTAGAGAGATCAGGGTTGTTTTCGTGTACTCCAATCAACAGCCCCTACAACCACAAAAAGGAATGGAGTCATTAGCACTTATGGTTCTTAAATGGCACCCAGAATTATGTTGCACGAAGCACAATTTCACATCATTCTGGGTCCATTTGTGTGAAAACAAGGTCCAATCAGGCTGAAACGTTACAGGAAGGTAGAATCTATTGAGTTGTAAGTGATCTGAACGTTTCAAGATGATCGCACATTCCTATAGGGGGTAAAACCATGTCCCAAAGGTCACTGGGCCTGGTGTCACTTTAAAGAAGTAGTCCAGTTACATCTTTGTAGGCTTATAACTTGGCTTCTGAATGTCCTAGAGAGATCAGGTTTGTTTTAATGTACTCCAATCAACAGCCCCTACAACCACAAAAAGGAATGGAGTCATTAGCACTTATGGTTTGTAAATGGCACACAGAATTATGTTGCACGAAGCACAATTTCACATCATTCTGGGTTCATTTGTGTGAAAACAAGGTCCAATCAGGCAGAAACGTTACAGGAAGGTAGAATCTATTGAGTTGTATGTGATCTGAACGTTTCATGATGATAGCACTTTCCTAAGGGGGTCAACCCATGTCGCAAAGGTCACCGGATCTGGTGTCACTTTAAAGAATTAGTCCAGTTACACATTTGTGGGCTTATAACTTGGCTTCTGAATGTCCTAGAGCGGTCAGGTCTGTTTTAGTGTACTCCAATCAACAGCCCCTACAACCACAAAAAGGAATGGAGTCATTAGCACTTATGGTTTGTAAATGGCACCCAGAATTATGTTGCACGAAGCACAATTTCACATCATTCTGGGTCCATTTGTGTGAAAACAAGGTCCAATCAGGCTGAAATGTTACAAGAAGGTAGAATCTATTGAGTTGTAAGTGATCTGAACGTTTCATGATGATAGCACTTTCCTAAGGGGGTCAAACCATGTCCCAAAGGTCACTGGATCTGGTGTCAATTTAAAGAAGTAGTCCAGTTACACATTTGTGGGCTTATAACTTGGCTTCTGAATGTCCTAGAGAGATCAGGTTTGTTTTAGTGTACTCCAATCAACAGCCCCTACAACCACAAAAAGGAATGGAGTCATTACCACTTTTGGTTTGTAAATGGCACCCAGAATTATGTTGCACGAAGCACAATTTCACTTCATTCTGGGTCCATTTGTGTGAAAACAAGGTCCAATCAGGCTGAAACGCTATAAGAAGGTAGAATCTATTGAGTTGTAAGTGATCTGAATGTTTCATGATGATAGCACTTTCCTAAGGGGGTCAAACCATGTCCCAAAGGTCACCGGACCTGGTGTCACTTTAAAGAAGTAGTCCAGTTACACATTTGTGGGCTTATAACTTGGCTTCTGAATATCCTAGAGAGGTCAGGGTTGTTTTAGAGTACTCCAGTTAACAGCCCCCATTACCCAAAAGAGGAATGGAGTCATTAGCACTTATGGTTTTTAAATGGCACCCAGAATTATGTTGCACGAAGCACACTTTCACATCATTCTGGGTTCATTTGTGTGAAAACAAGGTCCAATCAGACTGAAACGTTACAGGAAGTTAGAATCTATTGAGTTGTAAGTGATCTGAACGTTTCATGATGATAGCACTTTCCTAAGGGGGTCAAACCATGTCCCAAAGGTCACCGGATCTGGTGTCAATTTAAAGAAGTAGTCCAGTTACACATTTGTGGGCTTAAAACGTGGCTTCTGAATGTCCTAGAGAGATCAGGTTTGTTTTAGTATACTCCAATCAACTGCCCCTACAACCACAAAAAGGAATGGAGTCATTAGCACTTATGGTTTTTAAATGGCACCCAGAATTATGTTGCACGAAGCACAATTTCACATGATTCTGGGTCCATTTGTGTGAAAACAAGGTCCAATCAGGCTGAAACGTTACAGGAAGGTAGAATCTATTGAGTTGTAAGTGATCTGAACGTTTCATGATGATAGCACTTTCCTAAGGGGGTCAAACCATGTCCCAAAGGTCACCAGATCTGGTGTCAATTTAAAGAAGTAGTCCAGTTACACATTTGTTGGCTTATAACTTGGCTTCTGAATGTCCTAGAGAGATCAGGTTTATTTTAGTGTACTCCAATCAACAGCCCCTACAACCACAAAAAGGAATGGAGTCATTATCACTTATGGTTTGTAAATGGCACCCAGAATTATGTTGCACGAAGCACTATTTCACATCATTCTGGGTCCATTTGTGTGAAAACAAGGTCCAATCAGGCTGAAACGTTACAGGAAGGTAGAATCTATTGAGTTGTAAGTGATCTGAACGTTTCATGATGATAGCACTTTCCTAAGGGGGTCAAACCATGTCCCAAAGGTCACCGGATCTGGTGTCAATTTAAAGAAGTAGTCCAGTTACACATGTGTGGAATTATAACTTGGCTTCTGAATGTCCTAGAGAGATCAAGTTTATTTTAGTGTACTCCAATCAAAAGCCCCTACAACCACAAAAAGGAATGGAGTCATTAGCACTTATGGTTTGTAAATGGCACCCAGAATTATGTTGCACGAAGCACTATTTCACATCATTCTGGGTCCATTTGTGTGAAAACAAGGTCCAATCAGGCTGAAACGTTACAAGAAGGTAGAATCTATTGAGTTGTAAGTGATCTGAACATTTCATGATGATAGCACTTTCCTAAGGGGGTCAAACCATGTCCCAAAGGTCACCGGATCTGGTGTCAATTTAAAGAAGTAGTCCAGTTACACCTTTGTGGGCTTATAACTTGGCTTCTGAATGTCCTAGAGAGGTTAGGTTTGTTTTAGTGTACTCCAATCTACAGCCCCTACAACCACAAAAAGGAATGGAGTCATTAGCACTTATGGTTTGTAAATGGCACCCAGAATTATGTTGCACGAAGCACAATTTCACATCATTCTGGGGTCATTTGTGTGAAAACAAGGTCCAATCAGGCTGAAACGTTACAGGAAGGTAGAATCTATTGAGTTGTAAGTGATCTGAACGTTTAATGATGATAGCACTTTCCTAAGGGGGTCAAACCATGTCCCAAAGGTCACCGGATCTGGTGTCAATTTAAATAAGTAGTCCAGTTACACATTTGTGGGCTTATAACTTGGCTTCTGAATGTCCTAGAGAGATCAGGTTTATTGTAGTGTACTCCAATCAACAGCCCCTACAACCACAAAAAGGAATGGAGTCATTAGCACTTATGGTTTGTAAATGGCACCCAGAATTATGTTGCACGAAGCACTATTTCACATCATTCTGGGTCCATTTGTGTGAAAACAAGGTCCAATCAGGCTGAAACGTTACAGGAAGGTAGAATCTATTGAGTTGTAAGTGATCTGAACGTTTAATGATGATAGCACTTTCCTAAGGGGGTCAAACCATGTCCCAAAGGTCACCGGATCTGGTGTCAATTTAAAGAAGTAGTCCAGTTACACATTTATGGGCTTATAACTTGGCTTCTGAAGGTCCTAGAGCGATCAGGTTTGTTTTAGTGTACTCCAATCAACAGCCCCTACAACCACAAAAAGGAATGGAGTCATTAGCACTTATGGCTTTTAAATGGCACCCAGAATTATGTTGCACGAAGCACAATTTCACATCATTCTGGGTTCATTTGTGTGAAAACAAGGTTCAATCAGGCTGAAACGTTACATGAAGGTAGAATCTATTGAGTTGTATGTGATCTGAAGGTTTCATGATGATAGCACTTTCCTAAGGGGGTCAAACCATGTCTCAAAGGTCAGCGGATCTGGCGTCAATTTAAAGAAGTAGTCCAGTTACACATTTGTGGGCTTATATCTTGGCTTCTGAATGTCCTAGAGCAATCAGGTTTGTTTTAGTGTACTCCAATCAACAGCCCCTAGAACCACAAAAAGGAATGGAGACATTAGCACTTATGGTTTTTAAATGGCACCCAGAATTATGTTGCACGAAGCACAATTTCACATCATTCTGGGTTCATTTGTGTGAAAACAAGGTCCAATCAGGCTGAATCGTTACAGGAAGGTAGAATCTATTGAGTTGTAAGTGATCTGAACGTTTCATGATGATAGCACTTTCCTAAGGGGGTCAAACCATGTCCCAAAGGTCACCGGATCTGGTGTCTAAAGAAGTAGTCCAGTTACACATTTGTGGGCTTATAACTTGGCTTCTGAATGTCCTAGAGAGATCAGGTTTGTTTTAGTATACTCCAATCAACAGCCCCTACAACCACAAAAAGGAATGGAGTCATTAGCACTTATGGTTTTTAAAAGGCACCCAGAATTATGTTGCACGAAGCACAATTTCACATCATTCTGGGTTCATTTGTGTGAAAACAAGGTCCAATCAGGCTGAAACGTTACAGGAAGGTAGAATCTATTGAGTTGTAAGTGATCTGAACGTTTCATGATGATAGCACTTTCCTAAGGGGGTCAAACAATGTCCCAAAGGTCACCGGATCTGGTGTCAATTTAAAGAAGTAGTCCAGTTACACATTTGTGGGCTTATAACTTGGCTTCTGAATGTCCTAGAGCGATCAGGTTTGCTTTAGTGTACTCCAATCAACAGCCCCTACAACCACAAACAGGAATGGAGACATTAGCACTTATGGTTTTTAAATGGCACCCAGAATTATGTTGCACGAAGCACAATTTCACATCATTCTGGGTTCATTTGTGTGAAAACAAGGTCCAATCAGGCTGAAACAATACAGGAAGGTAGAATCTATTGAGTTGTAAGTGATCTGAACGTTTCATGATGATCGCACTTTCCTAAGGGGGTCAAACCATGTCCCAAAGGTCACCGGATCTGGTGTCACTTTAAAGAAGTAGTCCAGTTACACATTTGTGGGCTTATAACTTGGCTTCTGAATGTCCTAGAGAGGTCAGGGTTGTTTTAGTGTACTCCAATCAACAGCCCCTACAACCACAAAAAGGAATGGAGTCATTAGCACTTATGGTTTGTAAATGGCACCCAGAATTATGTTGCACGAAGCACAATTTCACATCATTCTGGGTCCATTTGTGTGAAAACAAGGTCCAATCAGGCTGAAACGTTACAGGAAGGTAGAATCTATTGAGTTGTAAGTGATCTGAACGTTTCATGATGATAGCACTTTCCTAAGGGGGTCACACCATGTCCCAAAGGTCACCGGATCTGGTGTCAATTTAAAGTAGTCCAGTTACACATGTGTGGGCTTATAACTTGGCTTCTGAATGTCCTAGAGAGATCAGGTTTGTTTTAGTGTACTCCAATCAACAGCCCCTACAACCACAAAAAGGAATGGAGTCATTAGCACTTATGGTTTTTAAATGGCACCCAGAATTATGTTGCACGAAGCACAATTTCACATCATTCTGGGTCCATTTGTGTGAAAACAAGGTCCAATCAGGCTGAAACGCTACAAGAAGGTAGAATCTATTGAGTTGTAAGTGATCTGAACGTTTCATGATGATAGCACTTTCCTAAGGGGGTCAAACCATGTCCCAAAGGTCACCGGATCTGGTGTCAATTTAAAGAAGTAGTCCAGTTACACATTTGTGGGCTTATAACTTGGCTTCTGAATGTCCTAGAGAGATCAGGTTTATTTTAGTGTACTCCAATCAACAGCCCCTACAACCACAAAAAGAAATGGAGTCATTATCACTTATGGTTTGTAAATGGCACCCAGAATTATGTTGCACGAAAACCTATTTCACATCATTCTGGGTCCATTTGTGTGAAAACAAGGTCCAATCAGGCTGAAACGTTACAGGAAGGTAGAATCTATTGAGTTGTAAGTGATCTGAACGTTTCATGATGATAGCACTTTCCTAAGGGGGTCAAACCATGTCCCAAAGGTCACCGGATCTGGTGTCAATTTAAAGAAGTAGTCCAGTTACACATGTGTGGGCTTATAACTTGGCTTCTGAATGTCCTAGAGAGATCAAGTTTATTTAAGTGTACTCCAATCAACAGCCCCTACAACCACAAAAAGGAATGGAGTCATTAGCACTTATGGTTTGTAAATGGCACCCAGAACTATGTTGCACGAAGCACTATTTCACATCATTCTGGGTCCATTTGTGTGACAACAAGGTCCAATCAGGCTGAAACGTTACAAGAAGGTAGAATCTATTGAGTTGTAAGTGATCTGAACATTTCATGATGATAGCACTTTCCTAAGGGGGTCAAACCATGTCCCAAAGGTCACCGGATCTGGTGTCAATTTAAAGAAGTAGTCCAGTTACACCTTTGTGGGCTTATAACTTGGCTTCTGAATGTCCTAGAGAGGTTAGGTTTGTTTTAGTGTGTTCCAATCTACAGCCCCTACAACCACAAAAAGGAATGGAGTCATTAGCACTTATGGTTTGTAAATGGCACCCAGAATTATGTTGCACGAAGCACAATTTCACATCATTCTGGGTTCATTTGTGTGAAAACAAGGTCCAGTCAGGCTGAAACGTTACAGGAAGGTAGAATCTATTGAGTTGTAAGTGATCTGAACGTTTAATGATGATAGCACTTTCCTAAGGGGGTCAAACCATGTCCCAAAGGTCACCGGATCTGGTGTCAATTTAAATAAGTAGTCCAGTTACACATTTGTGGGCTTATAACTTGGCTTCTGAATGTCCTAGAGAGATCAGGTTTATTGTAGTGTACTCCAATCAACAGCCCCTACAACCACAAAAAGGAATGGAGTCATTAGCACTTATGGTTTGTAAATGGCACCCAGAATTATGTTGCACGAAGCACTATTTCACATCATTCTGGGTCCA
Source organism: Nothobranchius furzeri (assembly GCF_043380555.1). Classification (NCBI taxonomy): domain Eukaryota; kingdom Metazoa; phylum Chordata; class Actinopteri; order Cyprinodontiformes; family Nothobranchiidae; genus Nothobranchius; species Nothobranchius furzeri. The sequence continues at coordinate 4,695,684 of NC_091753.1, forward strand.
TTTGTGTGAAAACAAGGTCCAATCAGGCTGAAACGTTACAGGAAGGTAAAATCTATTGAGTTGTAAGTGATCTGAACGTTTAATGATGATAGCATTTTCCTAAGGGGGTCAAACCATGTCCCAAAGGTCACCTGATCTGGTGTCAATTTAAAGAAGTAGTCCAGTTACACATTTATGGGCTTATAACTTGGCTTCTGAAGGTCCTAGAGCGATCAGGTTTGTTTTAGTGTACTCCAATCAACAGCCCCTACAACCACAAAAAGAATGGAGTCATTAGCACTTATGGCTTTTAAATGGCACCCAGAATTATGTTGCACGAAGCACAATTTCACATCATTCTGGGTTCATTTGTGTGAAAACAATGTCCAATCAGGCTGAAACGTTACATGAAGGTAGAGTCTATTGAGTTGTATGTGATCTGAAGGTTTCATGATGATAGCACTTTCCTAAGGGGGTCAAACCATGTCCCAAAGGTCACCGGATCTGGTGTCTAAAGAAGTAGTCCAGTTACACATTTGTGGGCTTATAACTTGGCTTCTGAATGTCCTAGAGAGATCAGGTTTGTTTTAGTGTACTCCAATCAACAGCCCCTACAACCACAAAAAGGAATGGAGTCATTAGCACTTATGGTTTTTAAATGGCACCCAGAATTATGTTGCACGAAGCACAATTTCACATCATTCTGGGTCCATTTGTGTGAAAACAAGGTCCAATCAGGCTGAAACGCTACAAGAAGGTAGAATCTATTGAGTTGTAAGTGATCTGAACGTTTCAAGATGATCGCACATTCCTATAGGGGGTAAAACCATGTCCCAAAGGTCACCGGGCCTGGTGTCACTTTAAAGAAGTAGTCCAGTTACACATTTGTGGGCTTATAACTTGGCTTCTGAATGTCCTAGAGAGGTTAGGTTTGTTTTAGTGTACTCCAATCAACAGCCCCTACAACCACAAAAAGGAATGGAGTCATTAGCACTTATGGTTTGTAAATGGCACCCAGAATTATGTTGCACGAAGCACAATTTCACATCATTCTGGGTCCATTTGTGTGAAAACAAGGTCCAATCAGGCTGAAACGTTACAGGAAGGTAGAATCTATTGAGTTGTAAGTGATCTGAACGTTTCATGATGATAGCCCTTTCCTAAGGGGGTCAAACCATGTCCCAAAGGTCACCGGATCTGGTGTCAATTTAAAGAAGTAGTCCAGTTACATATTTGTGGGCTTATAACTTGGCTTCTGAATGTCCTAGAGAGATCAGGTCTATTTTAGTGTACTCCAATCAACAGCCCCTACAACCACAAAAAGGAATGGAGTCATTAGCACTTATGGTTTTTAAATGGCACCCAGAATTATGTTGCACGAAGCACAATTTCACATCATTCTGGGTCCATTTGTGTGAAAACAAGGTCCAATCAGGCTCAAACGTTACAGGAAGGTAGAATCTATTGAGTTGTAAGTGATCTGAACGTTTCATGATGATAGCACTTTCCTAAGGGGGTCAAACCATGTCCCAAAGGTCACCGGATCAGGTGTCACTTTAAAGAAGTAGTCCAGTTACACCTTTGTGGGCTTATAACTTGGCTTCTGAATGTCCTAGAGAGGTTAGGATTGTTTTAGTGTACTCCAATCAACAGCCCCTACAACCACAAAAAGGAATGGAGTCATTAGCACTTATGGTTTTTAAATGGCACCCAGAATTATGTTGCACGAAGCACAATTTCACATGATTCTGGGTCCATTTGTGTGAAAACAAGGTCCAATCAGGCTGAAACGTTACAGGAAGGTAGAATCTATTGAGTTGTAAGTGATCTGAACGTTTCATGATGATAGCACTTTCCTAAGGGGGTCAAACCATGTCCCAAAGGTCACCGGATCTGGTGTCAATTTAAAGAAGTAGTCCAGTTACACATGTGTGGAATTATAACTTGGCTTCTGAATGTCCTAGAGAGATCAAGTTTATTTTAGTGTACTCCAATCAAAAGCCCCTACAACCACAAAAAGGAATGGAGTCATTAGCACTTATGGTTTTTAAATGGCACCCAGAATTATGTTGCACGAAGCACTATTTCACATCATTCTGGGTCCATTTGTGTGAAAACAAGGTCCAATCAGGCTGAAACGTTACAAGAAGGTAGAATCTATTGAGTTGTAAGTGATCTGAACATTTCATGATGATAGCACTTTCCTAAGGGGGTCAAACCATGTCCCAAAGGTCACCGGATCTGGTGTCAATTTAAAGAAGTAGTCCAGTTACACCTTTGTGGGCTTATAACTTGGCTTCTGAATGTCCTAGAGAGGTTAGGTTTGTTTTAGTGTACTCCAATCTACAGCCCCTACAACCACAAAAAGGAATGGAGTCATTAGCACTTATGGTTTGTAAATGGCACCCAGAATTATGTTGCACGAAGCACAATTTCACATCATTCTGGGTTCATTTGTGTGAAAACAAGGTCCAATCAGGCTGAAACGTTACAGGAAGGTAGAATCTATTGAGTTGTAAGTGATCTGAACGTTTAATGATGATAGCACTTTCCTAAGGGGGTCAAACCATGTCCCAAAGGTCACCGGATCTGGTGTCAATTTAAATAAGTAGTCCAGTTACACATTTGTGGGCTTATAACTTGGCTTCTGAATGTCCTAGAGAGATCAGGTTTATTGTAGTGTACTCCAATCAACAGCCCCTACAACCACAAAAAGGAATGGAGTCATTAGCACTTATGGTTTGTAAATGGCACCCAGAATTATGTTGCACGAAGCACTATTTCACATCATTCTGGGTCCATTTGTGTGAAAACAAGGTCCAATCAGGCTGAAACGTTACAGGAAGGTAGAATCTATTGAGTTGTAAGTGATCTGAACGTTTAATGATGATAGCACTTTCCTAAGGGGGTCAAACCATGTCCCAAAGGTCACCGGATCTGGTGTCAATTTAAAGAAGTAGTCCAGTTACACATTTATGGGCTTATAACTTGGCTTCTGAAGGTCCTAGAGCGATCAGGTTTGTTTTAGTGTACTCCAATCAACATCCCCTACAACCACAAAAAGGAATGGAGTCATTAGCACTTATGGCTTTTAAATGGCACCCAGAATTATGTTGCACGAAGCACAATTTCACATCATTCTGGGTTCATTTGTGTGAAAACAAGGTTCAATCAGGCTGAAACGTTACATGAAGGTAGAATCTATTGAGTTGTATGTGATCTGAAGGTTTCATGATGATAGCACTTTCCTAAGGGGGTCAAACCATGTCTCAAAGGTCAGCGGATCTGGCGTCAATTTAAAGAAGTAGTCCAGTTACACATTTGTGGGCTTATATCTTGGCTTCTGAATGTCCTAGAGCGATCAGGTTTGTTTTAGTGTACTCCAATCAACAGCCCCTAGAACCACAAAAAGGAATGGAGACATTAGCACTTATGGTTTTTAAATGGCACCCAGAATTATGTTGCACGAAGCACAATTTCACATCATTCTGGGTTCATTTGTGTGAAAACAAGGTCCAATCAGGCTGAATCGTTACAGGAAGGTAGAATCTATTGAGTTGTAAGTGATCTGAACGTTTCATGATGATAGCACTTTCCTAAGGGGGTCAAACCATGTCCCAAAGGTCACCGGATCTGGTGTCTAAAGAAGTAGTCCAGTTACACATTTGTGGGCTTATAACTTGGCTTCTGAATGTCCTAGAGAGATCAGGTTTGTTTTAGTATACTCCAATCAACAGCCCCTACAACCACAAAAAGGAATGGAGTCATTAGCACTTATGGTTTTTAAAAGGCACCCAGAATTATGTTGCACGAAGCACAATTTCACATCATTCTGGGTTCATTTGTGTGAAAACAAGGTCCAATCAGGCTGAAACGTTACAGGAAGGTAGAATCTATTGAGTTGTAAGTGATCTGAACGTTTCATGATGATAGCACTTTCCTAAGGGGGTCAAACAATGTCCCAAAGGTCACCGGATCTGGTGTCAATTTAAAGAAGTAGTCCAGTTACACATTTGTGGGCTTATAACTTGGCTTCTGAATGTCCTAGAGCGATCAGGTTTGCTTTAGTGTACTCCAATCAACAGCCCCTACAACCACAAACAGGAATGGAGACATTAGCACTTATGGTTTTTAAATGGCACCCAGAATTATGTTGCACGAAGCACAATTTCACATCATTCTGGGTTCATTTGTGTGAAAACAAGGTCCAATCAGGCTGAAACAATACAGGAAGGTAGAATCTATTGAGTTGTAAGTGATCTGAACGTTTCATGATGATCGCACTTTCCTAAGGGGGTCAACCCATGTCCCAAAGGTCACCGGATCTGGTGTCACTTTAAAGAAGTAGTCCAGTTACACATTTGTGGGCTTATAACTTGGCTTCTGAATGTCCTAGAGAGGTCAGGGTTGTTTTAGTGTACTCCAATCAACAGCCCCTACAACCACAAAAAGGAATGGAGTCATTAGCACTTATGGTTTGTAAATGGCACCCAGAACTATGTTGCACGAAGCACTATTTCACATCATTCTGGGTCCATTTGTGTGACAACAAGGTCCAATCAGGCTGAAACGTTACAGGAAGGTAGAATCTATTGAGTTGTAAGTGATCTGAACGTTTCATGATGATAGCACTTTCCTAAGGGGGTCAAACCATGTCCCAAAGGTCACCGGATCTGGTGTCAATTTAAAGAAGTAGTCCAGTTACACATGTGTGGGCTTATAACTTGGCTTCTGAATGTCCTAGAGAGATCAAGTTTATTTTAGTGTACTCCAATCAACAGCCCCTACAACCACAAAAAGGAATGGAGTCATTAGCACTTATGGTTTGTAAATGGCACATAGAACTATGTTGCACGAAGCACTATTTCACATCATTCTGGGTCCATTTGTGTGACAACAAGGTCCAATCAGGCTGAAACGTTACAAGAAGGTAGAATCTATTGAGTTGTAAGTGATCTGAACATTTCATGATGATAGCACTTTCCTAAGGGGGTCAAACCATGTCCCAAAGGTCACCGGATCTGGTGTGAATTTAAAGAAGTAGTCCAGTTACACCTTTGTGGGCTTATAACTTGGCTTCTGAATGTCCTAGAGAGGTTAGGTTTGTTTTAGTGTACTCCAATCTACAGCCCCTACAACCACAAAAAGGAATGGAGTCATTAGCACTTATGGTTTGTAAATGGCACCCAGAATTATGTTGCACGAAGCACAATTTCACATCATTCTGGGTTCATTTGTGTGAAAACAAGGTCCAATCAGGCTGAAACGTTACAGGAAGGTAGAATCTATTGAGTTGTAAGTGATCTGAACGTTTAATGATGATAGCACTTTCCTAAGGGGGTCAAACCATGTCCCAAAGGTCACCGGATCTGGTGTCAATTTAAATAAGTAGTCCAGTTACACATTTGTGGGCTTATAACTTGGCTTCTGAATGTCCTAGAGAGATCAGGTTTATTGTAGTGTACTCCAATCAACAGCCCCTACAACCACAAAAAGGAATGGAGTCATTAGCACTTATGGTTTGTAAATGGCACCCAGAATTATGTTGCACGAAGCACTATTTCACATCATTCTGGGTCCATTTGTGTGAAAACAAGGTCCAATCAGGCTGAAACGTTACAGGAAGGTAGAATCTATTGAGTTGTAAGTGATCTGAACGTTTAATGATGATAGCATTTTCCTAAGGGGGTCAAACCATGTCCCAAAGGTCACCGGATCTGGTGTCAATTTAAAGAAGTAGTCCAGTTACACATTTATGGGCTTATAACTTGGCTTCTGAAGGTCCTAGAGCGATCAGGTTTGTTTTAGTGTACTCCAATCAACAGCCCCTACAACCACAAAAAGAATGGAGTCATTAGCACTTATGGCTTTTAAATGGCACCCAGAATTATGTTGCACGAAGCACAATTTCACATCATTCTGGGTTCATTTGTGTGAAAACAAGGTCCAATCAGGCTGAAACGTTACATGAAGGTAGAGTCTATTGAGTTGTATGTGATCTGAAGGTTTCATGATGATAGCACTTTCCTAAGGGGGTCAAACCATGTCCCAAAGGTCACCGGATCTGGTGTCTAAAGAAGTAGTCCAGTTACACATTTGTGGGCTTATAACTTGGCTTCTGAATGTCCTAGAGAGATCAGGTTTGTTTTAGTATACTCCAATCAACAGCCCCTACAACCACAAAAAGGAATGGAGTCATTAGCACTTATGGTTTTTAAATGGCACCCAGAATTATGTTGCACGAAGCACAATTTCACATCATTCTGGGTTCATTTGTGTGAAAACAAGGTCCAATCAGGCTGAAACGTTACAGGAAGGTAGAATCTATTGAGTTGTAAGTGATCTGAACGTTTCATGATGATAGCACTTTCCTAAGGGGGTCAAACAATGTCCCAAAGGTCACCGGATCTGGTGTCAATTTAAAGAAGTAGTCCAGTTACACATTTGTGGGCTTATAACTTGGCTTCTGAATGTCCTAGAGCGATCAGGTTTGCTTTAGTGTACTCCAATCAGCAGCCCCTACAACCACAAACAGGAATGGAGAAATTAGCACTTATGGTTTTTAAATGGCACCCAGAATTATGTTGCACAAAGCACAATTTCACATCATTCTGGGTTCATTTTTGTGAAAACAAGGTCCAATCAGGCTAAAACAATACAGGAAGGTAGAATCTATTGAGTTGTAAGTGATCTGAACGTTTCATGATGATCGCACTTTCCTAAGGGGGTCAAACCATGTCCCAAAGGTCACCGGATCTGGTGTCACTTTAAAGAAGTAGTCCAGTTACACATTTGTGGGCTTATAACTTGGCTTCTGAATGTCCTAGAGAGATCAGGTTTGTTTTAGTGTACTCCAATCAACAGCCCCTACAACCACAAAAAGGAATGGAGTCATTAGCACTTATGGTTTTTAAATGGCACCCAGAATTATGTTGCACGAAGCACAATTTCACATCATTCTGGGTCCATTTGTGTGAAAACAAGGTCCAATCAGGCTGAAACGCTACAAGAAGGTAGAATCTATTGAGTTGTAAGTGATCTGAACGTTTCAAGATGATCGCACATTCCTATAGGGGGTAAAACCATGTCCCAAAGGTCACCGGGCCTGGTGTCACTTTAAAGAAGTAGTCCAGTTACACATTTGTGGGCTTATAACTTGGCTTCTGAATGTCCTAGAGAGGTTAGGTTTGTTTTAGTGTACTCCAATCAACAGCCCCTACAACCACAAAAAGGAATGGAGTCATTAGCACTTATGGTTTGTAAATGGCACCCAGAATTATGTTGCACGAAGCACAATTTCACATCATTCTGGGTCCATTTGTGTGAAAACAAGGTCCAATCAGGCTGAAACGTTACAGGAAGGTAGAATCTATTGAGTTGTAAGTGATCTGAACGTTTCATGATGATAGCCCTTTCCTAAGGGGGTCAAACCATGTCCCAAAGGTCACCGGATCTGGTGTCAATTTAAAGAAGTAGTCCAGTTACATATTTGTGGGCTTATAACTTGGCTTCTGAATGTCCTAGAGAGATCAGGTCTATTTTAGTGTACTCCAATCAACAGCCCCTACAACCACAAAAAGGAATGGAGTCACTAGCACTTATGGTTTTTAAATGGCACCCAGAATTATGTTGCACGAAGCACAATTTCACATCATTCTGGGTCCATTTGTGTGAAAACAAGGTCCAATCAGGCTCAAACGTTACAGGAAGGTAGAATCTATTGAGTTGTAAGTGATCTGAACGTTTCATGATGATAGCACTTTCCTAAGGGGGTCAAACCATGTCCCAAAGGTCACCGGATCAGGTGTCACTTTAAAGAAGTAGTCCAGTTACACCTTTGTGGGCTTATAACTTGGCTTCTGAATGTCCTAGAGAGGTTAGGATTGTTTTAGTGTACTCCAATCAACAGCCCCTACAACCACAAAAATGAATGGAGTCATTAGCACTTATGGTTTTTAAATGGCACCCAGAATTATGTTGCACGAAGCACAATTTCACATGATTCTGGGTCCATTTGTGTGAAAACAAGGTCCAATCAGGCTGAAACGTTACAGGAAGGTAGAATCTATTGAGTTGTAAGTGATCTGAACGTTTCATGATGATAGCACTTTCCTAAGGGGGTCAAACCATGTCCCAAAGGTCACCGGATCTGGTGTCACTTTAAAGAAGTAGTCCAGTTACACATTTGTGGGCTTATAACTTGGCTTCTGAATGTCCTAGAGAGGTCAGGTTTGTTTTAGTGTAGTCCAATCAACAGCCCCTACAACCACAAAAAGGAATGGAGTCATTAGCACTTATGGTTTTTAAATGGCACCCAGAATTATGTTGCACGAAGCACAATTTCACATCATTCTGGGTCCATTTGTGTGAAAACAAGGTCCAATCAGGCTGAAACGCTACAAGAAGGTAGAATCTATTGAGTTGTAAGTGATCTGAACATTTCAAGATGATCGCACATTCCTATAGGGGGTAAAACCATGTCCCAAAGGTCACCGGGCCTGGTGTCACTTTAAAGAAGTAGTCCAGTTACACCTTTGTGGGCTTATAACTTGGCTTCTGAATGTCCTAGAGAGGTTAGGTTTGTTTTAGTGTACTCCAATCAACAGCCCCTACCACCACAAAAAGGAATGGAGTCATTAGCACTTATGGTTTGTAAATGGCACCCAGAATTATGTTGCACGAAGCACAATTTCACATCATTCTGGGTCCATTTGTGTGAAAACAAGGTCCAATCAGGCTGAAACGTTACAGGAAGGTAGAATCTATTGAGTTGTAAGGGATCTGAACGTTTCATGATGATAGCACTTTCATAAGGGGGTCAAACCATGTCCCAAAGGTCACCGGATCTGGTGTCAATTTAAAGAAGTAGTCCAGTTACACATTTGTGGGCTTATAACTTGGCTTCTGAATGTCCTAGAGATATCAGGTTTGTTTTAGTGTACTCCAATCAACAGCCCCTACAACCACAAAAAGGAATGGAGTCATTAGCACTTATGGTTTGTAAATGGCACCCAGAATTATGTTGCACGAAGCACAATTTCACATCATTCTGGGTCCATTTGTGTGAAAACGAGGTCCAATCAGGCTGAAACGTTACAGGAAGGTAGAATCTATTGAGTTGTAAGTGATCTGAACGTTTCATGATGATAGCCCTTTCCTAAGGGGGTCAAACCATGTCCCAAAGGTCACCGGATCTGGTGTCAATTTAAAGAAGTAGTCCAGTTACACATTTGTGGGCTTATAACTTGGCTTCTGAATGTCCTAGAGCGATCAGGTTTGCTTTAGTGTACTCCAATCAACAGCCCCTACAACCACAAAAAGGAATGGAGTCATTAGACTTATGGTTTTTAAATGGCACCCAGAATTATGTTGCACGAAGCAGAATTTCACATCATTCTGGGTTCATTTGTGTGAAAACAAGGTCCAATCAGGCTGAAACGTTACAGGAAGGTAGAATCTATTGAGTTGTAAGTGATCAGAACGTTTCATGATGATCGCACATTCCTATAGGGGGTCAAACCATGTCCCAAAGGTCACCGGATCTGGTGTCAATTTAAAGTAGTAGTCCAGTTACACATTTGTGGGCTTAAACCTTGGCTTCTGAATGTCCTAGAGCGATCAGGTTTTTTTTAGTGTACTCCAATCAACAGCCCCTACAACCACAAAAAGGAATGGAGACATTAGCACTCATGGTTTTTAAATGGCACCCAGAATTATGTTGCACGAAGCACAATTTCACATCATTCTGGGTTCATTTGTGTAAAAACAAGGTCCAATCAGGCTGAAACATTACAGGAAGGTAGAATCTATTAAGTTGTAAGTGATCTGAACGTTTCATGATGATAGCACTTCCCTAAGGGGGTCAAACCATGTCCCAAAGGTCACCGGATCTGGTGTCTAAAGAAGTAGTCCAGTTACAAATTTGTGGGCTTATAACTTGGCTTCTGAATGTCCTAGAGAGATCAGGTTTGTTTTAGTGTACTCCAGTCAACAGCCCCTACAACCACAAAAAGGAATGGAGTCATTAGCCTTATGGTTTGTAAATGGCACCCAGAATTATGTTGCACGAAGCACAATTTCACATCATTCTAGGTCCATTTGTGTGAAAACAAGGTCCAATCAGGCTGATTCCTATAGGAATGTGCGATCATCTTGAAATGTTCAGATCACTTACAACTCAATAGATTCTACCTTCTTGTAACGTTTCAGCCTGATTGGACCTCGTTTTCACACAAATGGACCCAGAATGATGTGAAATTGTGCTTCGTGCAACATAATTCTGGGTGCCATTTACAAACCATAAGTGCTAATGACTCCATTCCTTTTTGTGGTTGTAGGGGCTGTTGATTGGAGTACACTAAAACAAACCTGATATCTCTAGGACATTCAGAAGCCAAGTTATAAGCCCACAAATGTGTAACTGGACTACTTCTTTAAATTGACACCAGATCCGGTGACCTTTGGGACATTGTTTGACCCCCTTATGAAAGTGCTATCATCATGAAACGTTCAGATCCCTTACAACTCAATAGATTCTACCTTCCTGTAACGTTTCAGCCTGATTGGACCTTGTTTTCACACAAATGGACCCAGAATGATGTGAAATTGTGCTTCGTGCAACATAATTCTGGGTGCCATTTACAAACCATAAGTGCTAATGACTCCATTCCTTTTTGTGGTTGTAGGGGCTGTTGATTGGAGTACACTAAAACAAACCTAACCTCTCTAGGACATTCAGAAGCCAAGTTATAAGCCCACAAAGGTGTAACTGGACTACTTCTTTAAAGTGACACCAGGCCCGGTGACCTTTGGGACATGGTTTTACCCCCTATAGGAATGTGCGATCATCTTGAAATGTTCAGATCACTTACAACTCAATAGATTCTACCTTCTTGTAACGTTTCAGCCTGATTGGACCTTGTTTTCACACAAATGGACCCAGAATGATGTGAAATTGTGCTTCGTGCAACATAATTCTGGGTGCCATTTAAAAACCATAAGTGCTAATGTCTCCATTCCTTTTTGTGGTTGTAGGGGCTGTTGATTGGAGTACACTAAAGAAAACCTGATCGCTCTAGGACATTCAGAAGCCAAGTTATAAGCCCACAAATGTGTAACTGGACTACTTCTTTAAATTGACACCAGATCCGGTGACCTTTGGGACATGGTTTGACCCCCTTAGGAAAGTGGTATCATCATGAAACGTTCAGATCACTTACAACTCAATAGATTCTACCTTCCTGTAACGTTTCAGCCTGATTGGACCTTGTTTTCACACAAATGGACCCAGAATGATGTGAAATTGTGCTTCGTGCAACATAATTCTGGGTGCCATTTACAAACCATAAGTGCTAATGACTCCATTCCTTTTTGTGGTTGTAGGGGCTGTTGATTGGAGTACACTAAAACAAACCTGACCTCTCTAGGACATTCAGAAGCCAAGTTATAAGCCGACAAAGGTGTAACTGGACTACTTCTTTAAAGTGACACCAGGCCCGGTGACCTTTGGGACATGGTTTGACCCCCTATGGGAATGTGAGATCATCATGAAACGTTCAGATCACTTACAAATCAATAGATTCTACCTTCTTGTAATGTTTCAGCCTGATTGGACCTTGTTTTCACACAAATGGACCTAGAATGATGTGAAATTGTGCTTCGTGCAACATAATTCTGGGTGCCATTTACAAACCATAAGGCTAATGACTCCATTCCTTTTTGTGGTTGTAGGGGCTGTTGACTGGAGTACACTAAAACAAACCTGATCTCTCTAGGACATTCAGAAGCCAAGTTATAAGCCCACAAATTTGTAACTGGACTACTTCTTTAGACACCAGATCCGGTGACCTTTGGGACATGGTTTGACCCCCTTAGGGAAGTGCTATCATCATGAAACGTTCAGATCACTTACAACTTAATAGATTCTACCTTCCTGTAATGTTTCAGCCTGATTGGACCTTGTTTTTACACAAATGAACCCAGAATGATGTGAAATTGTGCTTCGTGCAACATAATTCTGGGTGCCATTTAAAAACCATGAGTGCTAATGTCTCCATTCCTTTTTGTGGTTGTAGGGGCTGTTGATTGGAGTACACTAAAGCAAACCTGATCGCTCTAGGACATTCAGAAGCCAAGTTATAAGCCCACAAATGTGTAACTGGACTACTTCTTTAAATTGACACCAGATCCGGTGACCTTTGGGACATGGTTTGACCCCCTTAGGAAAGGGCTATCATCATGAAACGTTCAGATCACTTACAACTCAATAGATTCTACCTTCCTGTAACGTTTCAGCCTGATTGGACCTTGTTTTCACACAAATGAACCCAGAATGATGTGAAATTGTGCTTCGTGCAACATAATTCTGGGTGCCATTTACAAACCATAAGTGCTAATGACTCCATTCCTTTTTGTGGTTGTAGGGGCTGTTGATTGGAGTACACTAAAACAAACCTGACCTCTCTAGGACATTCAGAAGCCAAGTTATAAGCCAACAAAGGTGTAACTGGACTACTTCTTTAAAGTGACACCAGGCCCGGTGACCTTTGGGACATGGTTTGACCCCCTAGAGGAATGTGCGATCATCATGAAACGTTCAGATCACTTACAACTCAATAGATTCTACCTTCTTGTAACGTTTCAGCCTGATTGGACCTCGTTTTCACACAAATGGACCCAGAATGATGTGAAATTGTGCTTCGTGCAACATAATTCTGGGTGCCATTTACAAACCATAAGTGCTAATGACTCCATTCCTTTTTGTGGTTGTAGGGGCTGTTGATTGGAGTACACTAAAACAAACCTGATATCTCTAGGACATTCAGAAGCCAAGTTATAAGCCCACAAATGTGTAACTGGACTACTTCTTTAAATTGACACCAGATCCGGTGACCTTTGGGACATGGTTTGACCCCCTTATGAAAGTGCTATCATCATGAAACGTTCAGATCCCTTACAACTCAATAGATTCTACCTTCCTGTAACGTTTCAGCCTGATTGGACCTTGTTTTCACACAAATGGACCCAGAATGATGTGAAATTGTGCTTCGTGCAACATAATTCTGGGTGCCATTTACAAACCATAAGTGCTAATGACTCCATTCCTTTTTGTGGTGGTAGGGGCTGTTGATTGGAGTACACTAAAACAAACCTAACCTCTCTAGGACATTCAGAAGCCAAGTTATAAGCCCACAAAGGTGTAACTGGACTACTTCTTTAAAGTGACACCAGGCCCGGTGACCTTTGGGACATGGTTTTACCCCCTATAGGAATGTGCGATCATCTTGAAATGTTCAGATCACTTACAACTCAATAGATTCTACCTTCTTGTAGCGTTTCAGCCTGATTGGACCTTGTTTTCACACAAATGGACCCAGAATGATGTGAAATTGTGCTTCGTGCAACATAATTCTGGGTGCCATTTAAAAACCATAAGTGCTAATGACTCCATTCCTTTTTGTGGTTGTAGGGGCTGTTGATTGGACTACACTAAAACAAACCTGACCTCTCTAGGACATTCAGAAGCCAAGTTATAAGCCCACAAATGTGTAACTGGGCTACTTTTTTAAAGTGACACCAGATCCGGTGACCTTTGGGACATGGTTTGACCCCCTTAGGAAAGTGCTATCATCATGAAACGTTCAGATCACTTACAACTCAATAGATTCTACCTTCCTGTAACGTTTCAGCCTGATTGGACCTTGTTTTCACACAAATGGACCCAGAATCATGTGAAATTGTGCTTCGTGCAACATAATTCTGGGTGCCATTTAAAAACCATAAGTGCTAATGACTCCATTCCTTTTTGTGGTTGTAGGGGCTGTTGATTGGAGTACACTAAAACAATCCTAACCTCTCTAGGACATTCAGAAGCCAAGTTATAAGCCCACAAAGGTGTAACTGGACTACTTCTTTAAAGTGACACCTGATCCGGTGACCTTTGGGACATGGTTTGACCCCCTTAGGAAAGTGCTATCATCATGAAACGTTCAGATCACTTACAACTCAATAGATTCTACCTTCCTGTAACGTTTGAGCCTGATTGGACCTTGTTTTCACACAAATGGACCCAGAATGATGTGAAATTGTGCTTCGTGCAACATAATTCTGGGTGCCATTTAAAAACCATAAGTGCTAGTGACTCCATTCCTTTTTGTGGTTGTAGGGGCTGTTGATTGGAGTACACTAAAATAGACCTGATCTCTCTAGGACATTCAGAAGCCAAGTTATAAGCCCACAAATATGTAACTGGACTACTTCTTTAAATTGACACCAGATCCGGTGACCTTTGGGACATGGTTTGACCCCCTTAGGAAAGGGCTATCATCATGAAACGTTCAGATCACTTACAACTCAATAGATTCTACCTTCCTGTAACGTTTCAGCCTGATTGGACCTTGTTTTCACACAAATGGACCCAGAATGATGTGAAATTGTGCTTCGTGCAACATAATTCTGGGTGCCATTTACAAACCATAAGTGCTAATGACTCCATTCCTTTTTGTGGTTGTAGGGGCTGTTGATTGGAGTACACTAAAACAAACCTAACCTCTCTAGGACATTCAGAAGCCAAGTTATAAGCCCACAAATGTGTAACTGGACTACTTCTTTAAAGTGACACCAGGCCCGGTGACCTTTGGGACATGGTTTTACCCCCTATAGGAATGTGCGATCATCTTGAAACGTTCAGATCACTTACAACTCAATAGATTCTACCTTCTTGTAGCGTTTCAGCCTGATTGGACCTTGTTTTCACACAAATGGACCCAGAATGATGTGAAATTGTGCTTCGTGCAACATAATTCTGGGTGCCATTTAAAAACCATAAGTGCTAATGACTCCATTCCTTTTTGTGGTTGTAGGGGCTGTTGATTGGAGTACACTAAAACAAACCTGATCTCTCTAGGACATTCAGAAGCCAAGTTATAAGCCCACAAATGTGTAACTGGACTACTTCTTTAAAGTGACACCAGATCCGGTGACCTTTGGGACATGGTTTGACCCCCTTAGGAAAGTGCGATCATCATGAAACGTTCAGATCACTTACAACTCAATAGATTCTACCTTCCTGTATTGTTTTAGCCTGATTGGACCTTGTTTTCACAAAAATGAACCCAGAATGATGTGAAATTGTGCTTTGTGCAACATAATTCTGGGTGCCATTTAAAAACCATAAGTGCTAATTTCTCCATTCCTGTTTGTGGTTGTAGGGGCTGCTGATTGGAGTACACTAAAGCAAACCTGATCGCTCTAGGACATTCAGAAGCCAAGTTATAAGCCCACAAATGTGTAACTGGACTACTTCTTTAAATTGACACCAGATCCGGTGACCTTTGGGACATTGTTTGACCCCCTTAGGAAAGTGCTATCATCATGAAACGTTCAGATCACTTACAACTCAATAGATTCTACCTTCCTGTAACGTTTCAGCCTGATTGGACCTTGTTTTCACACAAATGAACCCAGAATGATGTGAAATTGTGCTTCGTGCAACATAATTCTGGGTGCCATTTAAAAACCATAAGTGCTAATGACTCCATTCCTTTTTGTGGTTGTAGGGGCTGTTGATTGGAGTATACTAAAACAAACCTGATCTCTCTAGGACATTCAGAAGCCAAGTTATAAGCCCACAAATGTGTAACTGGACTACTTCTTTAGACACCAGATCCGGTGACCTTTGGGACATGGTTTGACCCCCTTAGGAAAGTGCTATCATCATGAAACCTTCAGATCACATACAACTCAATAGACTCTACCTTCATGTAACGTTTCAGCCTGATTGGACCTTGTTTTCACACAAATGAACCCAGAATGATGTGAAATTGTGCTTCGTGCAACATAATTCTGGGTGCCATTTAAAAGCCATAAGTGCTAATGACTCCATTCTTTTTGTGGTTGTAGGGGCTGTTGATTGGAGTACACTAAAACAAACCTGATCGCTCTAGGACCTTCAGAAGCCAAGTTATAAGCCCATAAATGTGTAACTGGACTACTTCTTTAAATTGACACCAGATCCGGTGACCTTTGGGACATGGTTTGACCCCCTTAGGAAAATGCTATCATCATTAAACGTTCAGATCACTTACAACTCAATAGATTCTACCTTCCTGTAACGTTTCAGCCTGATTGGACCTTGTTTTCACACAAATGGACCCAGAATGATGTGAAATAGTGCTTCGTGCAACATAATTCTGGGTGCCATTTACAAACCATAAGTGCTAATGACTCCATTCCTTTTTGTGGTTGTAGGGGCTGTTGATTGGAGTACACTACAATAAACCTGATTTCTCTAGGACATTCAGAAGCCAAGTTATAAGCCCACAAATGTGTAACTGGACTACTTATTTAAATTGACACCAGATCCGGTGACCTTTGGGACATGGTTTGACCCCCTTAGGAAAGTGCTATCATCATTAAACGTTCAGATCACTTACAACTCAATAGATTCTACCTTCCTGTAACGTTTCAGCCTGATTGGACCTTGTTTTCACACAAATGAACCCAGAATGATGTGAAATTGTGCTTCGTGCAACATAATTCTGGGTGCCATTTACAAACCATAAGTGCTAATGACTCCATTCCTTTTTGTGGTTGTAGGGGCTGTAGATTGGAGTACACTAAAACAAACCTAACCTCTCTAGGACATTCAGAAGCCAAGTTATAAGCCCACAAAGGTGTAACTGGACTACTTCTTTAAATTGACACCAGATCCGGTGACCTTTGGGACATGGTTTGACCCCCTTAGGAAAGTGCTATCATCATGAAATGTTCAGATCACTTACAACTCAATAGATTCTACCTTCTTGTAACGTTTCAGCCTGATTGGACCTTGTTGTCACACAAATGGACCCAGAATGATGTGAAATAGTGCTTCGTGCAACATAGTTCTATGTGCCATTTACAAACCATAAGTGCTAATGACTCCATTCCTTTTTGTGGTTGTAGGGGCTGTTGATTGGAGTACACTAAAATAAACTTGATCTCTCTAGGACATTCAGAAGCCAAGTTATAAGCCCACACATGTGTAACTGGACTACTTCTTTAAATTGACACCAGATCCGGTGACCTTTGGGACATGGTTTGACCCCCTTAGGAAAGTGCTATCATCATGAAACGTTCAGATCACTTACAACTCAATAGATTCTACCTTCCTGTAACGTTTCAGCCTGATTGGACCTTGTTGTCACACAAATGGACCCAGAATGATGTGAAATAGTGCTTCGTGCAACATAGTTCTGGGTGCCATTTACAAACCATAAGTGCTAATGACTCCATTCCTTTTTGTGGTTGTAGGGGCTGTTGATTGGAGTACACTAAAACAACCCTGACCTCTCTAGGACATTCAGAAGCCAAGTTATAAGCCCACAAATGTGTAACTGGACTACTTCTTTAAAGTGACACCAGATCCGGTGACCTTTGGGACATGGTTTGACCCCCTTAGGAAAGTGCGATCATCATGAAACGTTCAGATCACTTACAACTCAATAGATTCTACCTTCCTGTATTGTTTCAGCCTGATTGGACCTTGTTTTCACACAAATGAACCCAGAATGATGTGAAATTGTGCTTCGTGCAACATAATTCTGGGTGCCATTTAAAAACCATAAGTGCTAATGTCTCCATTCCTGTTTGTGGTTGTAGGGGCTGTTGATTGGAGTACACTAAAGCAAACCTGATCGCTCTAGGACATTCAGAAGCCAAGTTATAAGCCCACAAATGTGTAACTGGACTACTTCTTTAAATTGACACCAGATCCGGTGACCTTTGGGACATTGTTTGACCCCCTTAGGAAAGTGCTATCATCATGAAACGTTCAGATCACTTACAACTCAATAGATTCTACCTTCCTGTAACGTTTCAGCCTGATTGGACCTTGTTTTCACACAAATGAACCCAGAATGATGTGAAATTGTGCTTCGTGCAACATAATTCTGGGTGCCTTTTAAAAACCATAAGTGCTAATGACTCCATTCCTTTTTGTGGTTGTAGGGGCTGTTGATTGGAGTATACTAAAACAAACCTGATCTCTCTAGGACATTCAGAAGCCAAGTTATAAGCCCACAAATGTGTAACTGGACTACTTCTTTAGACACCAGATCCGGTGACCTTTGGGACATGGTTTGACCCCCTTAGGAAAGTGCTATCATCATGAAACGTTCAGATCACTTACAACTCAATAGATTCTACCTTCCTGTAACGATTCAGCCTGATTGGACCTTGTTTTCACACAAATGAACCCAGAATGATGTGAAATTGTGCTTCGTGCAACATAATTCTGGGTGCCATTTAAAAACCATAAGTGCTAATGTCTCCATTCCTTTTTGTGGTTCTAGGGGCTGTTGATTGGAGTACACTAAAACAAACCTGATCGCTCTAGGACATTCAGAAGCCAAGATATAAGCCCACAAATGTGTAACTGGACTACTTCTTTAAATTGACGCCAGATCCGCTGACCTTTGAGACATGGTTTGACCCCCTTAGGAAAGTGCTATCATCATGAAACCTTCAGATCACATACAACTCAATAGATTCTACCTTCATGTAACGTTTCAGCCTGATTGAACCTTGTTTTCACACAAATGAACCCAGAATGATGTGAAATTGTGCTTCGTGCAACATAATTCTGGGTGCCATTTAAAAGCCATAAGTGCTAATGACTCCATTCCTTTTTGTGGTTGTAGGGGCTGTTGATTGGAGTACACTAAAACAAACCTGATCGCTCTAGGACCTTCAGAAGCCAAGTTATAAGCCCATAAATGTGTAACTGGACTACTTCTTTAAATTGACACCAGATCCGGTGACCTTTGGGACATGGTTTGACCCCCTTAGGAAAGTGCTATCATCATTAAACGTTCAGATCACTTACAACTCAATAGATTCTACCTTCCTGTAACGTTTCAGCCTGATTGGACCTTGTTTTCACACAAATGGACCCAGAATGATGTGAAATAGTGCTTCGTGCAACATAATTCTGGGTGCCATTTACAAACCATAAGTGCTAATGACTCCATTCCTTTTTGTGGTTGTAGGGGCTGTTGATTGGAGTACACTACAATAAACCTGATCTCTCTAGGACATTCAGAAGCCAAGGTATAAGCCCACAAATGTGTAACTGGACTACTTATTTAAATTGACACCAGATCCGGTGACCTTTGGGACATGGTTTGACCCCCTTAGGAAAGTGCTATCATCATTAAACGTTCAGATCACTTACAACTCAATAGATTCTACCTTCCTGTAACGTTTCAGCCTGATTGGACCTTGTTTTCACACAAATGACCCCAGAATGATGTGAAATTGTGCTTCGTGCAACATAATTCTGGGTGCCATTTACAAACCATAAGTGCTAATGACTCCATTCCTTTTTGTGGTTGTAGGGGCTGTAGATTGGAGTACACTAAAACAAACCTAACCTCTCTAGGACATTCAGAAGCCAAGTTATAAGCCCACAAAGGTGTAACTGGACTACTTCTTTAAATTGACACCAGATCCGGTGACCTTTGGGACATGGTTTGACCCCCTTAGGAAAGTGCTATCATCATGAAATGTTCAGATCACTTACAACTCAATAGATTCTACCTTCTTGTAACGTTTCAGCCTGATTGGACCTTGTTTTCACACAAATGGACCCAGAATGATGTGAAATAGTGCTTCGTGCAACATAATTCTGGGTGCCATTTACAAACCATAAGTGCTAATGACTCCATTCCTTTTTGTGGTTGTAGGGGCTTTTGATTGGAGTACACTAAAATAAACTTGATCTCTCTAGGACATTCAGAAGCCAAGTTATAATTCCACACATGTGTAACTGGACTACTTCTTTAAATTGACACCAGATCCGGTGACCTTTGGGACATGGTTTGACCCCCTTAGGAAAGTGCTATCATCATGAAACGTTCAGATCACTTACAACTCAATAGATTCTACCTTCCTGTAACGTTTCAGCCTGATTGGACCTTGTTTTCACACAAATGGACCCAGAATGATGTGAAATAGTGCTTCGTGCAACATAATTCTGGGTGCCATTTACAAACCATAAGTGATAATGACTCCATTCCTTTTTGTGGTTGTAGGGGCTGTTGATTTCGGGGCGCGTCTTGCTTGGGCCTCTCTCCTGGAGGCGCTCAGTCAGACCGAGTGCTGACATAAGGCAAGATGCTCCTCGGGGCGCGTCTTGCTGTGGCCTCTCTCCTGGAGGCGCTCAATCAGACCCAGTGGTGACACGTGGCAAGACGCTCCTCGGGGCGCGTCTTGCTTGGGCCTCTCTCCTGGAGGCGCTCAGTCAGACCCAGTGGTGACATGTGGCAACATGCTCCTCGGGGCGCGTATTGCTTGGGCCTCTCTCCTGGAGGCCCTCTGTCAGACCCATTGTTGACATGTGGTAAGACGCTCCTCGGGGCGCTTCTTGCTTGGGCCTCTCTCCTGGAGGCGCTCAGTCAGACTGAGTAGTGACATGTGGCATGACGCTCCTCGGGGCGCGTCTTGCTTGGGCCTCTCTCCTGGAGGCGCTCAGTCAGACCCAGTGGTGACATGTGGCAAGACACTCCTCGGGAGCGTCTTGCTTGGGCCTCTCTCCTGGAGGCCCTCTGTCAGCCCCATTGTTGATATGTGGCAAGACGCTCCTCGGGGCGCGTCTTGCTGGGGCTTCTCTCCTAGAGGCGTTCAGTCAGACCGAGTGCCGACATGTGGCAAGACGCTTCGCGGGACGCGTCTTGCTTGGGCTTCTCTCCTCGAGGCCCTCAGTCAGACTCATTGTTGACATGTGGCAAGACGCTCCTCGGGGCGCGTTTTGCTTGGGCCTCTCTCCTGGAGGCGCTCAGTCAGACCCAGTGGTGACATGTGGCAAGACGCTCCTCGGGGCGCATCTTGCTTGGGCCTCTCTCCTGGAGGCGCTCAGTCAGAACCAGTGGTGACATTTGACAAGACGCTCCTCGGGGCGCGTCTTGCTTGGGCTTCTCTCATGGAGGCCCTCAGTCAGACCCATTGTTGATATGTGGCAAGACGCTCCTCGGGGCGCGTCTTTCTTGGGCCTCTCTCCTGGAGGCGCTCAGTCAGACCGAGTGCTGACATGTGGCAAGACGCTCCTCGGGGCGCGTCTTGCTTGGGCTTCTCTCATGGAGGCCCTCAGTCAGACCCATTGTTGATATGTGGCAAGACGCTCCTCGGGGCGAGTCTTGCTTGGGCCTCTCTCCTGGAGGTGCTCAGTCAGACCCAGTGTTGACATGGTGCAAGACGCTCCTCGGGGCGCGTCTTGCTTGGGCTTCTCTCTTGGAGGCCCTCAGTCAGACCCATTGTTGACATGTGGCAAGACGCTCCACGGACCGCGTCTTGCTTGGGCTTCTCTCCTGGAGGCCCTCAGTCAGACCCATTGTTGACATGTGGCAAGACGCTCCTCGGGGCGCGTCTTGCTTGGGCCTCTCTCCTGGAGGCGCTCAGTCAGACCGAGTGCTGACATAAGGCAAGACGCTCCTCGGGGCGCGTCTTGCTGGGGCCTCTCTCCTGGAGGCGCTCAGTCAGACCCAGTGCTTACATGTGGCAAGACGCTCCTCGGGGCGCGTCTTGCTTGGGCCTCTCTCCTGGAGGCGCTCAGTCAGACCCAGTGGTGACATGTGGCAAGACGCTCCTCGGGGCGCGTCTTGCTTGGGCCTCTCTCCTGGAGACGCTCAGTCAGAACAAGTGTTGACACGTGACAAGACGCTCCTCGGGGCGCGTCTTGCTTGGGCTTCTCTCATGGAGGCCCTCAGTCAGACCCATTGTTGATATGTGGCAAGACGCTCCTCGGGGCGCGTCTTGCTTGGGCCTCTCTCCTGGAGGCGCTCAGTCAGACCGAGTTCTGACATGTGGCAAGACGCTCCTCGGGGCGCGTCTTGCTTGGGCTTCTCTCATGGATGCCCTCAGTCAGAGCCATTGTTGATATGTGGCAAGACGCTCCTCGGGGCGAGTCTTGCTTGGGCCTCTCTCCTGGAGGTGCTCAGTCAGACCCAGTGTTGACATGGTGCAAGACGCTCCTCGGGGCGCATCTTGCTTGGGCTTCTCTCTTGGAGGATCTCAGTCAGACCCATTGTTGACATGTGGCAAGACGCTCCTCGGGGCGCGTCTTGCTTGGACCTCTCTCCTGGAGGCGCTCAGTCAGACCGAGTGCTGACATAAGGCAAGACGCTCCTCGGGGCGCGTCTTGCTGGGGCCTCTCTCCTGGAGGCGCTCAGTCAGACCCAGTGCTTACATGTGGCAAGACACTCCTCGGGGCGCGTCTTGCTTGGGCCTCTCTCCTGGAGACTCTCAGTCAGACCCAGTGTTGACACGTGACAAGACGCTCCTCTGGGCGCGTCTTGCTTGGGCTTCTCTCATGGAGGCCCTCAGTCAGACCCATTGTTGTTATGTGGCAAGACGCTCCTCGGGGCGCGTCTTGCTTGGGCCTCTCTCCTGGAGGCGCTCAGTCAGACCGAGTGCTGACATGTGGCAAGACGCTCCTCGGGGCGCGTCTTGCTTGGGCTTCTCTCCTGGAGGCCCTCAGTCAGACCCATTGTTTACATGTGGCAAGACGCTCCTCGGGGCGCATCTTGCTTGGGCCTCTCTCCTGGAGGCCCTCTGTCAGCCCCAGTGATGACACGTGGCAAGACGCTCCTCGGGGCGCGTCTTGCTTGGGCCTCTCTCCTGGAGGCGCTCAGTCAGACCCAGTGGTGACATGTGGCAAGACGCTCCTCGGGGCGCGTCTTGCTTGGGCTTCTCTCATGGAGGCCCTCAGTCAGACCCATTGTTGATATGTGGCAAGACGCTCCTCGGGGCGCGTCTTGCTTGGGCCTCTCTCCTGGAGGCGCTCAGTCAGACCGAGTGCTGACATGTGGCAAGACGCTCCTCGGGGCGCGTCTTGCTTGGGCTTCTCTCCTGGAGGCCCTCAGTCAGACCCATTGTTTACATGTGGCAAGACGCTCCTTTGGGCGCATCTTGCTTGGGCTTCTCTCCTGGAGGCCCTCAGTCGGACGCATTGTTGACATGTGGCAAGACGCTCCTCGGGGCGCGTCTTGCTGGGGCTTCTCTCCTGAAGGCGTTCAGTCAGACCCAGTTCTGACATGTGGCAAGACGCTCCTCGGGACGCGTCTTGCTTGGGCTTCTCTCCTGGAGGCCCTCAGTCAGACCCATTGTTGACATGTGGCAAGACGCTCCTCGGGGCGCGTCTTGCTTGGGCCTCTCTCCTGGAGGCGCTCAGTCAGACCGAGTGCTGACATGTGGCAAGACGCTCCTCGGGGCGCGTCTTGCTTGGGCTTCTCTCCTGGAGGCCCTCAGTCAGACCCATTGTTTACATGTGGCAAGACGCTCCTTTGGGCGCATCTTGCTTGGGCTTCTCTCCTGGAGGCCCTCAGTCAGACGCATTGTTGACATTTGGCAAGACGCTCCTCGGGGCGCGTCTTGCTGGGGCTTCTCTCCTGAAGGCGTTCAGTCAGACCCAGTTCTGACATGTGGCAAGACGCTCCTCGGGACGCGTCTTGCTTGGGCTTCTCTCCTGGAGGCCCTCAGTCAGACCCATTGTTGACATGTGGCAAGACGCTCCTCGGGGCGCGTCTTGCTTGGGCCTCTCTCCTGGAGGCGCTCAGTCAGACCCAGTGGTGACATGTGGCAAGACGCTCCTCGGGGCACGTCTTGCTTGGGCCTCTCTCCTGGAGGCGCTCAGTCAGACCGAGTGCTGACATAAGGCAAGACGCTCCTCGGGGTGCGTCTTGCTGGGGCCTCTCTCCAGGAGGTGCTCAGTCAGACCCAGTGCTTACATGTGGCAAGACGCTCCTCGGGGCGCGTCTTGCTTGGGCCTCTCTCCTGGAGACGCTCAGTCAGACCCAGTGTTGACACGTGACAAGACGCTCCTCGGGGCGCGTCTTGCTTGGGCTTCTCTCATGCAGGCCCTCAGTCAGACCCATTGTTGATATGTGGCAAGACGCTCCTCGGGGCGCGTCTTGCTTGGGCCTCTCTCCTGGAGGCGCTCAGTCAGACCGAGTGCTGACATGTGGCAAGACGCTCCTCGGGGAGCGTCTTGCTTGGGCTTCTCTCCTGGAGGCCCTCAGTCAGACCCATTGTTTACATGTGGCAAGACGCTCCTCGGGGCGCATCTTGCTTGGGCCTCTCTCCTGGAGGCCCTCTGTCAGCCCCAGTGTTGACATGTGTCGAGACGCTCCTCGGGGTGCGTCTTGCTTGGGCCTCTCTCCTGGAGGCGCTCAGTCAGACCGAGTGCTGACATGTGGCAAGACGCTCCTCGGGGCGCGTCTTGCTTGGGCTTCTATCCTGGAGGCCCTCAGTCAGACCCATTGTTGACATGTGGCAAGACACTCCTCGGGACGCGTCTTGCTTGGGCTTCTCTCCTGGAGGCCCTCAGTCAGACTCATTGTTGACATGTGGCAAGACACTCCTCGGGACGCGTCTTGCTTGGGTCCTCTCTCCTGGAGGCGCTCAGTCAGACCGAGTGCTGACATAAGGCAAGACGCTCCTCGGGGCGCGTCTTGCCGGGGCCTCTCTCCTGGAGGCGCTCAGTCAGACCCAGTGCTTACATGTGGCAAGACGCTCCTCGGGGCGCGTCTTGCTGGGGCTTCTCTCCTGGAGGCGTTCAGTCAGACCGAGTGCTGACAGGTGGCAAGACACTCCTCGGGATGCGTCTTGCTTGGGCTTCTCTCCTGGAGGCCCTCAGTCAGACTCATTGTTGACATGTGGCAAGACGCTCCTCGGGGCGCGTCTTGCTTGGGCCTCTCTCCTAGAGGCCCTCAGTCAGACCCAGTGGTGACATGTGGCAAGACGCTCCTCGGGGCGAGTCTTGCTTGGGCCTCTCTCCTGGAGGTGCTCAGTCAGACCCAGTGTTGACATGGTGCAAGACGCTCCTCGGGGCGTGTCTTGCTTGGGCTTCTCTCATGGAGGCCCTCAGTCAGACCCATTGTTTATATGTGGCAAGACGCTCCTCGGGGCGAGTCTTGCTTGGGCCTCTCTCCTGGAGGTGCTCAGTCAGACCCAGTGTTGACATGGTGCAAGACGCTCCTCGGGGCGCGTCTTGCTTGGGCTTCTCTCTTGGAGGCCCTCAGTCAGACCCATTGTTTACATGTGGCAAGACGCTCCTCGGGGCGCATCTTGCTTGGGCCTCTCTCCTGGAGGCCCTCTGTCAGCCCCAGTGTTGACATGTGTCAAGACGCTCCCCGGGGTACGTCTTGCTTGGGCCTCTCTCCTGGAGTCGCTCAGTCAGACCGAGTGCTGACATGTGGCAAGACGCTCCTCGGGGCGCGTCTTGCTTGGGCTTCTCTCCTGGAGGCCCTCAGTCAGACCCATTGTTGACATGTGGCAAGACGCTCCGCGGGGCGCGTCTTGCTTGGGCCTCTCTCCTGGAGGCGCTCAGTCAGACCGAGTGCTGACATAAGGCAAGACGCTCCTCGGGGCGCGTCTTGCTGGGGCCTCTCTCCTGGAGGCGCTCAGTCAGACCCAGTGCTTACATGTGGCAAGACGCTCCTCGGGGCGTGTCTTGCTGGGGCTTCTCTCCTGGTGGCGTTCAGTCAGACCGAGTGCTGACATGTGGCAAGACGCTCCTCGGGGCGCGTCTTGTTTGGGCTTCTCTCCTGGAGGCGCTCAGTCAGACCGAGTGCTGACATGTGGCAAGACGCTCCTCGGGGCGCGTCTTGCTGGGGCTTCTCTCCTGGAGGCGCTCAGTCAGAACCAGTGCTTACATGTGGCAAGACGCTCCTCGGGGCGCGTCTTGCTTGGGCCTCTCTCCTGGAGGCGCTCAGTCAGACCCAGTGCTGACATGTGGCAAGACGCTCCTCGGGGCGCGTCTTGCTTGGGCCTCTCTCCTGGAGACGCTCAGTCAGACCCAGTGTTGACACGTGGCAAGACGCTCCTCGGGGCGCGTCTTGCTTGGGCCTCTCTCCTGGAGGCGCTCAGTCAGACCCAGTGGTGACATGTGGCAAGACGCTCCTCGGGGCGCGTCTTGCTTGGGCTTCTCTCATGGAGGCCCTCAGTCAGACCCATTGTTGACATGTGGCAAGACGCTCCTCGGGGCGCGTCTTGCTTGGGCCTCTCTCCTGGAGGCGCTCAGTCAGACCCAGTGGTGACATGTTGGCAAGACGCTCCTCGGGGCGCGTCTTGCTTGGGCCTCTCTCCTGCAGGCGCTCAGTCAGACCCAGTGGTGACATGTGACAAGACGCTCCTCGGGGCGCGACTTGCCTGGGCTTCTCTCATGGAGGCCCTCAGTCAGATCCATTGTTGATATGTGGCAAGACGCTCCTCGGGGCGCGTCTTGCTTTGGCCTCTCTCCTGGAGGAGCTCAGTCAGACCGAGTGCTGACATGTGGCAAGACGCTCCTCGGGGCGCGTCTTGCTGGGGCTTCTCTCCTAGAGGCGTTCAGTCAGACCGAGTGCTGACATGTGGCAAGACGCTCCTCGGGGCGCGTCTTGCTTGGGCTTCTCTCCTGGAGGCCCTCAGTCAGACTCATTGTTGACATGTGGCAAGATGCTCCTCGGGGCGCGTCTTGCTTGGGGCCTCTCTCCTGCAGGCGCACAGTCAGACAGAGTGCTGACATGTGGCCAGACGCTCCTCGGGGCGCGGCTTGCTGGGGCCTCTCTCCTGGAGGCGCTCAGTCAGACCGAGTGCTGACGTGTGGCAAGACGCTCCTCAGGGCGCGTCTTGCTTGGGCTTCTCTCCTGGAGGCCCTCAGTCAGACCCATTGTTTACATGTGGCAAGACGCTCCTCGGGGCGCATCTTGCTTGGGCCTCTCTCCTGGAGGCCCTCTGTCAGCCCCAGTGTTGACATGTGTCAAGACGCTCCTCGGGGCGAGTCTTGCTTGGGCCTCTCTCCTGGAGGTGCTCAGTCAGACCCAGTGTTGACATGGTGCAAGACGCTCCTCGGGGCGCGTCTTGCTTGGGCTTCTCTCTTGGAGGCCCTCAGTCAGACCCATTGTTGACATGTGGCAAGACGCTCCTCGGGGCGCGTCCTGCTTGGGCTTCTCTCCTGGAGGCCCTCAGTCAGACCCATTGTTGACATGTGGCAAGACGCTCCTCGGGGCGCGTCTTGCTTGGGCCTGTCTCCTGGAGGCGCTCAGTCAGACCGAGTGCTGACATAAGGCAAGACGCTCCTCGGGGCGCGTCTTGCTGGGGCCTCTCTCCTGGAGGCGCTCAGTCAGACCCAGTGCTAACATGTGGCAAGACGCTCCTCGGGGCGCGTCTTGCTTGGGCCTCTCTCCTGGAGGTGCTCAGTCAGACCGAGTGCTGACATAAGGCAAGACGCTCCTTTGGGCGCGTCTTGCTGGGGCCTCTCTCCTGGAGGCGCTCAGTCAGACCCAGTGCTTACATGTGGCAAGACGCTCCTCGGGGCGTGTCTTGCTGGGGCTTCTCTCCTGGAGGCGTTCAGTCAGACCGAGTGCTGACATGTGGCAAGACGCTCCTCGGGGCGCGTCTTGCTTGGGCTTCTCTCCTGGAGGCGCTCAGTCAGACCGAGTGCTGACATGTGGCAAGACGCTCCTCGGGGCGCGTCTTGCTGGGGCTTCTCTCCTGGAGGCGCTCAGTCAGACCCAGTGCTTACATGTGGCAAGACGCTCCTCGGGGCGCGTCTTGCTTGGGCCTCTCTCCTGGAGGCGCTCAGTCAGACCCAGTGCTGACATGTGGCAAGACGCTCCTCGGGGCGCGTCTTGCTCGTGCCTCTCTCCTGGAGACGCTCAGTCAGACCCAGTGTTGACACGTGGCAAGACGCTCCTCGGGGCGCGTCTTGCTTGGGCCTCTCTCCTGGAGGCGCTCAGTCAGACCCAGTGGTGACATGTGGCAAGACGCTCCTCGGGGCGCGTCTTGCTTGGGCTTCTCTCATGGAGGCCCTCAGTCAGACCCATTGTTGACATGTGGCAAGACGCTCCTCGGGGCGCGTCTTGCTTGGGCCTCTCTCCTGGAGGCGCTCAGTCAGACCCAGTGGTGACATGTTGGCAAGACGCTCCTCGGGGCGCGTCTTGCTTGGGCCTCTCTCCTGCAGGCGCTCAGTCAGACCCAGTGGTGACATGTGACAAGACGCTCCTCGGGGCGCGACTTGCTTGGGCTTCTCTCATGGAGGCCCTCAGTCAGATCCATTGTTGATATGTGGCAAGACGCTCCTCGGGGCGCGTCTTGCTGGGGCCTCTCTCCTGGAGGCGCTCAGTCAGACCCAGTGCTTACATGTGGCAAGACGCTCCTCGGGGCGCGTCTTGCTTGGGCCTCTCTCCTGGAGGCGCTCAGTCAGACCGAGTGCTGACATAAGGCAAGACGCTCCTCGGGGCGCGTCTTGCTGGGGCCTCTCTCCTGGAGGCGCTCAGTCAGACCCAGTGCTTACATGTGGCAAGACGCTCCTCGGGGCGTGTCTTGCTGGGGCTTCTCTCCTGGAGGCGTTCAGTCAGACCGAGTGCTGACATGTGGCAAGACGCTCCTCGGGGCGCGTCTTGCTTGGGCTTCTCTCCTGGAGGCGCGCAGTCAGACCGAGTGCTGACATGTGGCAAGACGCTCCTCGGGGCGCGTCTTGCTGGGGCTTCTCTCCTGGAGGCGCTCAGTCAGACCCAGTGCTTACATGTGGCAAGACGCTCCTCGGGGCGCGTCTTGCTTGGGCCTCTCTCCTGGAGGTGCTCAGTCAGACCGAGTGCTGACATGTGGCAAGACGCTCCTCGGGGCGCGTCTTGCTTGGGCTTCTCTCCTGGAGGCCCTCAGTCAG
The DNA here is from genome assembly GCF_043380555.1 of Nothobranchius furzeri. NCBI lineage: Eukaryota > Metazoa > Chordata > Actinopteri > Cyprinodontiformes > Nothobranchiidae > Nothobranchius > Nothobranchius furzeri. Next base: position 4,724,344 of record NC_091753.1, read on the forward strand.
ACCCATTGTTTACATGTGGCAAGACGCTCCTCGGGGCGCGTCTTGCTTGGGCCTCTCTCCTGGAGACGCTCAGTCAGACCCAGTGGTGACATGTGGCAAGACGCTCCTCGGGGCGCGTCTTGCTTGGGCTTCTCTCATGGAGGCCCTCAGTCAGACCCATTGTTGATATGTGGCAAGACGCTCCTCGGGGCGCGTCTTGCTTGGGCCTCTCTCCTGGAGGCGCTCAGTCAGACCGAGTGCTGACATGTGGCAAGACGCTCCTCGGGGCGCGTCTTGCTTGGGCTTCTCTCCTGGAGGCCCTCAGTCAGAACCATTGTTTACATGTGGCAAGACGCTCCTTTGGGCGCATCTTGCTTGGGCTTCTCTCCTGGAGGCCCTCAGTCAGACGCATTGTTGACATGTGGCAAGACGCTCCTCGGGGCGCGTCTTGCTGGGGCTTCTCTCCTGAAGGCGTTCAGTCAGACCCAGTTCTGACATGTGGCAAGACGCTCCTCGGGACGCGTCTTGCTTGGGCTTCTCTCCTGGAGGCCCTCAGTCAGACCCATTGTTGACATGTGGCAAGACGCTCCTCGGGGCGCGTCTTGCTTGGGCCTCTCTCCTGGAGGCGCTCAGTCAGACCGAGTGCTGACATGTGGCAAGACGCTCCTCGGGGCGCGTCTTGCTTGGGCTTCTCTCCTGGAGGCCCTCAGTCAGACCCATTGTTTACATGTGGCAAGACGCTCCTTTGGGAGCATCTTGCTTGGGCTTCTCTCCTGGAGGCCCTCAGTCAGACCCATTGTTTACATGTGGCAAGACGCTCCTTTGGGCGCATCTTGCTTGGGCTTCTCTCCTGGAGGCCCTCAGTCAGACGCATTGTTGACATGTGGCAAGACGCTCCTCGGGGCGCGTCTTGCTGGGGCTTCTCTCCTGAAGGCGTTCAGTCAGACCCAGTTCTGACATGTGGCAAGACGCTCCTCGGGACGCGTCTTGCTTGGGCTTCTCTCCTGGAGGCCCTCAGTCAGACCCATTGTTGACATGTGGCAAGACGCTCCTCGGGGCGCGTCTTGCTTGGGCCTCTCTCCTGGAGGCGCTCAGTCAGACCCAGTGGTGACATGTGGCAAGACGCTCCTCGGGGCACGTCTTGCTTGGGCCTCTCTCCTGGAGGCGCTCAGTCAGACCGAGTGCTGACATAAGGCAAGACGCTCCTCGGGGTGCGTCTTGCTGGGGCCTCTCTCCAGGAGGTGCTCAGTCAGACCCAGTGCTTACATGTGGCAAGACGCTCCTCGGGGCGCGTCTTGCTTGGGCCTCTCTCCTGGAGACGCTCAGTCAGACCCAGTGTTTACACGTGACAAGACGCTCCTCGGGGCGCGTCTTGCTTGGGCTTCTCTCATGCAGGCCCTCAGTCAGACCCATTGTTGATATGTGGCAAGACGCTCCTCGGGGCGCGTCTTGCTTGGGCCTCTCTCCTGGAGGCGCTCAGTCAGACCGAGTGCTGACATGTGGCAAGACGCTCCTCGGGGCGCGTCTTGCTTGGGCTTCTCTCCTGGAGGCCCTCAGTCAGACCCATTGTTTACATGTGGCAAGACGCTCCTCGGGGCGCATCTTGCTTGGGCCTCTCTCCTGGAGGCCCTCTGTCAGCCCCAGTGTTGACATGTGTCAAGACGCTCCTCGGGGTGCGTCTTGCTTGGGCCTCTCTCCTGGAGGCGCTCAGTCAGACCGAGTGCTGACATGTGGCAAGACGCTCCTCGGGGCGCGTCTTGCTTGGGCTTCTATCCTGGAGGCCCTCAGTCAGACCCATTGTTGACATGTGGCAAGACACTCCTCGGGACGCGTCTTGCTTGGGCTTCTCTCCTGGAGGCCCTCAGTCAGACTCATTGTTGACATGTGGCAAGACACTCCTCGGGACGCGTCTTGCTTGGGTCCTCTCTCCTGGAGGCGCTCAGTCAGACCGAGTGCTGACATAAGGCAAGACGCTCCTCGGGGCGCGTCTTGCCGGGGCCTCTCTCCTGGAGGCGCTCAGTCAGACCCAGTGCTTACATGTGGCAAGACGCTCCTCGGGGCGCGTCTTGCTGGGGCTTCTCTCCTGGAGGCGTTCAGTCAGACCGAGTGCTGACATGTGGCAAGACACTCCTCGGGATGCGTCTTGCTTGGGCTTCTCTCCTGGAGGCCCTCAGTCAGACTCATTCTTGACATGTGGCAAGACGCTCCTCGGGGCGCGTCTTGCTTGGGCCTCTCTCCTAGAGGCGCTCAGTCAGACCCAGTGGTGACATGTGGCAAGACGCTCCTCGGGGCGCGTCTTGCTTGGGCCTCTCCCCTGGAGACGCTCAGTCAGTCCCAGTGTTGACACGTGACAAGACGCTCCTCGGGGCGCGTCTTGCTTGGGCTTCTCTCATGGAGGCCCTCAGTCAGACCCATTGATGATATGTGGCAAGACGCTCCTCGGGGCGCGTCTTGCTTGGGCCTCTCTCCTGGAGGCGCTCAGTCAGACCGAGTGCTGACATGTGGCAAGACGCTCCTCGGGGCGCGTCTTGCTTGGGCTTCTCTCATGGAGGCCCTCAGTCAGACCCATTGTTGACATGTGGCAAGACGCTCCTCGGGGCGAGTCTTGCTTGGGCCTCTCTCCTGGAGGTGCTCAGTCAGACCCAGTGTTGACATGGTGCAAGACGCTCCTCGGGGCGTGTCTTGCTTGGGCTTCTCTCTTGGAGGCCCTCAGTCAGACCCATTGTTGACATGTGGCAAGACGCTCCTTGGGGCGCATCTTGCTTGGGCCTCTCTCCTGGAGGCCCTCTGTCAGCCCCAGTGTTGACATGTGTCAAGACGCTACTCGGGGTGCGTCTTGCTTGGGCCTCTCTCCTGGAGTCGCTCAGTCAGACCGAGTGCTGATATGTGGCAAGATGCTCCTCTTGACGCGTCTTGCTTGGGCTTCTCTCATGGAGGCCCTCAGTCAGACCCATTGTTGATATGTGGCAAGACGCTCCTCGGGGCGAGTCTTGCTTGGGCCTCTCTCCTGGAGGTGCTCAGTCAGACCCAGTGTTGACATGGTGCAAGACGCTCCTCGGGGCGCGTCTTGCTTGGGCTTCTCTCTTGGAGGCCCTCAGTCAGACCCATTGTTTACATGTGGCAAGACGCTCCTCGGGGCGCATCTTGCTTGGGCCTCTCTCCTGGAGGCCCTCTGTCAGACCCAGTGGTGACATGTGGCAAGACGCTCCTCGGGGCACGTCTTGCTTGGGCCTCTCTCCTGGAGGCGCTCAGTCAGACCGAGTGCTGACATAAGGCAAGACGCTCCTCGGGGTGCGTCTTGCTGGGGCCTCTCTCCAGGAGGTGCTCAGTCAGACCCAGTGCTTACATGTGGCAAGACGCTCCTCGGGGCGCGTCTTGCTTGGGCCTCTCTCCTGGAGACGCTCAGTCAGACCCAGTGTTTACACGTGACAAGACGCTCCTCGGGGCGCGTCTTGCTTGGGCTTCTCTCATGCAGGCCCTCAGTCAGACCCATTGTTGATATGTGGCAAGACGCTCCTCGGGGCGCGTCTTGCTTGGGCCTCTCTCCTGGAGGCGCTCAGTCAGACCGAGTGCTGACATGTGGCAAGACGCTCCTCGGGGCGCGTCTTGCTTGGGCTTCTCTCCTGGAGGCCCTCAGTCAGACCCATTGTTTACATGTGGCAAGACGCTCCTCGGGGCGCATCTTGCTTGGGCCTCTCTCCTGGAGGCCCTCTGTCAGCCCCAGTGTTGACATGTGTCAAGACGCTCCTCGGGGTGCGTCTTGCTTGGGCCTCTCTCCTGGAGGCGCTCAGTCAGACCGAGTGCTGACATGTGGCAAGACGCTCCTCGGGGCGCGTCTTGCTTGGGCTTCTATCCTGGAGGCCCTCAGTCAGACCCATTGTTGACATGTGGCAAGACACTCCTCGGGACGCGTCTTGCTTGGGCTTCTCTCCTGGAGGCCCTCAGTCAGACTCATTGTTGACATGTGGCAAGACACTCCTCGGGACGCGTCTTGCTTGGGTCCTCTCTCCTGGAGGCGCTCAGTCAGACCGAGTGCTGACATAAGGCAAGACGCTCCTCGGGGCGCGTCTTGCCGGGGCCTCTCTCCTGGAGGCGCTCAGTCAGACCCAGTGCTTACATGTGGCAAGACGCTCCTCGGGGCGCGTCTTGCTGGGGCTTCTCTCCTGGAGGCGTTCAGTCAGACCGAGTGCTGACATGTGGCAAGACACTCCTCGGGATGCGTCTTGCTTGGGCTTCTCTCCTGGAGGCCCTCAGTCAGACTCATTGTTGACATGTGGCAAGACGCTCCTCGGGGCGCGTCTTGCTTGGGCCTCTCTCCTAGAGGCGCTCAGTCAGACCCAGTGGTGACATGTGGCAAGACGCTCCTCGGGGCGCGTCTTGCTTGGGCCTCTCCCCTGGAGACGCTCAGTCAGTCCCAGTGTTGACACGTGACAAGACGCTCCTCGGGGCGCGTCTTGCTTGGGCTTCTCTCATGGAGGCCCTCAGTCAGACCCATTGATGATATGTGGCAAGACGCTCCTCGGGGCGCGTCTTGCTTGGGCCTCTCTCCTGGAGGCGCTCAGTCATACCGAGTGCTGACATGTGGCAAGACGCTCCTCGGGGCGCGTCTTGCTTGGGCTTCTCTCATGGATGCCCTCAGTCAGACCCATTGTTGACATGTGGCAAGACGCTCCTCGGGGCGAGTCTTGCTTGGGCCTCTCTCCTGGAGGTGCTCAGTCAGACCCAGTGTTGACATGGTGCAAGACGCTCCTCGGGGCGTGTCTTGCTTGGGCTTCTCTCTTGGAGGCCCTCAGTCAGACCCATTGTTGACATGTGGCAAGACGCTCCTTGGGGCGCATCTTGCTTGGGCCTCTCTCCTGGAGGCCCTCTGTCAGCCCCAGTGTTGACATGTGTCAAGACGCTACTCGGGGTGCGTCTTGCTTGGGCCTCTCTCCTGGAGTCGCTCAGTCAGACCGAGTGCTGATATGTGGCAAGATGCTCCTCGTGGCGCGTCTTGCTTGGGCTTCTCTCATGGAGGCCCTCAGTCAGACCCATTGTTGATATGTGGCAAGACGCTCCTCGGGGCGAGTCTTGCTTGGGCCTCTCTCCTGGAGGTGCTCAGTCAGACCCAGTGTTGACATGGTGCAAGACGCTCCTCGGGGCGCGTCTTGCTTGGGCTTCTCTCTTGGAGGCCCTCAGTCAGACCCATTGTTTACATGTGGCAAGACGCTCCTCGGGGCGCATCTTGCTTGGGCCTCTCTCCTGGAGGCCCTCTGTCAGCCCCAGTGTTGACATGTGTCAAGACGCTCCCCGGGGTACGTCTTGCTTGGGCCTCTCTCCTGGAGTCGCTCAGTCAGACCGAGTGCTGACATGTGGCAAGACGCTCCTCGGGGCGCGTCTTGCTTGGGCTTCTCTCCTGGAGGCCCTCAGTCAGACCCATTGTTGACATGTGGCAAGACGCTCCGCGGGGCGCGTCTTGCTTGGGCCTCTCTCCTGGAGGCGCTCAGTCAGACCGAGTGCTGACATAAGGCAAGACGCTCCTCGGGGCGCGTCTTGCTGGGGCCTCTCTCCTGGAGGCGCTCAGTCAGACCCAGTGCTTACATGTGGCAAGACGCTCCTCGGGGCGTGTCTTGCTGGGGCTTCTCTCATGGAGGCGTTCAGTCAGACCGAGTGCTGACATGTGGCAAGACGCTCCTCGGGGCGCGTCTTGCTTGGGCTTCTCTCCTGGAGGCGCTCAGTCAGACCGAGTGCTGACATGTGGCAAGACGCTCCTCGGGGCGCGTCTTGCTGGGGCTTCTCTCCTGGAGGCGCTCAGTCAGAACCAGTGCTTACATGTGGCAAGACGCTCCTCGGGGCGCGTCTTGCTTGGGCCTCTCTCCTGGAGGCGCTCAGTCAGACCCAGTGCTGACATGTGGCAAGACGCTCCTCGGGGCGCGTCTTGCTTGGGCCTCTCTCCTGGAGACGCTCAGTCAGACCCAGTGTTGACACGTGGCAAGACGCTCCTCGGGGCGCGTCTTGCTTGGGCCTCTCTCCTGGAGGCGCTCAGTCAGACCCAGTGGTGACATGTGGCAAGACGCTCCTCGGGGCGCGTCTTGCTTGGGCTTCTCTCATGGAGGCCCTCAGTCAGACCCATTGTTGACATGTGGCAAGACGCTCCCCGGGGTACGTCTTGCTTGGGCCTCTCTCCTGGAGTCGCTCAGTCAGACCGAGTGCTGACATGTGGCAAGACGCTCCTCGGGGCGCGTCTTGCTTGGGCTTCTCTCCTGGAGGCCCTCAGTCAGACCCATTGTTGACATGTGGCAAGACGCTCCTCGGGGCGCGTCTTGCTGGGGCTTCTCTCCTGGAGGCGTTCAGTCAGACCGAGTGCTGACATGTGGCAAGACACTCCTCGGGATGCGTCTTGCTTGGGCTTCTCTCCTGGAGGCCCTCAGTCAGACTCATTCTTGACATGTGGCAAGACGCTCCTCGGGGCGCGTCTTGCTTGGGCCTCTCTCCTAGAGGCGCTCAGTCAGACCCAGTGGTGACATGTGGCAAGACGCTCCTCGGGGCGCGTCTTGCTTGGGCCTCTCCCCTGGAGACGCTCAGTCAGTCCCAGTGTTGACACGTGACAAGACGCTCCTCGGGGCGCGTCTTGCTTGGGCTTCTCTCATGGAGGCCCTCAGTCAGACCCATTGATGATATGTGGCAAGACGCTCCTCGGGGCGCGTCTTGCTTGGGCCTCTCTCCTGGAGGCGCTCAGTCAGACCGAGTGCTGACATGTGGCAAGACGCTCCTCGGGGCGCGTCTTGCTTGGGCTTCTCTCATGGAGGCCCTCAGTCAGACCCATTGTTGACATGTGGCAAGACGCTCCTCGGGGCGAGTCTTGCTTGGGCCTCTCTCCTGGAGGTGCTCAGTCAGACCCAGTGTTGACATGGTGCAAGACGCTCCTCGGGGCGTGTCTTGCTTGGGCTTCTCTCTTGGAGGCCCTCAGTCAGACCCATTGTTGACATGTGGCAAGACGCTCCTTGGGGCGCATCTTGCTTGGGCCTCTCTCCTGGAGGCCCTCTGTCAGCCCCAGTGTTGACATGTGTCAAGACGCTACTCGGGGTGCGTCTTGCTTGGGCCTCTCTCCTGGAGTCGCTCAGTCAGACCGAGTGCTGATATGTGGCAAGATGCTCCTCTTGACGCGTCTTGCTTGGGCTTCTCTCATGGAGGCCCTCAGTCAGACCCATTGTTGATATGTGGCAAGACGCTCCTCGGGGCGAGTCTTGCTTGGGCCTCTCTCCTGGAGGTGCTCAGTCAGACCCAGTGTTGACATGGTGCAAGACGCTCCTCGGGGCGCGTCTTGCTTGGGCTTCTCTCTTGGAGGCCCTCAGTCAGACCCATTGTTTACATGTGGCAAGACGCTCCTCGGGGCGCATCTTGCTTGGGCCTCTCTCCTGGAGGCCCTCTGTCAGACCCAGTGGTGACATGTGGCAAGACGCTCCTCGGGGCACGTCTTGCTTGGGCCTCTCTCCTGGAGGCGCTCAGTCAGACCGAGTGCTGACATAAGGCAAGACGCTCCTCGGGGTGCGTCTTGCTGGGGCCTCTCTCCAGGAGGTGCTCAGTCAGACCCAGTGCTTACATGTGGCAAGACGCTCCTCGGGGCGCGTCTTGCTTGGGCCTCTCTCCTGGAGACGCTCAGTCAGACCCAGTGTTTACACGTGACAAGACGCTCCTCGGGGCGTGTCTTGCTTGGGCTTCTCTCATGCAGGCCCTCAGTCAGACCCATTGTTGATATGTGGCAAGACGCTCCTCGGGGCGCGTCTTGCTTGGGCCTCTCTCCTGGAGGCGCTCAGTCAGACCGAGTGCTGACATGTGGCAAGACGCTCCTCGGGGCGCGTCTTGCTTGGGCTTCTCTCCTGGAGGCCCTCAGTCAGACCCATTGTTTACATGTGGCAAGACGCTCCTCGGGGCGCATCTTGCTTGGGCCTCTCTCCTGGAGGCCCTCTGTCAGCCCCAGTGTTGACATGTGTCAAGACGCTCCTCGGGGTGCGTCTTGCTTGGGCCTCTCTCCTGGAGGCGCTCAGTCAGACCGAGTGCTGACATGTGGCAAGACGCTCCTCGGGGCGCGTCTTGCTTGGGCTTCTATCCTGGAGGCCCTCAGTCAGACCCATTGTTGACATGTGGCAAGACACTCCTCGGGACGCGTCTTGCTTGGGCTTCTCTCCTGGAGGCCCTCAGTCAGACTCATTGTTGACATGTGGCAAGACACTCCTCGGGACGCGTCTTGCTTGGGTCCTCTCTCCTGGAGGCGCTCAGTCAGACCGAGTGCTGACATAAGGCAAGACGCTCCTCGGGGCGCGTCTTGCCGGGGCCTCTCTCCTGGAGGCGCTCAGTCAGACCCAGTGCTTACATGTGGCAAGACGCTCCTCGGGGCGCGTCTTGCTGGGGCTTCTCTCCTGGAGGCGTTCAGTCAGACCGAGTGCTGACATGTGGCAAGACACTCCTCGGGATGCGTCTTGCTTGGGCTTCTCTCCTGGAGGCCCTCAGTCAGACTCATTGTTGACATGTGGCAAGACGCTCCTCGGGGCGCGTCTTGCTTGGGCCTCTCTCCTAGAGGCGCTCAGTCAGACCCAGTGGTGACATGTGGCAAGACGCTCCTCGGGGCGCGTCTTGCTTGGGCCTCTCCCCTGGAGACGCTCAGTCAGTCCCAGTGTTGACACGTGACAAGACGCTCCTCGGGGCGCGTCTTGCTTGGGCTTCTCTCATGGAGGCCCTCAGTCAGACCCATTGATGATATGTGGCAAGACGCTCCTCGGGGCGCGTCTTGCTTGGGCCTCTCTCCTGGAGGCGCTCAGTCATACCGAGTGCTGACATGTGGCAAGACGCTCCTCGGGGCGCGTCTTGCTTGGGCTTCTCTCATGGAGGCCCTCAGTCAGACCCATTGTTGACATGTGGCAAGACGCTCCTCGGGGCGAGTCTTGCTTGGGCCTCTCTCCTGGAGGTGCTCAGTCAGACCCAGTGTTGACATGGTGCAAGACGCTCCTCGGGGCGTGTCTTGCTTGGGCTTCTCTCTTGGAGGCCCTCAGTCAGACCCATTGTTGACATGTGGCAAGACGCTCCTTGGGGCGCATCTTGCTTGGGCCTCTCTCCTGGAGGCCCTCTGTCAGCCCCAGTGTTGACATGTGTCAAGACGCTACTCGGGGTGCGTCTTGCTTGGGCCTCTCTCCTGGAGTCGCTCAGTCAGACCGAGTGCTGATATGTGGCAAGATGCTCCTCGTGGCGCGTCTTGCTTGGGCTTCTCTCATGGAGGCCCTCAGTCAGACCCATTGTTGATATGTGGCAAGACGCTCCTCGGGGCGAGTCTTGCTTGGGCCTCTCTCCTGGAGGTGCTCAGTCAGACCCAGTGTTGACATGGTGCAAGACGCTCCTCGGGGCGCGTCTTGCTTGGGCTTCTCTCTTGGAGGCCCTCAGTCAGACCCATTGTTTACATGTGGCAAGACGCTCCTCGGGGCGCATCTTGCTTGGGCCTCTCTCCTGGAGGCCCTCTGTCAGCCCCAGTGTTGACATGTGTCAAGACGCTCCCCGGGGTACGTCTTGCTTGGGCCTCTCTCCTGGAGTCGCTCAGTCAGACCGAGTGCTGACATGTGGCAAGACGCTCCTCGGGGCGCGTCTTGCTTGGGCTTCTCTCCTGGAGGCCCTCAGTCAGACCCATTGTTGACATGTGGCAAGACGCTCCGCGGGGCGCGTCTTGCTTGGGCCTCTCTCCTGGAGGCGCTCAGTCAGACCGAGTGCTGACATAAGGCAAGACGCTCCTCGGGGCGCGTCTTGCTGGGGCCTCTCTCCTGGAGGCGCTCAGTCAGACCCAGTGCTTACATGTGGCAAGACGCTCCTCGGGGCGTGTCTTGCTGGGGCTTCTCTCATGGAGGCGTTCAGTCAGACCGAGTGCTGACATGTGGCAAGACGCTCCTCGGGGCGCGTCTTGCTTGGGCTTCTCTCCTGGAGGCGCTCAGTCAGACCGAGTGCTGACATGTGGCAAGACGCTCCTCGGGGCGCGTCTTGCTGGGGCTTCTCTCCTGGAGGCGCTCAGTCAGAACCAGTGCTTACATGTGGCAAGACGCTCCTCGGGGCGCGTCTTGCTTGGGCCTCTCTCCTGGAGGCGCTCAGTCAGACCCAGTGCTGACATGTGGCAAGACACTCCTCGGGGCGCGTCTTGCTTGGGCCTCTCTCCTGGAGACGCTCAGTCAGACCCAGTGTTGACACGTGGCAAGACGCTCCTCGGGGCGCGTCTTGCTTGGGCCTCTCTCCTGGAGGCGCTCAGTCAGACCCAGTGGTGACATGTGGCAAGACGCTCCTCGGGGCGCGTCTTGCTTGGGCTTCTCTCATGGAGGCCCTCAGTCAGACCCATTGTTGACATGTGGCAAGACGCTCCCCGGGGTACGTCTTGCTTGGGCCTCTCTCCTGGAGTCGCTCAGTCAGACCGAGTGCTGACATGTGGCAAGACGCTCCTCGGGGCGCGTCTTGCTTGGGCTTCTCTCCTGGAGGCCCTCAGTCAGACCCATTGTTGACATGTGGCAAGACGCTCCGCGGGGCGCGTCTTGCTTGGGCCTCTCTCCTGGAGGCGCTCAGTCAGACCGAGTGCTGACATAAGGCAAGACGCTCCTCGGGGCGCGTCTTGCTGGGGCCTCTCTCCTGGAGGCGCTCAGTCAGACCCAGTGCTTACATGTGGCAAGACGCTCCTCGGGGCGTGTCTTGCTGGGGCTTCTCTCCTGGAGGCGTTCAGTCAGACCGAGTGCTGACATGTGGCAAGACGCTCCTCGGGGCGCGTCTTGCTTGGGCTTCTCTCCTGGAGGCGCTCAGTCAGACCGAGTGCTGACATGTGGCAAGACGCTCCTCGGGGCGCGTCTTGCTGGGGCTTCTCTCCTGGAGGCGCTCAGTCAGAACCAGTGCTTACATGTGGCAAGACGCTCCTCGGGGCGCGTCTTGCTTGGGCCTCTCTCCTGGAGGCGCTCAGTCAGACCCAGTGCTGACATGTGGCAAGACGCTCCTCGGGGCGCGTCTTGCTTGGGCCTCTCTCCTGGAGACGCTCAGTCAGACCCAGTGTTGACACGTGGCAAGACGCTCCTCGGGGCGCGTCTTGCTTGGGCCTCTCTCCTGGAGGCGCTCAGTCAGACCCAGTGGTGACATGTGGCAAGACGCTCCTCGGGGCGCGTCTTGCTTGGGCTTCTCTCATGGAGGCCCTCAGTCAGACCCATTGTTGACATGTGGCAAGACGCTCCTCGGGGCGCGTCTTGCTTGGGCCTCTCTCCTGGAGGCGCTCAGTCAGACCCAGTGGTGACATGTTGGCAAGACGCTCCTCGGGGCGCGTCTTGCTTGGGCCTCTCTCCTGCAGGCGCTCAGTCAGACCCAGTGGTGACATGTGACAAGACGCTCCTCGGGGCGCGACTTGCCTGGGCTTCTCTCATGGAGGCCCTCAGTCAGATCCATTGTTGATATGTGGCAAGACGCTCCTCGGGGCGCGTCTTGCTTGGGCCTCTCTCCTGGAGGAGCTCAGTCAGACCGAGTGCTGACATGTGGCAAGACGCTCCTCGGGGCGCGTCTTGCTGGGGCTTCTCTCCTAGAGGCGTTCAGTCAGACCGAGTGCTGACATGTGGCAAGACGCTCCTCGGGGCGCGTCTTGCTTGGGCTTCTCTCCTGGAGGCCCTCAGTCAGACTCATTGTTGACATGTGGCAAGATGCTCCTCGGGGCGCTTCTTGCTTGGGGCCTCTCTCCTGGAGGCGCACAGTCAGACAGAGTGCTGACATGTGGCCAGACGCTCCTCGGGGCGCGTCTTGCTGGGGCCTCTCTCCTGGAGGCGCTCAGTCAGACCGAGTGCTGACGTGTGGCAAGACGCTCCTCGGGGCGCGTCTTGCTTGGGCTTCTCTCCTGGAGGCCCTCAGTCAGACCCATTGTTTACATGTGGCAAGACGCTCCTCGGGGCGCATCTTGCTTGGGCCTCTCTCCTGGAGGCCCTCTGTCAGCCCCAGTGTTGACATGTGTCAAGACGCTCCTCGGGGCGAGTCTTGCTTGGGCCTCTCTCCTGGAGGTGCTCAGTCAGACCCAGTGTTGACATGGTGCAAGACGCTCCTCGGGGCGCGTCTTGCTTGGGCTTCTCTCTTGGAGGCCCTCAGTCAGACCCATTGTTGACATGTGGCAAGACGCTCCTCGGGGCGCGTCTTGCTTGGGCTTCTCTCCTGGAGGCCCTCAGTCAGACCCATTGTTGACATGTGGCAAGACGCTCCTCGGGGCGCGTCTTGCTTGGGCCTCTCTCCTGGAGGCGCTCAGTCAGACCGAGTGCTGACATAAGGCAAGACGCTCCTCGGGGCGCGTCTTGCTGGGGCCTCTCTCCTGGAGGCGCTCAGTCAGACCCAGTGCTAACATGTGGCAAGACGCTCCTCGGGGCGCGTCTTGCTTGGGCCTCTCTCCTGGAGGCGCTCAGTCAGACCGAGTGCTGACATAAGGCAAGACGCTCCTCGGGGCGTGTCTTGCTGGGGCCTCTCTCCTGGAGGCGCTCAGTCAGACCCAGTGCTTACATGTGGCAAGACGCTCCTCGGGGCGTGTCTTGCTGGGGCTTCTCTCCTGGAGGCGTTCAGTCAGACCGAGTGCTGACATGTGGCAAGACGCTCCTCGGGGCGCGTCTTGCTTGGGCTTCTGTCCTGGAGGCGCTCAGTCAGACCGAGTGCTGACATGTGGCAAGACGCTCCTCGGGGCGCGTCTTGCTGGGGCTTCTCTCCTGGAGGCGCTCAGTCAGAACCAGTGCTTACATGTGGCAAGACGCTCCTCGGGGCGCGTCTTGCTTGGGCCTCTCTCCTGGAGGCGCTCAGTCAGACCCAGTGCTGACATGTGGCAAGACGCTCCTCGGGGCGCGTCTTGCTTGGGCCTCTCTCCTGGAGACGCTCAGTCAGACCCAGTGTTGACACGTGGCAAGACGCTCCTCGGGGCGCGTCTTGCTTGGGCCTCTCTCCTGGAGGCGCTCAGTCAGACCCAGTGGTGACATGTGGCAAGACGCTCCTCGGGGCGCGTCTTGCTTGGGCTTCTCTCATGGAGGCCCTCAGTCAGACCCATTGTTGACATGTGGCAAGACGCTCCTCGGGGCGCGTCTTGCTTGGGCCTCTCTCCTGGAGGCGCTCAGTCAGACCCAGTGGTGACATGTTGGCAAGACGCTCCTCGGGGCGCGTCTTGCTTGGGCCTCTCTCCTGCAGGCGCTCAGTCAGACCCAGTGGTGACATGTGACAAGACGCTCCTCGGGGCGCGACTTGCCTGGGCTTCTCTCATGGAGCCCCTCAGTCAGATCCATTGTTGATATGTGGCAAGACGCTCCTCGGGGCGCGTCTTGCTTGGGCCTCTCTCCTGGAGGAGCTCAGTCAGACCGAGTGCTGACATGTGGCAAGACGCTCCTCGGGGCGCGTCTTGCTGGGGCTTCTCTCCTAGAGGCGTTCAGTCAGACCGAGTGCTGACATGTGGCAAGACGCTCCTCGGGGCGCGTCTTGCTTGGGCTTCTCTCCTGGAGGCCCTCAGTCAGACTCATTGTTGACATGTGGCAAGATGCTCCTCGGGGCGCTTCTTGCTTGGGGCCTCTCTCCTGGAGGCGCACAGTCAGACAGAGTGCTGACATGTGGCCAGACGCTCCTCGGGGCGGGTCTTGCTGGGGCCTCTCTCCTGGAGGCGCTCAGTCAGACCGAGTGCTGACGTGTGGCAAGACGCTCCTCGGGGCGCGTCTTGCTTGGGCTTCTCTCCTGGAGGCCCTCAGTCAGACCCATTGTTTACATGTGGCAAGACGCTCCTCGGGGCGCATCTTGCTTGGGCCTCTCTCCTGGAGGCCCTCTGTCAGCCCCAGTGTTGACATGTGTCAAGACGCTCCTCGGGGCGAGTCTTGCTTGGGCCTCTCTCCTGGAGGTGCTCAGTCAGACCCAGTGTTGACATGGTGCAAGACGCTCCTCGGGGCGCGTCTTGCTTGGGCTTCTCTCTTGGAGGCCCTCAGTCAGACCCATTGTTGACATGTGGCAAGACGCTCCTCGGGGCGCGTCTTGCTTGGGCTTCTCTCCTGGAGGCCCTCAGTCAGACCCATTGTTGACATGTGGCAAGACGCTCCTCGGGGCGCGTCTTGCTTGGGCCTCTCTCCTGGAGGCGCTCAGTCAGACCGAGTGCTGACATAAGGCAAGACGCTCCTCGGGGCGCGTCTTGCTGGGGCCTCTCTCCTGGAGGCGCTCAGTCAGACCCAGTGCTAACATGTGGCAAGACGCTCCTCGGGGCGCGTCTTGCTTGGGCCTCTCTCCTGGAGGCGCTCAGTCAGACCGAGTGCTGACATAAGGCAAGACGCTCCTCGGGGCGTGTCTTGCTGGGGCCTCTCTCCTGGAGGCGCTCAGTCAGACCCAGTGCTTACATGTGGCAAGACGCTCCTCGGGGCGTGTCTTGCTGGGGCTTCTCTCCTGGAGGCGTTCAGTCAGACCGAGTGCTGACATGTGGCAAGACGCTCCTCGGGGCGCGTCTTGCTTGGGTTTCTTTCCTGGAGGCGCTCAGTCAGACCGAGTGCTGACATGTGGCAAGACGCTCCTCGGGGCGCGTCTTGCTGGGGCTTCTCTCCTGGAGGCGCTCAGTCGGACCCAGTGCTTACATGTGGCAAGACGCTCCTCGGGGCGCGTCTTGCTTGGGCCTCTCTCCTGGAGGCGCTCAGTCAGACCCAGTGGTGACATGTGGCAAGACGCTCCTCGGGGCGCGTCTTGCTTTGGCTTCTCTCATGGAGGCCCTCAGTCAGACCCATTGCTGATATGTGGCAAGACGCTCCTCGGGGCGCGTCTTGCTTGGGCCTCTCTCCTGGAGACGCTCAGTCAGACCCAGTGTTGACACGTGGCAAGACGCTCCTCGGGGCGCATCTTGCTTGGGCCTCTCTCCTGGAGGCGCTCAGTCAGACCGAGTGCTGACATGTGGCAAGACGCTCCTCGGGGCGCGTCTTGCTTGGGCTTCTCTCCTGGAGGCCCTCAGTCAGACCCATTGTTTACATGTGGCAAGACGCTCCTTTGGGCGCATCTTGCTTGGGCTTCTCTCCTGGAGGCCCTCAGTCAGACCCATTGTTGACATGTGGCAAGACGCTCCTCGGGGCGCGTCTTGCTTGGGCCTCTCTCCTGGAGGCGCTCAGTCAGACCGAGTGCTGACATAAGGGAAGACGCTCCTCGGGGCGCGTCTTGCTGGGGCCTCTCTCCTGGAGGCGCTCAGTCAGACCCAGTGCTTACATGTGGCAAGACGCTCCTCGGGGCGCGTCTTGCTGGGGCTTCTCTCCTGGAGGCGTTCAGTCAGGCCGAGTGCTGACATGTGGCAAGACGCTCCTCGGGACGCGTCTTGCTTGGGCTTCTCTCCTGGAGGCCCTCAGTCAGACTCATTGTTGACATGTGGCAAGACGTTCCTCGGGGCGCGTCTTGCTTGGGCCTCTCTCCTGGAGGCGCTCAGTCTGACCCAGTGGTGACATGTGGCAAGACGCTCCTCGGGGCGCGTCTTGCTTGGGCCTCTCTCCTGGAGGCGCTCAGTCAGACCCAGTGGTGACATGTGACAAGACGCTCCTCGGGGCGCGTCTTGCTTGGGCTTCTCTCATGGAGGCCCTCAGTCAGATCCATTGTTGATATGTGGCAAGACGCTCCTCGGGGCGCGTCTTGCTTGGGCCTCTCTCCTGGAGGAGCTCAGTCAGACCGAGTGCTGACATGTGGCAAGACGCTCCTCGGGGCGCGCCTTGCTGGGGCTTCTCTCCTAGAGGCGTTCAGTCAGACCCAGTGCTGACATGTGGCAAGACGCTCCTCGGGGCGCGTCTTGCTTGGGCTTCTCTCCTGGAGGCCCTCAGTCAGACTCATTGTTGACATGTGGCAAGATGCTCCTCGGGGCGCGTCTTGCTTGGGGCCTCTCTCCTGGAGGCGCACAGTCAGACAGAGTGCTGACATGTGGCCAGACGCTCCTCGGGGCGCGTCTTGCTGGGGCCTCTCTCCTTGAGGCGCTCTGTCAGACCGAGTGCTGACATGTGGCAAGACGCTCCTCGGGGCGCGTCTTGCTTGGGCTTCTCTCCTGGAGGCCCTCAGTCAGACCCATTGTTTACATGTGGCAAGACGCTCCTCGGGGCGCAACTTGCTTGGGCCTCTCTCCTGGAGGCCGTCTGTCAGCCCCAGTGTTGACATGTGTCAAGACGCTCCTCGGGGCGAGTCTTGTTCGGGCCTCTCTCCTGGAGGTGCTCAGTCAGACCCAGTGTTGACATGTTGCAAGACGCTCCTCGGGGCGCATCTTGCTTGGGCTTCTCTCTTGGAGGCCCTCAGTCAGACCCATTGTTGACATGTGGCCAGACGCTCCTCGGGGCGCGTCTTGCTTGGGCTTCTGTCCTGGAGGCCCTCAGTCAGACCCATTGTTGACATGTGGCAAGACGCTCCTCGGGGCGCGTCTTGCTTGGGCCTCTCTCCTGGAGGCGCTCAGTCAGACCGAGTGCTGACATAAGGCAAGACGCTCCTCGGTGCGCGTCTTGCTGGGGCCTCTCTCCTGGAGGCACTCAGTCAGACCCAGTGCTTACATGTGGCAAGACGCTCCTCGGGGTGTGTCTTGCTGGGGCTTCTCTCCTGGAGGCGTTCAGTCAGACCGAGTGCTGACATGTGGCAAGGAGCTCCTCGGGGCGCGTCTTGCTTGGGCTTCTCTCCTGGAGGCGTTCAGTCAGACCGAGTGCTGACATGTGGTAAGACGCTCCTCGGGGCGCGTCTTGCTGGGGCTTCTCTCCTGGAGGCGCTCGGTCAGACCCAGTGGTGACATGTGACAAGACGCTCCTCGGGGCGCGTCTTGCTTGGGCTTCTCTCATGGAGGCCCTCAGTCAGATCCATTGTTGATATGTGGCAAGACGCTCCTCGGGGCGCGTCTTGCTTGGGCCTCTCTCCTGGGCGGAGCTCAGTCAGACCGAGTGCTGACATGTGGCAAGACGCTCCTCGGGGCGCGTCTTGCTGGGGCTTCTCTCCTGGAGGCGTTCAGTCAGACCGAGTGCTGACATGTGGCAAGACGCTCCTCGGGGCGCGTCTTGCTTGGGCTTCTCTCCTGGAGGCCCTCAGTCAGAATCTTTGTTGACATGTGGCAAGATGCTCCTCGGGGCGCATCTTGATTGGGTCCTCTCTCCTGGAGGCGCTCAGTCAGACAGAGTGCTGACATGTGGCCAGACGCTCCTCGGGGCGCGTCTTGCTGGGGCCTCTCTCCTGGAGGGGCTCAGTCAGACCGAGTGCTGACATGTGGCAAGACGCTCCTCGGGGCGCGTCTTGCTTGGGCTTCTCTCCTGGAGGCCCTCAGTGAGACCCATTGTTTACATGTGGCAAGACGCTCCTCGGGGCGCATCTTGCTTGGGCCTCTCTCCTGGAGGCCCTCTGTCAGCCCCAGTGTCGACATGAGTCAAGACGCTCCTCGGGGCGAGTCTTGCTTGGGCCTCTCTCCTGGAGGTGCTCAGTCAGACCCAGTGTTGACATGGTGCAAGAAGCTCCTCGGGGCGCATCTTGCTTGGGCTTCTCTCTTGGAGGCCCTCAGTCAGACCCATTGTTGACATGTGGCAAGACGCTCCTCGGGGCGCGTCTTGCTTGGGCTTCTCTCCTGGAGGTGCTCAGTCAGACCCAGTGTTGACATGGTGCAAGAAGCTCCTCGGGGCGCATCTTGCTTGGGCTTCTCTCTTGGAGGCCCTCAGTCAGACCCATTGTTGACATGTGGCAAGACGCTCCTCGGGGCGCGTCTTGCTTGGGCCTCTCTCCTGGAGGCGCTCAGTCAGACCGAGTGCTGACATAAGGCAAGACGCTCCTCGGGGCGCGTCTTGCTGGGGCCTCTCTCCTGGAGGCGCTCAGTCAGACCCAGTGCTTACATGTGGCAAGACGCTCCTCGGGGTGTGTCTTGCTGGGGCTTCTCTCCTGGAGGCGTTCAGTCAGACCGAGTGCTGACATGTGGCAAGGAGCTCCTCGGGGCGCGTCTTGCTTGGGCTTCTCTCCTGGAGGCGTTCAGTCAGACCGAGTGCTGACATGTGGTAAGACGCTCCTCGGGGCGCGTCTTGCTGGGGTTTCTCTCCTGGAGGCGCTCAGTCAGACCCAGTGCTTACATGTGGCAAGACGCTCCTCGGGGCGAGTCTTGCTTGGGCCTCTCTCCTGGAGGTGCTCAGTCAGACCCAGTGTTGACATGGTGCAAGACGCTCCTCGGGGCGCGTCTTGCTGGGGTTTCTCTCCTGGAGGCCCTCAGTCAGACCCATTGTTGACATGTGGCAAGATGCTCCTCGGGGCGCGTCTTGCTTGGGCTTCTCTCATGGAGGCCCTCAGTCAGACCCATTGTTGATATGTGGCAAGACGCTCCTCGGGGCGAGTCTTGCTTGGGCCTCTCTCCTGGAGGTGCTCAGTCAGACCCAGTGTTGACATGGTGCAAGACGCTCCTCGGGGCGCGTCTTGCTTGGGCTTCTCTCTTGGAGGCCCTCAGTCAGACCCATTGTTTACATGTGGCAAGACGCTCCTCGGGGCGCATCTTGCTTGGGCCTCTCTCCTGGAGGCCCTCTGTCAGCCCCAGTGTTGACATGTGTCAAGACGCTCCCCGGGGTGCGTCTTGCTTGGGCCTCTCTCCTGGAGTCGCTCAGTCAGACCGAGTGCTGACATGTGGCAAGACGCTCCTCGGGGCGCGTCTTGCTTGGGCTTCTCTCCTGGAGGCCCTCAGTCAGACCCATTGTTGACATGTGGCAAGACGCTCCGCGGGGCGCGTCTTGCTTGGGCCTCTCTCCTGGAGGCGCTCAGTCAGACCCAGTGCTTACATGTGGCAAGACGCTCCTCGGGGTGTGTCTTGCTGGGGCTTCTCTCCTGGAGGCGTTCAGTCAGACCGAGTGCTGACATGTGGCAAGGAGCTCCTCGGGGCGCGTCTTGCTTGGGCTTCTCTCCTGGAGGCGTTCGGTCAGACCGAGTGCTGACATGTGGTAAGACGCTCCTCGGGGCGCGTCTTGCTGGGGCTTCTCTCCTGGAGGCGCTCGGTCAGACCCAGTGGTGACATGTGACAAGACGCTCCTCGGGGCGCGTCTTGCTTGGGCTTCTCTCATGGAGGCCCTCAGTCAGATCCATTGTTGATATGTGGCAAGACGCTCCTCGGGGCGCGTCTTGCTTGGGCCTCTCTCCTGGGCGGAGCTCAGTCAGACCGAGTGCTGACATGTGGCAAGACGCTCCTCGGGGCGCGTCTTGCTGGGGCTTCTCTCCTGGAGGCGTTCAGTCAGACCGAGTGCTGACATGTGGCAAGACGCTCCTCGGGGCGCGTCTTGCTTGGGCTTCTCTCCTGGAGGCCCTCAGTCAGAATCTTTGTTGACATGTGGCAAGATGCTCCTCGGGGCGCGTCTTGATTGGGGCCTCTCTCCTGGAGGCGCACAGTCAGACAGAGTGCTGACATGTGGCCAGACGCTCCTCAGGGCGCGTCTTGCTGGGGCCTCTCTCCTGGAGGGGCTCAGTCAGACCGAGTGCTGACATGTGGCAAGACGCTCCTCGGGGCGCGTCTTGCTTGGGCTTCTCTCCTGGAGGCCCTCAGTGAGACCCATTGTTTACATGTGGCAAGACGCTCCTCGGGGCGCATCTTGCTTGGGCCTCTCTCCTGGAGGCCCTCTGTCAGCCCCAGTGTCGACATGAGTCAAGACGCTCCTCGGGGCGAGTCTTGCTTGGGCCTCTCTCCTGGAGGTGCTCAGTCAGACCCAGTGTTGACATGGTGACAGAAGCTCCTCGGGGCGCATCTTGCTTGGGCTTCTCTCTTGGAGGCCCTCAGTCAGACCCATTGTTGACATGTGGCAAGACGCTCCTCGGGGCGCGTCTTGCTTGGGCTTCTCTCCTGGAGGCCCTCAGTCAGACCCATTGTTGACATGTGGCAAGACGCTCCTCGGGGCGCGTCTTGCTTGGGCCTCTCTCCTGGAGGCGCTCAGTCAGACCGAGTGCTGACATAAGGCAAGACGCTCCTCGGGGCGCGTCTTGCTGGGGCCTCTCTCCTGGAGGCGCTCAGTCAGACCCAGTGCTTACATGTGGCAAGACGCTCCTCGGGGTGTGTCTTGCTGGGGCTTCTCTCCTGGAGGCGTTCAGTCAGACCGAGTGCTGACATGTGGCAAGGAGCTCCTCGGGGCGCGTCTTGCTTGGGCTTCTCTCCTGGAGGCGTTCAGTCAGACCGAGTGCTGACATGTGGTAAGACGCTCCTCGGGGCGCGTCTTGCTGGGGTTTCTCTCCTGGAGGCGCTCAGTCAGACCCAGTGCTTACATGTGGCAAGACGCTCCTCGGGGCGCGTCTTGCTTGGGCCTCTCTCCTTGAGGCGCTCAGTCAGACCCAGTGGTGACATGTGGCAAGACGCTCCTCGGGGCGCGTCATGCTTGGGCCTCTCTCCTGGAGACGCTCAGTCAGACCCAGTGTTGACACGTGGCAGGACGCTCCTCGGGGCGCGTCTTGCTTGGGGCTTCTCTCCTGGAGGCGCTCAGTCAGACCCAGTGTTGACATGTGACAAGACGCTCCTCGGGGCGCGTCTTGCTTGGGCCTCTCTCCTGGAGGCGCTCAGTCAGACCAAGTGCTGACATGCAGCAAGACGCTCCTCAGGGCGCGTCTTGCTTGGGCTTCTCTCCTGGAGGCCCTCAGTCAGACCCATTGTTGACATGTGGCAAGATGCTCCTCGGGGCGCGTCTTGCTTGGGCTTCTCTCATTGAGGCCCTCAGTCAGACCCATTGTTGATATGTGGCAAGACGCTCCTCGGGGCGAGTCTTGCTTGGGCCTCTCTCCTGGAGGTGCTCAGTCAGACCCAGTGTTGACATGGTGCAAGACGCTCCTCGGGGCGCGTCTTGCTTGGGCTTCTCTCTTGGAGGCCCTCAGTCAGACCCATTGTTTACATGTGGCAAGACGCTGCTCGGGGCGCATCTTGCTTGGGCCTCTCTTCTGGAGGCCCTCTGTCAGCCCCAGTGTTGACATGTGTCAAGACGCTCCCCGGGTTGCGTCTTGCTTGGGCCTCTCTCCTGGAGTCGCTCAGTCAGACCGAGTGCTGACATGTGGCAAGACGCTCCTCGGGGCGCGTCTTGCTTGGGCTTCTCTCCTGGAGGCCCTCAGTCAGACCCATTGTTGACATGTGGCAAGACGCTCCGCGGGGCGCGTCTTGCTTGGGCCTCTCTCCTGGAGGCGCTCAGTCAGACCGAGTGCTGACATAAGGCAAGACGCTCCTCGCGGCGCGTCTTGCTGGGGCCTCTCTCCTGGAGGCGCTCAGTCAGACCCAGTGCTTACATGTGGCAAGACGCTCCTCGGGGCGTGTCTTGCTGGGGCTTCTCTCCTGGAGGCGTTCAGTCAGACCGAGTGCTGACATGTGGCAAGACGCTCCTCGGGGCGCGTCTTGCTTGGGCTTCTCTCCTGGAGGCGTTCAGTCAGACCGAGTGCTGACATGTGGTAAGACGCTCCTCGGGGCGCGTCTTGCTGGGGCTTCTCTCCTGGAGGCGCTCAGTCAGACCCAGTGCTTACATGTGGCAAGACGCTCCTCGGGGGGCGTCTTGCTTGGGCCTCTCTCCTGGAGGCGCTCAGTCAGACCCAGTGCTGACATGTGGCAAGACGCTCCTCGGGGCGCGTCTTGCTTGGGCCTTTCTCCCGGAGACGCTCAGTCAGACCCAGTGTTGACACGTGTCAAGACGCTCCTCGGGGCGCGTCTTGCTTGGGCTTCTCTCATGGAGGCCCTCAGTCAGACCCATTGCTGATATGTGGCAAGACGCTCCTCGGGGCGCGTCTTGCTTGGACCTCTCTCCTGGAGGCGCTCAGTCAGACCGAGTGCTGACATGTGGCAAGCCGCTCCTCGGGGCGCGTCTTGCTTGGGCTTCTCTCCTGGAGGCCCTCAGTCAGACCCATTGTTTACATGTGGCAAGACGCTCCTTTGGGCGCATCTTGCTTGGGCTTCTCTCCTGGAGGCCCTCAGTCAGACCCATTGTTGACATGTGGCAAGACGCTCCTCGTGGCGCGTCTTGCTTGGGCCTCTCTCCTGGAGGCGCTCAGTCAGACCGAGTGCTGACATAAGGCAAGACGCTCCTCGGGGCGCGTCTTGCTGGGGCCTCTCTCCTGGAGGCGCTCAGTCAGACCCAGTGCTTACATGTGGCAAGACGCTCCTCGGGGCGCGTCTTGCTGGGGCTTCTCTTCTGGAGGCGTTCAGTCATCCCGAGTGCTGACATGTGGCAAGACGCTCCTCGGGACGCGTCTTGCATGGGCTTCTCTCCTGGAGGCCCTCAGTCAGACTCATTGTTGACATGTGGCAAGACGCTCCTCGGGGCGCGTCTTGCTTGGGCCTCTCTCCTGGAGGCGCTCAGTCAGACCCAGTGGTGACATGTGTTAAGACGCTCCTCGGGGCGCGTCTTGCTTGGGCCTCTCTCCTGGAGGCGCTCAGTCAGACCCAGTGGTGACATGTGACAAGACGCTCCTCGGGGCGCTTCTTGCTTGGGCTTCTCTCATGGAGGCCCTCAGTCAGATCCATTGTTGATATGTGGCAAGACGCTCCTCGGGGCGCGTCTTGCTTGGGCCTCTCTCCTGGAGGAGCTCAGTCAGACCGAGTGCAGACATGTGGCAAGACGCTCCTCGGGGCGCGTCTTGCTGGGGCTTCTCTCCTAGAGGCGTTCAGTCAGACCGAGGGCTGACATGTGGCAAGACGCTCCTCGGGGCGCGTCTTGCTTGGGCTTCTCTCCTGGAGGCCCTCAGTCAGACTCATTGTTGACATGTGGCAAGATGCTCCTCGGGGCGCGTCTTGCTTGGCGCCTCTCTCCTGGAGGCGCACAGTCAGACAGAGTGATGACATGTGGCCAGACGCTCCTCGGGGCGCGTCTTGCTGGGGCCTCTCTCCTGGAGGCGCTCAGTCAGACCGAGTGCTGACATGTGGCAAGACGCTCCTCGGGGCGCGTCTTGCTTGGGCCTCTCTCCTGGAGGCCCTCTGTCAGCCCCAGTGTTGACATGTGTCAAGACGCTCCTCGGGGCGAGTCTTGCTTGGGCCTCTCTCCTGGAGGTGGTCAGTCAGACCCAGTGCTGACATGTGGCAAGGAGCTCCTCGGGGCGCGTCTTGCTTGGGCTTCTCTCTTGGAGGCGTTCAGTCAGACCCATTGTTGACATGTGGTAAGACACTCCTCGGGGCGCGTCTTGCTTGGGCCTCTCTCCTGGAGGCCCTCTGTCAGACCCATTGTTGACATGTGGCAAGACGCTCCTCGGGGCGCGTCTTGCTTGGGCCTCTCTCCTGGAGGCGCTCAGTCAGACCCAGTGGTGACATGTGGCAACATGCTCCTCGGGGCGCGTATTGCTTGGGCCTCTCTCCTGGAGGCCCTCTGTCAGACCCATTGTTGACATGTGGCAAGACGCTCCTCGGGGCGCGTCTTGCTGGGGCCTCTCTCCTGGAGGCGCTCAGTCAGACCCAGTGCTTACATGTGGCAAGATGCTCCTCGGGGCGTGTCTTGCTGGGGCTTCTCTCCTGGAGGCGTTCAGTCAGACCGAGTGCTGACATGTGGCAAGACGCTCCTCGGGGCGCGTCTTGCTTGGGCCTCTCTCCTGGAGGCGCTTAGTCAGACCCAGTGCTGACATGTGGCAAGACGCTCCTCGGGGCGCGTCTTGCTTGGGCCTCTCTCCTGGAAGCACTCAGTCAGACCCAGTGGTGACATGTGGCAAGACGCTCCTCGGGGCGCGTCTTGCTTGGGCTTCTCTCATGGAGGCCCTCAGTCAGACCCATTGCTGATATGTGGCAAGACGCTCCTCGTGGCGCGTCTTGCTTGGGCCTCTCTCCTGGAGGCGCTCAGTCAGACCGAGTGCTGAGATAAGGCAAGACGCTCCTCGGGGCGCGTCTTGCTGGGGCCTCTCTCCTGGAGGCGCTCAGTCAGACCCAGTGCTTACATGTGGCAAGACGCTCCTCGGGGCGCGTCTTGCTGGGGCTTCTCTTCTGGAGGCGTTCAGTCAGACCGAGTGCTGACATGTGGCAAGACGCTCCTCGGGACGCGTCTTGCTTGGGCTTCTCTCCTGGAGGCCCTCAGTCAGACTCATTGTTGACATGTGGCAAGATGCTCCTCGGGGCGCGTCTTGCTTGGGCCTCTCTCCTGGAGGCGCTCAGTCAGACCGAGTGCTGACATGTTGCAAGACGCTCCTCGGGGCGCGTCTTGCTGGGGCTTCTCTCCTAGAGGCGTTCAGTCAGACCGAGTGCTGACATGTGGCAAGACGCTCCTCGGGGCGCGTCTTGCTTGGGCTTCTCTCCTGGAGGCCCTCAGTCAGACTCATTGTTGACATGTGGCAAGATGCTCCTCGGGGCGCGTCTTGCTTGGGGCCTCTCTCCTGGAGGCGCACAGTCAGACAGAGTGATGACATGTGGCCAGACGCTCCTCGGGTCGCGTCTTGCTGGGGCCTCTCTCCTGGAGGCGCTCAGTCAGACCGAGTGCTGACATGTGGCAAGACGCTCCTCGGGGCGCGTCTTGCTTGGGCTTCTCTCCTGGAGGCCCTCAGTCAGACCCATTGTTTACATGTGGCAAGACGCTCCTCGGGGCGCATCTTGCTTGGGCCTCTCTCCTGGAGGCCCTCTGTCAGCCCCAGTGTTGACATGTGTCAAGACGCTCCTCGGGGCGAGTCTTGCTTGGGCCTCTCTCCTGGAGGTGGTCAGTCAGACCCAGTGCTGAAAGGTGGCAAGGAGCTCCTCGGTGCGCGTCTTGCTTGGGCTTCTCTCTTGGAGGCGTTCAGTCAGACCCATTGTTGACATGTGGTAAGACACTCCTCGGGGCGCGTCTTGCTTGGGCCTCTCTCCTGGAGGCCCTCTGTCAGACCCATTGTTGACATGTGGCAAGACGCTCCTCGGGGCGCGTCTTGCTTGGGCCTCTCTCCTGGAGGCGCTCAGTCAGACCCAGTGGTGACATGTGGCAACATGCTCCTCGGGGCGCGTATTGCTTGGGCCTCTCTCCTGGAGGCCCTCTGTCAGACCCATTGTTGACATGTGGCAAGACGCTCCTCGGGGCGCGTCTTGCTTGGGCTTCTCTCCTGGAGGCCCTCAGTCAGACCCATTGTTGACATGTGGCAAGACGCTCCTCGGGGCGCGTCTTGCTTGGGCCTCTCTCCTGGAGGCGCTCAGACAGACTGAGTGCTGACATAAGGCAAGACGCTCCTCGGGGCCCGTCTTGCTGGGGCCTCTCTCCTGGAGGCGCTCAGTCAGACCCAGTGCTTACATGTGGCAAGACGCTCCTCGGGGTGTGTCTTGCTGGGGCTTCTCTCCTGGAGGCGTTCAGTCAGACCGAGTGCTGACATGTGGCAAGGAGCTCCTCGGGGCGCGTCTTGCTTGGGCTTCTCTCCTGGAGGCGTTCAGTCAGACCGAGTGCTGACATGTGGTAAGACGCTCCTCGGGGCGCGACTTGCTGGGGCTTCTCTCCTGGAGGCGCTCAGTCAGACCCAGTGCTTACATGTGGCAAGACGCTCCTAGGGGCGCGTCTTGCTTGGGCCTCTCTCCTGGAGGCGCTCAGTCAGACCCAGTGGTGACATGTGGCAAGACGCTCCTCGGGGCGCGTCTTGCTTGGGCCTCTCTCCTGGAGACGCTCAGTCAGACCCAGTGTTGACACGTGGCAAGACGCTCCTCGAGGCGCGTCTTGCTTGGGGCCTCTCTCCTGGAGGCGCACAGTCAGACAGAGTGCTGACATGTGGCCAGACGCTCCTCGGGGCACGTCTTGCTGGGGCTTCTCTCCTGGAGGCGCTCAGTCAGACCCAGTGTTGACATGTGACAAGACGCTCCTCGGGGCGCGTCTTGCTGGGGCTTCTCTCCTGGAGGCGTTCAGTCAGACCGAGTGCTGACATGTGGCAAGACGCTCCTCGGGGCTCGTCTTGCTTGGGCTTCTCTCCTGGAGGCCCTCAGTCAGACTCATTGTTGACATGTGGCAAGACGCTCCTCGGGGCGCGTCTTGCTTGGGCCTCTCTACTGGAGGCGCACAGACAGACAGAGTGCTGACTTGTGGCAAGACGCTCCTCGGGGCGCGTCTTGCTTGGGCTTATCTCCTGGAGGCCCTAAGTTCAGAACCATTGTTGACATGTGGCAAGACGCTCGTCGGGGCGCGTCTTGCTTGGGCTTCTCTCCTGGAGGCCCTCAGTCAGACCCATTGTTGACATGTGGCAAGACGCTCCTCGGGGCGCATCTTGCTTGGGCCACTCTCCTGGAGGCGCTCAGTCAGAACGAGTGCTGACTTGTGGCAAGACACTCCTCGGGGCGCGTCTTGCTTGGGCTTCTCTCCTGGAGGCCCTCAGTCAGACTCATTGTTGACATGTGGCAAGACGCTCCTCAGGGCGCGTCTTGCTTGGGCCTCTCTCCTGGAGGCCCTTTGTCAGACCCAGTGTTGACATGTGGCAAGACGCTCCTCGGGGCGCGTCTTGCTTGGGCCTCTCTCCTGGAGGTGCTCAGTCAGACCCAGTGTTGACATGTGGCAAGACTCTCCTCGGGGTGCGTCTTGCTTGGGCCTCTCTCCTGGAGGTGCTCAGTCAGACCCAGTGTTGACATGTGGCAAGACGCTCCTCGGGGCGCGTCTTGCTTGGGCTTCTCTCCTGGAGGCCCTCAGTCAGACCCATTGTTGACATGTGGCAAGACGCTCCTTGGGGTGCGTCTTGCTTGGGCCTCTCTCCTGGAGGTGCTCAGTCAGACCCAGTGTTGACATGTGGCAAGACGCTCCTCGGGGCGCGTCTTGCTTGGGCTTCTCTCCTGGAGGCCCTCAGTCAGACCCATTGTTGACATGTGGCAAGACGCTCCTTGGGGTGCGTCTTGCTGTGGCCTCTCTCCTGGAGGCGCTCAGTCAGACCGAGTGCTGACATGTGGCAAGACGCTCCTCGGGGCGCGTCTTGCTGTGGCCTCTCTCCTGGAGGCGCTCAATCAGACCCAGTGGTGACACGTGGCAAGACGCTCCTCGGGGCGCGTCTTGCTTGGGCCTCTCTCCTGGAGGCGCTCAGTCAGACCCAGTGGTGACATGTGGCAACATGCTCCTCGGGGCGCGTATTGCTTGGGCCTCTCTCCTGGAGGCCCTCTGTCAGACCCATTGTTGACATGTGGTAAGACGCTCCTCGGGGCGCTTCTTGCTTGGGCCTCTCTCCTGGAGGCGCTCAGTCAGACTGAGTAGTGACATATGGCATGACGCTCCTCGGGGCGCGTCTTGCTTGGGCCTCTCTCCTGGAGGCGCTCAGTCAGACCCAGTGGTGACATGTGGCAAGACACTCCTCGGGAGCGTCTTGCTTGGGCCTCTCTCCTGGAGGCCCTCTGTCAGCCCCATTGTTGATATGTGGCAAGACGCTCCTCGGGGCGCGTCTTGCTGGGGCTTCTCTCCTAGAGGCGTTCAGTCAGACCGAGTGCCGACATGTGGCAAGACGCTTCGCGGGACGCGTCTTGCTTGGGCTTCTCTCCTCGAGGCCCTCAGTCAGACTCATTGTTGACATGTGGCAAGACGCTCCTCGGGGCGCGTTTTGCTTGGGCCTCTCTCCTGGAGGCGCTCAGTCAGACCCAGTGGTGACATGTGGCAAGACGCTCCTCGGGGCGCATCTTGCTTGGGCCTCTCTCCTGGAGGCGCTCAGTCAGAACCAGTGGTGACATTTGACAAGACGCTCCTCGGGGCGCGTCTTGCTTGGGCTTCTCTCATGGAGGCCCTCAGTCAGACCCATTGTTGATATGTGGCAAGACGCTCCTCGGGGCGCGTCTTTCTTGGGCCTCTCTCCTGGAGGCGCTCAGTCAGACCGAGTGCTGACATGTGGCAAGACGCTCCTCGGGGCGCGTCTTGCTTGGGCTTCTCTCCTGGAGGCCCTCAGTCAGACCCATTGTTTACATGTGGCAAGACGCTCCTTTGGGCGCATCTTGCTTGGGCTTCTCTCCTGGAGGCCCTCAGTCAGACGCATTGTTGACATGTGGCAAGACGCTCCTCGGGGCGCGTCTTGCTGGGGCTTCTCTCCTGAAGGCGTTCAGTCAGACCCAGTTCTGACATGTGGCAAGACGCTCCTCGGGACGCGTCTTGCTTGGGCTTCTCTCCTGGAGGCCCTCAGTCAGACCGAGTTCTGACATGTGGCAAGACGCTCCTCGGGGCGCGTCTTGCTTGGGCCTCTCTCCTGGAGGCGCTCAGTCAGACCCAGTGGTGACATGTGGCAAGACGCTCCTCGGGGCACGTCTTGCTTGGGCCTCTCTCCTGGAGGCGCTCAGTCAGACCGAGTGCTGACATAAGGCAAGACGCTCCTCGGGGTGCGTCTTGCTGGGGCCTCTCTCCAGGAGGTGCTCAGTCAGACCCAGTGCTTACATGTGGCAAGACGCTCCTCGGGGCGCGTCTTGCTTGGGCCTCTCTCCTGGAGATGCTCAGTCAGACCCAGTGTTGACACGTGACAAGACGCTCCTCGGGGCGCGTCTTGCTTGGGCTTCTCTCATGCAGGCCCTCAGTCAGACCCATTGTTGATATGTGGCAAGACGCTCCTCGGGGCGCGTCTTGCTTGGGCCTCTCTCCTGGAGGCGCTCAGTCAGACCGAGTGCTGACATGTGGCAAGACGCTCCTCGGGGCGCGTCTTGCTTGGGCTTCTCTCCTGGAGGCCCTCAGTCAGACCCATTGTTTACATGTGGCAAGACGCTCCTCGGGGCGCATCTTGCTTGGGCCTCTCTCCTGGAGGCCCTCTGTCAGCCCTAGTGTTGACATGTGTCAAGACGCTCCTCGGGGTGCGTCTTGCTTGGGCCTCTCTCCTGGAGGCGCTCAGTCAGACCGAGTGCTGACATGTGGCAAGACGCTCCTCGGGGCGCGTCTTGCTTGGGCTTCTATCCTGGAGGCCCTCAGTCAGACCCATTGTTGACATGTGGCAAGACACTCCTCGGGACGCGTCTTGCTTGGGCTTCTCTCCTGGAGGCCCTCAGTCAGACTCATTGTTGACATGTGGCAAGACACTCCTCGGGACGCGTCTTGCTTGGGTCCTCTCTCCTGGAGGCGCTCAGTCAGACCGAGTGCTGACATAAGGCAAGACGCTCCTCGGGGCGCATCTTGCCGGGGCCTCTCTCCTGGAGGCGCTCAGTCAGACCCAGTGCTTACATGTGGCAAGACGCTCCTCGGGGCGCGTCTTGCTGGGGCTTCTCTCCTGGAGGCGTTCAGTCAGACCGAGTGCTGACAGGTGGCAAGACACTCCTCGGGATGCGTCTTGCTTGGGCTTCTCTCCTGGAGGCCCTCAGTCAGACTCATTGTTGACATGTGGCAAGACGCTCCTCGGGGCGCGTCTTGCTTGGGCCTCTCTCCTAGAGGCGCTCAGTCAGACCCAGTGGTGACATGTGGCAAGACGCTCCTCGGGGCGCGTCTTGCTTGGGCCTCTCCCCTGGAGAAGCTCAGTCAGTCCCAGTGTTGACACGTGACAAGACGCTCCTCGGGGCGCGTCTTGCTTGGGCTTCTCTCATGGAGGCCCTCAGTCAGACCCATTGTTGATATGTGGCAAGACACTCCTCGGGGCGCGTCTTGCTTGGGCCTCTCTCCTGGAGGCGCTCAGTCAGACCGAGTGCTGACATGTGGCAAGACGCTCCTCGGGGCGCGTCTTGCTTGGGCTTCTCTCATGGAGGCCCTCAGTCAGACCCATTGTTGACATGTGGCAAGACGCTCCTCGGGGCGAGTCTTGCTTGGGCCTCTCTCCTGGAGGTGCTCAGTCAGACCCAGTGTTGACATGGTGCAAGACGCTCCTCGGGGCGTGTCTTGCTTGGGCTTCTCTCTTGGAGGCCCTCAGTCAGACCCATTGTTGACATGTGGCAAGACGCTCCTTGGGGCGCATCTTGCTTGGGCCTCTCTCCTGGAGGCCCTCTGTCAGCCCCAGTGTTGACATGTGTCAAGACGCTACTCGGGGTGCGTCTTGCTTGGGCCTCTCTCCTAAAGTCGCTCAGTCAGACCGAGTGCTGATATGTGGCAAGATGCTCCTCGTGGCGCGTCTTGCTTGTGCTTCTCTCATGGAGGCCCTCAGTCAGACCCATTGTTGATATGTGGCAAGACGCTCCTCGGGGCGAGTCTTGCTTGGGCCTCTCTCCTGGAGGTGCTCAGTCAGACCCAGTGTTGACATGGTGCAAGACGCTCCTCGGGGCGCGTCTTGCTTGGGCTTCTCTCTTGGAGGCCCTCAGTCAGACCCATTGTTTACATGTGGCAAGACGCTCCTCGGGGCGCATCTTGCTTGGGCCTCTCTCCTGGAGGCCCTCTGTCAGCCCCAGTGTTGACATGTGTCAAGACGCTCCCCGGGGTACGTCTTGCTTGGGCCTCTCTCCTGGAGTCGCTCAGTCAGACCGAGTGCTGACATGTGGCAAGACGCTCCTCGGGGCGCGTCTTGCTTGGGCTTCTCTCCTGGAGGCCCTCAGTCAGACCCATTGTTGACATGTGTCAAGACGCTCCGCGGGGCGCGTCTTGCTTGGGCCTCTCTCCTGGAGGCGCTCAGTCAGACCGAGTGCTGACATAAGGCAAGACGCTCCTCGGGGCGCGTCTTGCTGGGGCCTCTCTCCTGGAGGCGCTCAGTCAGACCCAGTGCTTACATGTGGCAAGACGCTCCTCGGGGCGTGTCTTGCTGGGGCCTCTCTCCTGGAGGCGCTCAGTCAGACCCAGTGCTGACATGTGGCAAGACGCTCCTCGGGGCGCGTCTTGCTTGGGCCTCTCTCCTGGAGACGCTCAGTCAGACCCAGTGTTGACACGTGGCAAGACGCTCCTCGGGGCGTGTCTTGCTGGGGCCTCTCTCCTGGAGGCGCTCAGTCAGACCCAGTGCTGACATGTGGCAAGACGCTCCTCGGGGCGCGTCTTGCTTGGGCCTCTCTCCTGGAGGCGCTCAGTCAGACCCAGTGGTGACATGTGGCAAGACGCTCCTCGGGGCGCGTCTTGCTTGGGCCTCTCTCCTGGAGGCGCTCAGTCAGACCCAGTGGTGACATGTGGCAAGACGCTCCTCGGGGCGCGTCTTGCTTGGGCCTCTCTCCTGGAGGCGCTCAGTCAGACCCAGTGGTGACATGTGACAAGACGCTCCTCGGGGCGCGACTTGCCTGGGCTTCTCTCATGGAGGCCCTCAGTCAGATCCATTGTTGATATGTGGCAAGACGCTCCTCGGGGCGCGTCTTGCTTTGGCCTCTCTCCTGGAGGAGCTCAGTCAGACCGAGTGCTGACATGTGGCAAGACGCTCCTCGGGGCGCGTCTTGCTGGGGCTTCTCTCCTAGAGGCGTTCAGTCAGACCGAGTGCTGACATGTGGCAAGACGCTCCTCGGGGCGCGTCTTGCTTGGGCTTCTCTCCTGGAGGCCCTCAGTCAGACTCATTGTTGACATGTGGCAAGATGCTCCTCGGGGCGCGTCTTGCTTGGGGCCTCTCTCCTGCAGGCGCACAGTCAGACAGAGTGCTGACATGTGGCCAGACGCTCCTCGGGGCGCGTCTTGCTGGGGCCTCTCTCCTGGAGGCGCTCAGTCAGACCGAGTGCTGACGTGTGGCAAGACGCTCCTCGGGGCGCGTCTTGCTTGGGCTTCTCTCCTGGAGGCCCTCAGTCAGACCCATTGTTTACATGTGGCAAGACGCTCCTCGGGGCGCATCTTGCTTGGGCCTCTCTCCTGGAGGCCCTCTGTCAGCCCCAGTGTTGACATGTGTCAAGACGCTCCTCGGGGCGAGTCTTGCTTGGGCCTCTCTCCTGGAGGTGCTCGGTCAGACCCAGTGTTGACATGGTGCAAGACGCTCCTCGGGGCGCGTCTTGCTTGGGCTTCTCTCTTGGAGGCCCTCAGTCAGACCCATTGTTGACATGTGGCAAGACGCTCCTCGGGGCGCGTCCTGCTTGGGCTTCTCTCCTGGAGGCCCTCAGTCAGACCCATTGTTGACATGTGGCAAGACGCTCCTCGGGGCGCGTCTTGCTTGGGCCTCTCTCCTGGAGGCGCTCAGTCAGACCGAGTGCTGACATAAGGCAAGACGCTCCTCGGGGCGCGTCTTGCTGGGGCCTCTCTCCTGGAGGCGCTCAGTCAGACCCAGTGCTAACATGTGGCAAGACGCTCCTCGGGGCGCGTCTTGCTTGGGCCTCTCTCCTGGAGGCGCTCAGTCAGACCGAGTGCTGACATAAGGCAAGACGCTCCTCGGGGCGCGTCTTGCTGGGGCCTCTCTCCTGGAGGCGCTCAGTCAGACCCAGTGCTTACATGTGGCAAGACGCTCCTCGGGGCGTGTCTTGCTGGGGCTTCTCTCCTGGAGGCGTTCAGTCAGACCGAGTGCTGACATGTGGCAAGACGCTCCTCGGGGCGCGTCTTGCTTGGGCTTCTCTCCTGGAGGCGCTCAGTCAGACCGAGTCCTGACATGTGGCAAGACGCTCCTCGGGGCGCGTCTTGCTGGGGCTTCTCTCCTGGAGGCGCTCAGTCAGACCCAGTGCTTACATGTGGCAAGACGCTCCTCGGGGCGCGTCTTGCTTGGGCCTCTCTCCTGGAGGCGCTCAGTCAGACCCAGTGCTGACATGTGGCAAGACGCTCCTCGGGGCGCGTCTTGCTTGGGCCTCTCTCCTGGAGACGCTCAGTCAGACCCAGTGTTGACACGTGGCAAGACGCTCCTCGGGGCGCGTCTTGCTTGGGCCTCTCTCCTGGAGGCGCTCAGTCAGACCCAGTGGTGACATGTGGCAAGACGCTCCTCGGGGCGCGTCTTGCTTGGGCTTCTCTCATGGAGGCCCTCAGTCAGACCCATTGTTGACATGTGGCAAGACGCTCCTCGGGGCGCGTCTTGCTTGGGCCTCTCTCCTGGAGGCGCTCAGTCAGACCCAGTGGTGACATGTTGGCAAGACGCTCCTCGGGGCGCGTCTTGCTTGGGCCTCTCTCCTGCAGGCGCTCAGTCAGACCCAGTGGTGACATGTGACAAGACGCTCCTCGGGGCGCGACTTGCTTGGGCTTCTCTCATGGAGGCCCTCAGTCAGATCCATTGTTGATATGTGGCAAGACGCTCCTCGGGGCGCGTCTTGCTGGGGCCTCTCTCCTGGAGGCGCTCAGTCAGACCCAGTGCTTACATGTGGCAAGACGCTCCTCGGGACGCGTCTTGCTTGGGCCTCTCTCCTGGAGGCGCTCAGTCAGACCGAGTGCTGACATAAGGCAAGACGCTCCTCGGGGTGCGTCTTGCTGGGGCCTCTCTCCTGGAGGCGCTCAGTCAGACCCAGTGCTTACATGTGGCAAGACGCTCCTCGGGGCGTGTCTTGCTGGGGCTTCTCTCCTGGAGGCGTTCAGTCAGACCGAGTGCTGACATGTGGCAAGACGCTCCTCGGGGCGCGTCTTGCTTGGGCTTCTCTCCTGGAGGCGCTCAGTCAGACCGAGTGCTGACATGTGGCAAGACGCTCCTCGGGGCGCGTCTTGCTGGGGCTTCTCTCCTGGAGGCGCTCAGTCAGACCCAGTGCTTACATGTGGCAAGACGCTCCTCGGGGCGCGTCTTGCTTGGGCCTCTCTCCTGGAGGCGCTCAGTCAGACCCAGTGCTGGCATGTGGCAAGACGCTCCTCGGGGCGCGTCTTGCTGGGGCTTCTCTCCTGGAGGCCCTCAGTCAGACCCATTGTTGACATGTGGCAAGACGCTCCTCGGGGCGCGTCTTGCTTGGGCCTCTCTCCTGGAGGCGCTCAGTCAGACCCAGTGGTGACATGTGGCAAGACGCTCCTCGGGGCGCGTCTTGCTTGGGCTTCTCTCATGGAGGCCCTCAGTCAGACCCATTGTTGTTATGTGGCAAGACGCTCCTCGGGGCGCGTCTTGCTTGGGCCTCTCTCCTGGAGGCGCTCAGTCAGACCCAGTGGTGACATGTGGCAAGACGCTCCTCGGGGCGCGTCTTGCTTGGGCCTCTCTCCTGGAGGCGCTCAGTCAGACCCAGTGGTGACATGTGACAAGACGCTCCTCGGGGCGCGACTTGCCTGGGCTTCTCTCATGGAGGCCCTCAGTCAGATCCATTGTTGATATGTGGCAAGACGCTCCTCGGGGCGCGTCTTGCTTTGGCCTCTCTCCTGGAGGAGCTCAGTCAGACCGAGTGCTGACATGTGGCAAGACGCTCCTCGGGGCGCGTCTTGCTGGGGCTTCTCTCCTAGAGGCGTTCAGTCAGACCGAGTGCTGACATGTGGCAAGACGCTCCTCGGGGCGCGTCTTGCTTGGGCTTCTCTCCTGGAGGCCCTCAGTCAGACTCATTGTTGACATGTGGCAAGATGCTCCTCGGGGCGCGTCTTGCTTGGGGCCTCTCTCCTGCAGGCGCACAGTCAGACAGAGTGCTGACATGTGGCCAGACGCTCCTCGGGGCGCGTCTTGCTGGGGCCTCTCTCCTGGAGGCGCTCAGTCAGACCGAGTGCTGACATGTGGCAAGACGCTCCTCGGGGCGCGTCTTGCTTGGGCTTCTCTCCTGGAGGCCCTCAGTCAGACCCATTGTTTACATGTGGCAAGACGCTCCTCGGGGCGCATCTTGCTTGGGCCTCTCTCCTGGAGGCCCTCTGTCAGCCCCAGTGTTGACATGTGTCAAGACGCTCCTCGGGGCGAGTCTTGCTTGGGCCTCTCTCCTGGAGGTGCTCGGTCAGACCCAGTGTTGACATGGTGCAAGACGCTCCTCGGGGCGCGTCTTGCTTGGGCTTCTCTCTTGGAGGCCCTCAGTCAGACCCATTGTTGACATGTGGCAAGACGCTCCTCGGGGCGCGTCCTGCTTGGGCTTCTCTCCTGGAGGCCCTCAGTCAGACCCATTGTTGACATGTGGCAAGACGCTCCTCGGGGCGCGTCTTGCTTGGGCCTCTCTCCTGGAGGCGCTCAGTCAGACCGAGTGCTGACATAAGGCAAGACGCTCCTCGGGGCGCGTCTTGCTGGGGCCTCTCTCCTGGAGGCGCTCAGTCAGACCCAGTGCTAACATGTGGCAAGACGCTCCTCGGGGCGCGTCTTGCTTGGGCCTCTCTCCTGGAGGCGCTCAGTCAGACCGAGTGCTGACATAAGGCAAGACGCTCCTCGGGGCGCGTCTTGCTGGGGCCTCTCTCCTGGAGGCGCTCAGTCAGACCCAGTGCTTACATGTGGCAAGACGCTCCTCGGGGCGTGTCTTGCTGGGGCTTCTCTCCTGGAGGCGTTCAGTCAGACCGAGTGCTGACATGTGGCAAGACGCTCCTCGGGGCGCGTCTTGCTTGGGCTTCTCTCCTGGAGGCGCTCAGTCAGACCGAGTCCTGACATGTGGCAAGACGCTCCTCGGGGCGCGTCTTGCTGGGGCTTCTCTCCTGGAGGCGCTCAGTCAGACCCAGTGCTTACATGTGGCAAGACGCTCCTCGGGGCGCGTCTTGCTTGGGCCTCTCTCCTGGAGGCGCTCAGTCAGACCCAGTGCTGACATGTGGCAAGACGCTCCTCGGGGCGCGTCTTGCTTGGGCCTCTCTCCTGGAGACGCTCAGTCAGACCCAGTGTTGACACGTGGCAAGACGCTCCTCGGGGCGCGTCTTGCTTGGGCCTCTCTCCTGGAGGCGCTCAGTCAGACCCAGTGGTGACATGTGGCAAGACGCTCCTCGGGGCGCGTCTTGCTTGGGCTTCTCTCATGGAGGCCCTCAGTCAGACCCATTGTTGACATGTGGCAAGACGCTCCTCGGGGCGCGTCTTGCTTGGGCCTCTCTCCTGGAGGCGCTCAGTCAGACCCAGTGGTGACATGTTGGCAAGACGCTCCTCGGGGCGCGTCTTGCTTGGGCCTCTCTCCTGCAGGCGCTCAGTCAGACCCAGTGGTGACATGTGACAAGACGCTCCTCGGGGCGCGACTTGCTTGGGCTTCTCTCATGGAGGCCCTCAGTCAGATCCATTGTTGATATGTGGCAAGACGCTCCTCGGGGCGCGTCTTGCTGGGGCCTCTCTCCTGGAGGCGCTCAGTCAGACCCAGTGCTTACATGTGGCAAGACGCTCCTCGGGGCGCGTCTTGCTTGGGCCTCTCTCCTGGAGGCGCTCAGTCAGACCGAGTGCTGACATAAGGCAAGACGCTCCTCGGGGTGCGTCTTGCTGGGGCCTCTCTCCTGGAGGCGCTCAGTCAGACCCAGTGCTTACATGTGGCAAGACGCTCCTCGGGGCGTGTCTTGCTGGGGCTTCTCTCCTGGAGGCGTTCAGTCAGACCGAGTGCTGACATGTGGCAAGACGCTCCTCGGGGCGCGTCTTGCTTGGGCTTCTCTCCTGGAGGCGCTCAGTCAGACCGAGTGCTGACATGTGGCAAGACGCTCCTCGGGGCGCGTCTTGCTGGGGCTTCTCTCCTGGAGGCGCTCAGTCAGACCCAGTGCTTACATGTGGCAAGACGCTCCTCGGGGCGCGTCTTGCTTGGGCCTCTCTCCTGGAGGCGCTCAGTCAGACCCAGTGCTGACATGTGGCAAGACGCTCCTCGGGGCGCGTCTTGCTGGGGCTTCTCTCCTGGAGGCCCTCAGTCAGACCCATTGTTGACATGTGGCAAGACGCTCCTCGGGGCGCGTCTTGCTTGGGCCTCTCTCCTGGAGGCGCTCAGTCAGACCCAGTGGTGACATGTGGCAAGACGCTCCTCGGGGCGCGTCTTGCTTGGGCTTCTCTCATGGAGGCCCTCAGTCAGACCCATTGTTGTTATGTGGCAAGACGCTCCTCGGGGCGCGTCTTGCTTGGGCCTCTCTCCTGGAGGTGCTCAGTCAGACCGAGTGCTGACATGTGGCAAGACGCTCCTCGGGGCGCGTCTTGCTTCGGCTTCTCTCCTGGAGGCCCTCAGTCAGACCCATTGTTTACATGTGGCAAGACGCTCCTCGGGGCGCATCTTGCTTGGGCCTCTCTCCTGGAGGCCCTCTGTCAGCCCCAGTGTTGACACGTGGCAAGACGCTCCTCGGGGCGCGTCTTGCTTGGGCCTCTCTCCTGGAGGCGCTCAGTCAGACCCAGTGGTGACATGTGGCAAGACGCTCCTCGGGGCGCGTCTTGCTTGGGCTTCTCTCATGGAGGCCCTCAGTCAGACCCATTGTTGATATGTGGCAAGACGCTCCTCGGGGCGCGTCTTGCTTGGGCCTCTCTCCTGGAGGCGCTCAGTCAGACCGAGTGCTGACATGTGGCAAGACGCTCCTCGGGGCGTGTCTTGCTTGGGCTTCTCTCCTGGAGGCCCTCAGTCAGACCCATTGTTTACATGTGGCAAGACGCTCCTTTGGGCGCATCTTGCTTGGGCTTCTCTCCTGGAGGCCCTCAGTCAGACGCATTGTTGACATGTGGCAAGACGCTCCTCGGGGCGCGTCTTGCTGGGGCTTCTCTCCTGAAGGCGTTCAGTCAGACCCAGTTCTGACATGTGGCAAGACGCTCCTCGGGACGCGTCTTGCTTGGGCTTCTCTCCTGGAGGCCCTCAGTCAGACCCATTGTTGACATGTGGCAAGACGCTCCTCGGGGCGCGTCTTGCTTGGGCCTCTCTCCTGGAGGCGCTCAGTCAGACCGAGTGCTGACATGTGGCAAGACGCTCCTCGGGGCGCGTCTTGCTTGGGCTTCTCTCCTGGAGGCCCTCAGTCAGACCCATTGTTTACATGTGGCAAGACGCTCCTTTGGGCGCATCTTGCTTGGGCTTCTCTCCTGGAGGCCCTCAGTCAGACGCATTGTTGACATGTGGCAAGACGCTCCTCGGGGCGCGTCTTGCTGGGGCTTCTCTCCTGAAGGCGTTCAGTCAGACCCAGTTCTGACATGTGGCAAGACGCTCCTCGGGACGCGTCTTGCTTGGGCTTCTCTCCTGGAGGCCCTCAGTCAGACCCATTGTTGACATGTGGCAAGACGCTCCTCGGGGCGCGTCTTGCTTGGGCCTCTCTCCTGGAGGCGCTCAGTCAGACCCAGTGGTGACATGTGGCAAGACGCTCCTCGGGGCACGTCTTGCTTGGGCCTCTCTCCTGGAGGCGCTCAGTCAGACCGAGTGCTGACATAAGGCAAGACGCTCCTCGGGGTGCGTCTTGCTGGGGCCTCTCTCCAGGAGGTGCTCAGTCAGACCCAGTGCTTACATGTGGCAAGACGCTCCTCGGGGCGCGTCTTGCTTGGGCCTCTCTCCTGGAGACGCTCAGTCAGACCCAGTGTTTACACGTGACAAGACGCTCCTCGGGGCGCGTCTTGCTTGGGCTTCTCTCATGCAGGCCCTCAGTCAGACCCATTGTTGATATGTGGCAAGACGCTCCTCGGGGCGCGTCTTGCTTGGGCCTCTCTCCTGGAGGCGCTCAGTCAGACCGAGTCTGACATGTGGCAAGACGCTCCTCGGGGCGCGTCTTGCTTGGGCTTCTCTCCTGGAGGCCCTCAGTCAGACCCATTGTTTACATGTGGCAAGACGCTCCTCGGGGCGCATCTTGCTTGGCCCTCTCTCCTGGAGGCGCTCTGTCAGCCCCAGTGTTGACATGTGTCAAGACGCTCCTCGGGGTGCGTCTTGCTTGGGCCTCTCTCCTGGAGGCGCTCAGTCAGACCGAGTGCTGACATGTGGCAAGACGCTCCTCGGGGCGCGTCTTGCTTGGGCTTCTATCCTGGAGGCCCTCAGTCAGACCCATTGTTGACATGTGGCAAGACACTCCTCGGGACGCGTCTTGCTTGGGCTTCTCTCCTGGAGGCCCTCAGTCAGACTCATTGTTGACATGTGGCAAGACACTCCTCGGGACGCGTCTTGCTTGGGTCCTCTCTCCTGGAGGCGCTCAGTCAGACCGAGTGCTGACATAAGGCAAGACGCTCCTCGGGGCGCGTCTTGCCGGGGCCTCTCTCCTGGAGGCGCTCAGTCAGACCCAGTGCTTACATGTGGCAAGACGCTCCTCGGGGCGCGTCTTGCTGGGGCTTCTCTCCTGGAGGCGTTCAGTCAGACCGAGTGCTGACATGTGGCAAGACACTCCTCGGGATGCGTCTTGCTTGGGCTTCTCTCCTGGAGGCCCTCAGTCAGACTCATTGTTGACATGTGGCAAGACGCTCCTCGGGGCGCGTCTTGCTTGGGCCTCTCTCCTAGAGGCGCTCAGTCAGACCCAGTGGTGACATGTGGCAAGACGCTACTCGGGGCGCGTCTTGCTTGGGCCTCTCCCCTGGAGACGCTCAGTCAGTCCCAGTGTTGACACGTGACAAGACGCTCCTCGGGGCGCGTCTTGCTTGGGCTTCTCTCATGGAGGCCCTCAGTCAGACCCATTGATGATATGTGGCAAGACGCTCCTCGGGGCGCGTCTTGCTTGGGCCTCTCTCCTGGAGGCGCTCAGTCAGACCGAGTGCTGACATGTGGCAAGACGCTCCTCGGGGCGCGTCTTGCTTGGGCTTCTCTCATGGAGGCCCTCAGTCAGACCCATTGTTGACATGTGGCAAGACGCTCCTCGGGGCGAGTCTTGCTTGGGCCTCTCTCCTGGAGGTGCTCAGTCAGACCCAGTGTTGACATGGTGCAAGACGCTCCTCGGGGCGTGTCTTGCTTGGGCTTCTCTCTTGGAGGCCCTCAGTCAGACCCATTGTTGACATGTGGCAAGACGCTCCTTGGGGCGCATCTTGCTTGGGCCTCTCTCCTGGAGGCCCTCTGTCAGCCCCAGTGTTGACATGTGTCAAGACGCTACTCGGGGTGCGTCTTGCTTGGGCCTCTCTCCTGGAGTCGCTCAGTCAGACCGAGTGCTGATATGTGGCAAGATGCTCCTCGTGGCCCGTCTTGCTTGGGCTTCTCTCATGGAGGCCCTCAGTCAGACCCATTGTTGATATGTGGCAAGACGCTCCTCGGGGCGAGTCTTGCTTGGGCCTCTCTCCTGGAGGTGCTCAGTCAGACCCAGTGTTGACATGGTGCAAGACGCTCCTCGGGGCGCGTCTTGCTTGGGCTTCTCTCTTGGAGGCCCTCAGTCAGACCCATTGTTTACATGTGGCAAGACGCTCCTCGGGGCGCATCTTGCTTGGGCCTCTCTCCTGGAGGCCCTCTGTCAGCCCCAGTGTTGACATGTGTCAAGACGCTCCCCGGGGTACGTCTTGCTTGGGCCTCTCTCCTGGAGTCGCTCAGTCAGACCGAGTGCTGACATGTGGCAAGACGCTCCTCGGGGCGCGTCTTGCTTGGGCTTCTCTCCTGGAGGCCCTCAGTCAGACCCATTGTTGACATGTGGCAAGACGCTCCGCGGGGCGCGTCTTGCTTGGGCCTCTCTCCTGGAGGCGCTCAGTCAGACCGAGTGCTGACATAAGGCAAGACGCTCCTCGGGGCGCGTCTTGCTGTGGCCTCTCTCCTGGAGGCGCTCAGTCAGACCCAGTGCTTACATGTGGCAAGACGCTCCTCGGGGCGTGTCTTGCTGGGGCTTCTCTCATGGAGGCGTTCAGTCAGACCGAGTGCTGACATGTGGCAAGACGCTCCTCGGGGCGCGTCTTGCTTGGGCTTCTCTCCTGGAGGCGCTCAGTCAGACCGAGTGCTGACATGTGGCAAGACGCTCCTCGGGGCGCGTCTTGCTGGGGCTTCTCTCCTGGAGGCGCTCAGTCAGAACCAGTGCTTACATGTGGCAAGACGCTCCTCGGGGCGCGTCTTGCTTGGGCCTCTCTCCTGGAGGCGCTCAGTCAGACCCAGTGCTGACATGTGGCAAGACGCTCCTCGGGGCGCGTCTTGCTTGGGCCTCTCTCCTGGAGACGCTCAGTCAGACCCAGTGTTGACACGTGGCAAGACGCTCCTCGGGGCGCGTCTTGCTTGGGCCTCTCTCCTGGAGGCGCTCAGTCAGACCCAGTGGTGACATGTGGCAAGACGCTCCTCGGGGCGCGTCTTGCTTGGGCTTCTCTCATGGAGGCCCTCAGTCAGACCCATTGTTGACATGTGGCAAGACGCTCCCCGGGGTACGTCTTGCTTGGGCCTCTCTCCTGGAGTCGCTCAGTCAGACCGAGTGCTGACATGTGGCAAGACGCTCCTCGGGGCGCGTCTTGCTTGGGCTTCTCTCCTGGAGGCCCTCAGTCAGACCCATTGTTGACATGTGGCAAGACGCTCCGCGGGGCGCGTCTTGCTTGGGCCTCTCTCCTGGAGGCGCTCAGTCAGACCGAGTGCTGACATAAGGCAAGACGCTCCTCGGGGCGCGTCTTGCTGGGGCCTCTCTCCTGGAGGCGCTCAGTCAGACCCAGTGCTTACATGTGGCAAGACGCTCCTCGGGGCGTGTCTTGCTGGGGCTTCTCTCCTGGAGGCGTTCAGTCAGACCGAGTGCTGACATGTGGCAAGACGCTCCTCGGGGCGCGTCTTGCTTGGGCTTCTCTCCTGGAGGCGCTCAGTCAGACCGAGTGCTGACATGTGGCAAGACGCTCCTCGGGGCGCGTCTTGCTGGGGCTTCTCTCCTGGAGGCGCTCAGTCAGAACCAGTGCTTACATGTGGCAAGACGCTCCTCGGGGCGCGTCTTGCTTGGGCCTCTCTCCTGGAGGCGCTCAGTCAGACCCAGTGCTGACATGTGGCAAGACGCTCCTCGGGGCGCGTCTTGCTTGGGCCTCTCTCCTGGAGACGCTCAGTCAGACCCAGTGTTGACACGTGGCAAGACGCTCCTCGGGGCGCGTCTTGCTTGGGCCTCTCTCCTGGAGGCGCTCAGTCAGACCCAGTGGTGACATGTGGCAAGACGCTCCTCGGGGCGCGTCTTGCTTGGGCTTCTCTCATGGAGGCCCTCAGTCAGACCCATTGTTGACATGTGGCAAGACGCTCCTCGGGGCGCGTCTTGCTTGGGCCTCTCTCCTGGAGGCGCTCAGTCAGACCCAGTGGTGACATGTTGGCAAGACGCTCCTCGGGGCGCGTCTTGCTTGGGCCTCTCTCCTGCAGGCGCTCAGTCAGACCCAGTGGTGACATGTGACAAGACGCTCCTCGGGGCGCGACTTGCCTGGGCTTCTCTCATGGAGGCCCTCAGTCAGATCCATTGTTGATATGTGGCAAGACGCTCCTCGGGGCGCGTCTTGCTTGGGCCTCTCTCCTGGAGGAGCTCAGTCAGACCGAGTGCTGACATGTAGCAAGACGCTCCTCGGGGCGCGTCTTGCTGGGGCTTCTCTCCTAGAGGCGTTCAGTCAGACCGAGTGCTGACATGTGGCAAGACGCTCCTCGGGGCGCGTCTTGCTTGGGCTTCTCTCCTGGAGGCCCTCAGTCAGACTCATTGTTGACATGTGGCAAGATGCTCCTCGGGGCGCTTCTTGCTTGGGGCCTCTCTCCTGGAGGCGCACAGTCAGACAGAGTGCTGACATGTGGCCAGACGCTCCTCGGGGCGCGTCTTGCTGGGGCCTCTCTCCTGGAGGCGCTCAGTCAGACCGAGTGCTGACGTGTGGCAAGACGCTCCTCGGGGCGCGTCTTGCTTGGGCTTCTCTCCTGGAGGCCCTCAGTCAGACCCATTGTTTACATGTGGCAAGACGCTCCTCGGGGCGCATCTTGCTTGGGCCTCTCTCCTGGAGGCCCTCTGTCAGCCCCAGTGTTGACATGTGTCAAGACGCTCCTCGGGGCGAGTCTTGCTTGGGCCTCTCTCCTGGAGGTGCTCAGTCAGACCCAGTGTTGACATGGTGCAAGACGCTCCTCGGGGCGCGTCTTGCTTGGGCTTCTCTCTTGGAGGCCCTCAGTCAGACCCATTGTTGACATGTGGCAAGACGCTCCTCGGGGCGCGTCTTGCTTGGGCTTCTCTCCTGGAGGCCCTCAGTCAGACCCATTGTTGACATGTGGCAAGACGCTCCTCGGGGAGCGTCTTGCTTGGGCCTCTCTCCTGGAGGCGCTCAGTCAGACCGAGTGCTGACATAAGGCAAGACGCTCCTCGGGGCGCGTCTTGCTGGGGCCTCTCTCCTGGAGGCGCTCAGTCAGACCCAGTGCTAACATGTGGCAAGACGCTCCTCGGGGCGCGTCTTGCTTGGGCCTCTCTCCTGGAGGCGCTCAGTCAGACCGAGTGCTGACATAAGGCAAGACGCTCCTCGGGGCGTGTCTTGCTGGGGCCTCTCTCCTGGAGGCGCTCAGTCAGACCCAGTGCTTACATGTGGCAAGACGCTCCTCGGGGCGTGTCTTGCTGGGGCTTCTCTCCTGGAGGCGTTCAGTCAGACCGAGTGCTGACATGTGGCAAGACGCTCCTCGGGGCGCGTCTTGCTTGGGCTTCTCTCCTGGAGGCGCTCAGTCAGACCGAGTGCTGACATGTGGCAAGACGCTCCTCGGGGCGCGTCTTGCTGGGGCTTCTCTCCTGGAGGCGCTCAGTCAGACCCAGTGCTTACATGTGGCAAGACGCTCCTCGGGGCGCGTCTTGCTTGGGCCTCTCTCCTGGAGGCGCTCAGTCAGACCCAGTGCTGACATGTGGCAAGACGCTCCTCGGGGCGCGTCTTGCTTGGGCCTCTCTCCTGGAGACGCTCAGTCAGACCCAGTGTTGACACGTGGCAAGACGCTCCTCGGGGCGCGTCTTGCTTGGGCCTCTCTCCTGGAGGCGCTCAGTCAGACCCAGTGGTGACATGTGGCAAGACGCTCCTCGGGGCGCGTCTTGCTTGGGCTTCTCTCATGGAGGCCCTCAGTCAGACCCATTGTTGACATGTGGCAAGACGCTCCTCGGGGCGCGTCTTGCTTGGGCCTCTCTCCTGGAGGCGCTCAGTCAGACCCAGTGGTGACATGTTGGCAAGACGCTCCTCGGGGCGCGTCTTGCTTGGGCCTCTCTCCTGCAGGCGCTCAGTCAGACCCAGTGGTGACATGTGACAAGACGCTCCTCGGGGCGCGACTTGCTTGGGCTTCTCTCATGGAGGCCCTCAGTCAGATCCATTGTTGATATGTGGCAAGACGCTCCTCGGGGCGCGTTTTGCTGGGGCCTCTCTCCTGGAGGCGCTCAGTCAGACCCAGTGCTTACATGTGGCAAGACGCTCCTCGGGGCGCGTCTTGCTTGGGCCTCTCTCCTGGAGGCGCTCAGTCAGACCGAGTGCTGACATAAGGCAAGACGCTCCTCGGGGCGCGTCTTGCTGGGGCCTCTCTCCTGGAGGCGCTCAGTCAGACCCAGTGCTTACATGTGGCAAGACGCTCCTCGGGGCGTGTCTTGCTGGGGCTTCTCTCCTGGAGGCGTTCAGTCAGACCGAGTGCTGACATGTGGCAAGACGCTCCTCGGGGCGCGTCTTGCTTGGGCTTCTCTCCTGGAGGCGCTCAGTCAGACCGAGTGCTGACATGTGGCAAGACGCTCCTCGGGGCGCGTCTTGCTTGGGCTTCTCTCCTGGAGGCGCTCAGTCAGACCCAGTGCTTACATGTGGCAAGACGCTCCTCGGGGCGCGTCTTGCTTGGGCCTCTCTCCTGGAGGCGCTCAGTCAGACCCAGTGCTGACATGTGGCAAGACGCTCCTCGGGGCGCATCTTGCTGGGGCCTCTCTCCTGGAGGCGCTCAGTCAGACCCAGTGCTTACATGTGGCAAGACGCTCCTCGGGGCGTGTCTTGCTGGGGCTTCTCTCCTGGAGGCGTTCAGTCAGACCGAGTGCTGACATGTGGCAAGACGCTCCTCGGGGCGCGTCTTGCTTGGGCTTCTCTCCTGGAGGCGCTCAGTCAGACCGAGTGCTGACATGTGGCAAGACGCTCCTCGGGGCGCGTCTTGCTTGGGCTTCTCTCCTGGAGGCGCTCAGTCAGACCCAGTGCTTACATGTGGCAAGACGCTCCTCGGGGCGCGTCTTGCTTGGGCCTCTCTCCTGGAGGCGCTCAGTCAGACCCAGTGCTGACATGTGGCAAGACGCTCCTCGGGGCGCATCTTGCTGGGGCTTCTCTCCTGGAGGCCCTCAGTCAGACCCATTGTTGACATGTGGCAAGACGCTCCTCGGGGCGCGTCTTGCTTGGGCCTCTCTCCTGGAGGCGCTCAGTCAGACCCAGTGGTGACATGTGGCAAGACGCTCCTCGGGGCGCGTCTTGCTTGGGCTTCTCTCATGGAGGCCCTCAGTCAGACCCATTGTTGACATGTGGCAAGACGCTCCTCGGGGCGCGTCTTGCTTGGGCCTCTCTCCTGGAGGCGCTCAGTCAGACCCAGTGGTGACATGTTGGCAAGACGCTCCTCGGGGCGCGTCTTGCTTGGGCCTCTCTCCTGCAGGCGCTCAGTCAGACCCAGT
This sequence comes from Nothobranchius furzeri, assembly GCF_043380555.1. Lineage (NCBI taxonomy): Eukaryota > Metazoa > Chordata > Actinopteri > Cyprinodontiformes > Nothobranchiidae > Nothobranchius > Nothobranchius furzeri. Next base: position 4,769,190 of record NC_091753.1, read on the forward strand.
GGTGACATGTGACAAGACGCTCCTCGGGGCGCGACTTGCTTGGGCTTCTCTCATGGAGGCCCTCAGTCAGATCCTTTGTTGATATGTGGCAAGACGCTCCTCGGGGCGCGTCTTGCTTGGGCCTCTCTCCTGGAGGAGCTCAGTCAGACCGAGTGCTGACATGTGGCAAGACGCTCCTCGGGGCGCGTCTTGCTGGGGCTTCTCTCCTAGAGGCGTTCAGTCAGACCGAGTGCTGACATGTGGCAAGACGCTCCTCGGGGCGCGTCTTGCTTGGGCTTCTCTCCTGGAGGCCCTCAGTCAGACTCATTGTTGACATGTGGCAAGATGCTCCTCGGGGCGCGTCTTGCTTGGGGCCTCTCTCCTGGAGGCGCACAGTCAGACAGAGTGCTGACATGTGGCCAGACGCTCCTCGGGGCGCGTCTTGCTATGGCCTCTCTCCTGGAGGCGCTCAGTCAGACCGAGTGCTGACGTGTGGCAAGACGCTCCTCGGGGCGCGTCTTGCTTGGGCTTCTCTCCTGGAGGCCCTCAGTCAGACCCATTGTTTACATGTGGCAAGACGCTCCTCGGGGCGCATCTTGCTTGGGCCTCTCTCCTGGAGGCCCTCTGTCAGCCCCAGTGTTGACATGTGTCAAGACGCTCCTCGGGGCGAGTCTTGCTTGGGCCTCTCTCCTGGAGGTGCTCAGTCAGACCCAGTGTTGACATGGTGCAAGACGCTCCTCGGGGCGCGTCTTGCTTGGGCTACTCTCTTGGAGGCCCTCAGTCATACCCATTGTTGACATGTGGCAAGACGCTCCTCGGGGCGCGTCTTGCTTGGGCTTCTCTCCTGGAGGCCCTCAGTCAGACCCATTGTTGACATGTGGCAAGACGCTCCTCGGGGCGCGTCTTGCTTGGGCCTCTCTCCTGGAGGCGCTCAGTCAGACCGAGTGCTGACATGTGGTAAGACGCTCCTCGGGGCGCGTCTTGCTGGGGCTTCTCTCCTGGAGGCGCTCAGTCAGACCCAGTGGTGACATGTGACAAGACGCTCCTCGGGGCGCGTCTTGCTTGGGCTTCTCTCATGGAGGCCCTCAGTCAGATCCATTGTTGATATGTGGCAAGACGCTCTTCGGGGCGCGTCTTGCTTGGGCCTCTCTCCTGGAGGAGCTCAGTCAGACCGAGTGCTGACATGTGGCAAGACGCTCCTCGGAGCGCGTCTTGCTGGGGCTTCTCTCCTGGAGGCGTTCAGTCGGACCGAGTGCTGACATGTGGCAAGACGCTCTTCGGGGCGCGTCTTGCTTGGGCTTCTCTCCTGGAGGCCCTCAGTCAGACCCATTGTTTACATGTGGCAAGACGCTCCTCGGGGCGCATCTTGCTTGGGCCTCTCTCCTGGAGGCCCTCTGTCAGCCCCAGTGTTGACATGAGTCAAGACGCTCCTCGGGGTGAGTCTTGCTTGGGCCTCTCTCCTGGAGGTGCTCAGTCAGACCCAGTGTTGACATGGTGCAAGACGCTCCTCGGGGCGCGTCTTGCTTGGGCTTCTCTCTTGGAGGCCCTCAGTCAGACCCATTGTTGACATGTGGCAAGACGCTCCTCGGGGCGCGTCTTGCTTGGGCTTCTCTCCTGGAGGCCCTCAGTCAGACCCATTGTTGACATGTGGCAAGATGCTCCTCGGGGCGCGTCTTGCTTGGGCCTCTCTCCTGGAGGCGCTCATTTAGACCGAGTGCTTACATGTGGCAAGACGCTCCTCGGGGTGTGTCTTGCTGGGGCTTCTCTCCTGGAGGCGTTCGGTCAGACCGAGTGCTGATATGTGGCAAGGAGCTCCTCGGGGAGCGTCTTGCTTGGGGCCTCTCTCCTGGAGGCGCACAGTCAGACAGAGTGCTGACATGTGGCCAGACGCTCCTCGGGGCGCGTCTTGCTGGGGCTTCTCTCCTGGAGGCGTTCAGTCAGACCGAGTGCTGACATGTGGCAAGACGCTCCTCGGGGCGCGTCTTGCTTGGGCTTCTCTCCTGGAGGCCCTCAGTCAGACTCATTGTTGACATGTGGCAAGACGCTCCTCGGGGCGCGTCTTGCTTGGGCCTCTCTCCTGGAGGCGCACAGACAGACAGAGTGCTGACATGTGGCAAGACGCTCCACGGGGCGCGTCTTGCTTGGGCTTCTCTCCTGGAGGCCCTAAGTTCAGACCCATTGTTGACATGTGGCAAGACGCTCCTCGGGCGCATCTTGCTTGGGCCTCTCTCCTGGAGGCGCTCAGTCAGACCGAGTGCTGACATGCAGCAAGACGCTCCTCAGGGCGCGTCTTGCTTGGGCTTCTCTCCTGGAGGCCCTCAGTCAGAACCATTGTTGACATGTGGCAAGACGCTCCTCGGGGCGCATCTTGCTTGGGCCTCTCTCTTGGAGGCGCTCAGTCAGACCGAGTGCTGACATGTGGCAAGACACTCCTCGGGGCGCGTCTTGCTTGGGCTTCTCTCCTGGAGGCCCTCAGTCATACTCATTGTTGATATGTGGCAAGACGCTCCTCGGGGCGCGTCTTGCTTGGGCCTCTCTCCTGGAGGTGCTCAGTCAGACCCAGTGTTGACATGTGGCAAGACTCTCCTCGGGGCGCGTCTTGCTTGGGCCTCTCTCCTGGAGGCGCTCAGTCAGACCCAGTGCTAACATGTGGCAAGACGCTCCTCGGGGCGCGTCTTGCTTGGGCCTCTCTCCTGGAGGCGCTCAGTCAGAGCGAGTGCTGACATAAGGCAAGACGCTCCTCGGGGCGTGTCTTGCTGGGGCCTCTCTCCTGGAGGCGCTCAGTCAGACCCAGTGCTTACATGTGGCAAGACGCTCCTCGGGGCGTGTCTTGCTGGGGCTTCTCTCCTGGAGGCGTTCAGTCAGACCGAGTGCTGACATGTGGCAAGACGCTCCTCGGGGCGCGTCTTGCTTGGGCTTCTCTCCTGGAGGCGCTCAGTCAGACCGAGTGCTGACATGTGGCAAGACGCTCCTCGGGGCGCGTCTTGCTGGGGCTTCTCTCCTGGAGGCGCTCAGTCAGACCCAGTGCTTACATGTGGCAAGACGCTCCTCGGGGCGCGTCTTGCTTGGGCCTCTCTCCTGGAGGCGCTCAGTCAGACCCAGTGCTGACATGTGGCAAGACGCTCCTCGGGGCGCGTCTTGCTTGGGCCTCTCTCCTGGAGACGCTCAGTCAGACCCAGTGTTGACACGTGGCAAGACGCTCCTCGGGGCGCGTCTTGCTTGGGCCTCTCTCCTGGAGGCGCTCAGTCAGACCCAGTGGTGACATGTTGGCAAGACGCTCCTCGGGGCGCGTCTTGCTTGGGCCTCTCTCCTGCAGGCGCTCAGTCAGACCCAGTGGTGACATGTGACAAGACGCTCCTCGGGGCGCGACTTGCTTGGGCTTCTCTCATGGAGGCCCTCAGTCAGATCCATTGTTGATATGTGGCAAGACGCTCCTCGGGGCGCGTTTTGCTGGGGCCTCTCTCCTGGAGGCGCTCAGTCAGACCCAGTGCTTACATGTGGCAAGACGCTCCTCGGGGCGCGTCTTGCTTGGGCCTCTCTCCTGGAGGCGCTCAGTCAGACCGAGTGCTGACATAAGGCAAGACGCTCCTCGGGGCGCGTCTTGCTGGGGCCTCTCTCCTGGAGGCGCTCAGTCAGACCCAGTGCTTACATGTGGCAAGACGCTCCTCGGGGCGTGTCTTGCTGGGGCTTCTCTCCTGGAGGCGTTCAGTCAGACCGAGTGCTGACATGTGGCAAGACGCTCCTCGGGGCGCGTCTTGCTTGGGCTTCTCTCCTGGAGGCGCTCAGTCAGACCGAGTGCTGACATGTGGCAAGACGCTCCTCGGGGCGCGTCTTGCTTGGGCTTCTCTCCTGGAGGCGCTCAGTCAGACCCAGTGCTTACATGTGGCAAGACGCTCCTCGGGGCGCGTCTTGCTTGGGCCTCTCTCCTGGAGGCGCTCAGTCAGTCGCAGTGCTGACATGTGGCAAGACGCTCCTCGGGGCGCGTCTTGCTGGGGCTTCTCTCCTGGAGGCCCTCAGTCAGACCCATTGTTGACATGTGGCAAGACGCTCCTCGGGGCGCGTCTTGCTTGGGCCTCTCTCCTGGAGGCGCTCAGTCAGACCCAGTGGTGACATGTGGCAAGACGCTCCTCGGGGCGCGTCTTGCTTGGGCTTCTCTCATGGAGGCCCTCAGTCAGACCCATTGTTGACATGTGGCAAGACGCTCCTCGGGGCGCGTCTTGCTTGGGCCTCTCTCCTGGAGGCGCTCAGTCAGACCCAGTGGTGACATGTTGGCAAGACGCTCCTCGGGGCGCGTCTTGCTTGGGCCTCTCTCCTGCAGGCGCTCAGTCAGACCCAGTGGTGACATGTGACAAGACGCTCCTCGGGGCGCGACTTGCTTGGGCTTCTCTCATGGAGGCCCTCAGTCAGATCCTTTGTTGATATGTGGCAAGACGCTCCTCGGGGCGCGTCTTGCTTGGGCCTCTCTCCTGGAGGAGCTCAGTCAGACCGAGTGCTGACATGTGGCAAGACGCTCCTCGGGGCGCGTCTTGCTGGGGCTTCTCTCCTAGAGGCGTTCAGTCAGACCGAGTGCTGACATGTGGCAAGACGCTCCTCGGGGCGCGTCTTGCTTGGGCTTCTCTCCTGGAGGCCCTCAGTCAGACTCATTGTTGACATGTGGCAAGATGCTCCTCGGGGCGCGTCTTGCTTGGGGCCTCTCTCCTGGAGGCGCACAGTCAGACAGAGTGCTGACATGTGGCCAGACGCTCCTCGGGGCGCGTCTTGCTGGTGCCTCTCTCCTGGAGGCGCTCAGTCAGACCGAGTGCTGACGTGTGGCAAGACGCTCCTCGGGGCGCGTCTTGCTTGGGCTTCTCTCCTGGAGGCCCTCAGTCAGACCCATTGTTTACATGTGGCAAGACGCTCCTCGGGGCGCATCTTGCTTGGGCCTCTCTCCTGGAGGCCCTCTGTCAGCCCCAGTGTTGACATGTGTCAAGACGCTCCTCGGGGCGAGTCTTGCTTGGGCCTCTCTCCTGGAGGTGCTCAGTCAGACCCAGTGTTGACATGGTGCAAGACGCTCCTCGGGGCGCGTCTTGCTTGGGCTACTCTCTTGGAGGCCCTCAGTCATACCCATTGTTGACATGTGGCAAGACGCTCCTCGGGGCGCGTCTTGCTTGGGCTTCTCTCCTGGAGGCCCTCAGTCAGACCCATTGTTGACATGTGGCAAGACGCTCCTCGGGGCGCGTCTTGCTTGGGCCTCTCTCCTGGAGGCGCTCAGTCAGACCGAGTGCTGACATGTGGTAAGACGCTCCTCGGGGCGCGTCTTGCTGGGGCTTCTCTCCTGGAGGCGCTCAGTCAGACCCAGTGGTGACATGTGACAAGACGCTCCTCGGGGCGCGTCTTGCTTGGGCTTCTCTCATGGAGGCCCTCAGTCAGATCCATTGTTGATATGTGGCAAGACGCTCTTCGGGGCGCGTCTTGCTTGGGCCTCTCTCCTGGAGGAGCTCAGTCAGACCGAGTGCTGACATGTGGCAAGACGCTCCTCGGAGCGCGTCTTGCTGGGGCTTCTCTCCTGGAGGCGTTCAGTCGGACCGAGTGCTGACATGTGGCAAGACGCTCTTCGGGGCGCGTCTTGCTTGGGCTTCTCTCCTGGAGGCCCTCAGTCAGACCCATTGTTTACATGTGGCAAGACGCTCCTCGGGGCGCATCTTGCTTGGGCCTCTCTCCTGGAGGCCCTCTGTCAGCCCCAGTGTTGACATGAGTCAAGACGCTCCTCGGGGTGAGTCTTGCTTGGGCCTCTCTCCTGGAGGTGCTCAGTCAGACCCAGTGTTGACATGGTGCAAGACGCTCCTCGGGGCGCGTCTTGCTTGGGCTTCTCTCTTGGAGGCCCTCAGTCAGACCCATTGTTGACATGTGGCAAGATGCTCCTCGGGGCGCGTCTTGCTTGGGCCTCTCTCCTGGAGGCGCTCATTTAGACCGAGTGCTGACATAAGGCAAGACGCTCCTCGGGGCGCGTCTTGCTGGGGCCTCTCTCCTGGAGGCGCTCAGTCAGACGCAGTGCTTACATGTGGCAAGACGCTCCTCGGGGTGTGTCTTGCTGGGGCTTCTCTCCTGGAGGCGTTCGGTCAGACCGAGTGCTGATATGTGGCAAGGAGCTCCTCGGGGAGCGTCTTGCTTGGGGCCTCTCTCCTGGAGGCGCACAGTCAGACAGAGTGCTGACATGTGGCCAGACGCTCCTCGGGGCGCGTCTTGCTGGGGCTTCTCTCCTGGAGGCGTTCAGTCAGACCGAGTGCTGACATGTGGCAAGACGCTCCTCGGGGCGCGTCTTGCTTGGGCTTCTCTCCTGGAGGCCCTCAGTCAGACTCATTGTTGACATGTGGCAAGACGCTCCTCGGGGCGCGTCTTGCTTGGGCCTCTCTCCTGGAGGCGCACAGACAGACAGAGTGCTGACATGTGGCAAGACGCTCCACGGGGCGCGTCTTGCTTGGGCTTCTCTCCTGGAGGCCCTAAGTTCAGACCCATTGTTGACATGTGGCAAGACGCTCCTCGGGCGCATCTTGCTTGGGCCTCTCTCCTGGAGGCGCTCAGTCAGACCGAGTGCTGACATGCAGCAAGACGCTCCTCAGGGCGCGTCTTGCTTGGGCTTCTCTTGGAGGCCCTCAGTCAGAACCATTGTTGACATGTGGCAAGACGCTCCTCGGGGCGCATCTTGCTTGGGCCTCTCTCTTGGAGGCGCTCAGTCAGACCGAGTGCTGACATGTGGCAAGACACTCCTCGGGGCGCGTCTTGCTTGGGCTTCTCTCCTGGAGGCCCTCAGTCAGACTCATTGTTGATATGTGGCAAGACGCTCCTCGGGGCGCGTCTTGCTTGGGCCTCTCTCCTGGAGGTGCTCAGTCAGACCCAGTGTTGACATGTGGCAAGACTCTCCTCGGGGCGCGTCTTGCTTGGGCCTCTCTCCTGGAGGTGCTCAGTCAGACCCAGTGTTGACATGTGGCAAGACGCTCCTCGGGGCGCGTCTTGCTTGGGCTTCTCTCCTGGAGGGCCTCAGTCAGACCCATTGTTGACATGTGGCAAGACGCTCCTTGGGGTGCGTCTTGCTTGGGCCTCTCTCCTGGAGGCGCTCAGTCAGACCGAGTGCTGACATGTGGCAAGACGCTCCTCGGGGCGCGTCTTGCTTGGGCTTCTCTCCTGGAGGCCCTCTGTCAGACCCATTGTTGACATGTGGCAAGACGCTCCTCGGGGCGCGTCATTCTTGGGCCTCTCTCCTGGAGGCGCTCAGTCAGACCGAGTGCTGACATAAGGCAAGATGCTCCTCGGGGCGCGTCTTGCTGTTGCCTCTCTCCTGGAGGCGCTCAATCAGACCCAGTGGTGACACGTGGCAAGACGCTCCTCGGGGCGCGTCTTGCTTGGGCCTCTCTCCTGGAGGCGCTCAGTCAGACCCAGTGGTGACATGTGGCAACACGCTCCTCGGGGCGCGTATTGCTTGGGCATCTCTCCTGGAGGCCCTCTGTCAGACCCATTGTTGACATGTGGCAAGACGCTCCTCGGGGCGCGTCTTGCTTGGGCCTCTCTCCTGGAGGCCCTCAATCAGACCCAGTGTTGACACGTGGTAAGACGCTCCTCGGGACGCGTCTTGCTTGGGCCTCTCTCCTGGAGGCGCTCAGTCAGACTGAGTAGTGACATGTGGCATTTCGCTCCTCGGGGCGCGTCTTGCTTGGGCCTCTCTCCTGGAGACGCTCAGTCAGACCCAGTGGTGACATGTGGCAAGACACTCCTCGGGGAGCGTCTTGCTTGGGCCTCTCTCCTGGAGGCCCTCTGTCAGCCCCATTGTTGATATGTGGCAAGACGCTCCTCGGAGCGCGTCTTGCTGGGGCTTCTCTCCTAGAGGCGTTCAGTCAGACCGAGTGCCGACATGTGGCAAGACGCTTCTCGGGACGCGTCTTGCTTGGGCTTCTCTCCTCGAGGCCCTCAGTCAGACTCATTGTTGACATGTGGCAAGACGCTCCTCGGGGCGCGTTTTGCTTGGGCCTCTCTCCTGGAGGCGCTCAGTCAGACCCAGTGGTGACATGTGACAAGACGCTCCTCGGGGCGCGTCTTGCTTGGGCTTCTCTCATGGAGGCCCTCAGTCAGACCCATTGTTGATATGTGGCAAGACGCTCCTCGGGGCGCGTCTTTCTTGGGCCTCTCTCCTGGAGGCGCTCAGTCAGACCGAGTGCTGACATGGGGCAAGACGCTCCTCGGGGCGCGTCTTGCTTGGGCTTCTCTCATGGAGGCCCTCAGTCAGACCCATTGTTGATATATGGCAAGACGCTCCTCGGGGCGAGTCTTGCTTGGGCCTCTCTCCTGGAGGTGCTCAGTCAGACCCAGTGTTGACATGGTGCAAGACGCTCCTCGGGGCGCGTCTTGCTTGGGCTTCTCTCTTGGAGGCCCTCAGTCAGACCCATTGTTGACATGTGGCAAGACGCTCCCCGGGGCGCGTCTTGCTTGGGCTTCTCTCCTGGAGGCCCTCAGTCAGACCCATTGTTGACATGTGGCAAGACGCTCCTCGGGGCGCGTCTTGCTTGGGCCTCTCTCCTGGAGGCGCTCAGTCAGACAGAGTGCTGACATAAGGCAAGACGCTCCTCGGGGCGCGTCTTGCTGGGGCCTCTCTCCTGGAGGCGCTCAGTCAGACCCAGTGCTTACATGTGGCAAGACGCTCCTCGGGGCGCGTCTTGCTTGGGCCTCTCTCCTGGAGACGCTCAGTCAGAACCAGTGTTGACTTGTGACAAGACGCTCCTCGGGGCGCGTCTTGCTTGGGCTTCTCTCCTGGAGACGCTCAGTCAGAACCAGTGTTGACACGTGACAAGACGCTCCTCGGGGCGTGTCTTGCTTGGGCCTCTCTCCTGGAGGCGCTCAGTCAGACCCAGTGGTGACATGTGGCAAGACGCTCCTCGGGGCGCGTCTTGCTTGGGCCTCTCTCCTGGAGACGCTCAGTCAGAACCAGTGTTGACACGTGACAAGACGCTCCTCGGGGAGTGTCTTGCTTGGGCTTCTCTCATGGAGGCCCTCAGTCAGACCCATTGTTGATATGTGGCAAGACGCTCCTCGGGGCGCGTCTTGCTTGGGCCTCTCTCCTGGAGGCGCTCAGTCAGACCGAGTGCTGACATGTGGCAAGACGCTCCTCGGGGCGCGTCTTGCTTGGGCCTCTCTCCTGGAGGCGCTCAGTCAGACCGAGTGCTGACATAAGGCAAGACGCTCCTCAGGGCGTGTCTTGCTGGGGCCTCTCTCCTGGAGGCGCTCAGTCAGACCCAGTGGTGACATGTGGCAAGACGCTCCTCGGGGCGCGTCTTGCTTGGGCCTCTCTCCTGGAGGCGCTCAGTCAGACCAAGTGGTGACATGTGGCAAGACGCTCTTCGGGGCGCGTCTTGCTTGGGCTTCTCTCATGGAGGCCCTCAGTCAGACCCATTGTTGTTATGTGGCAAGACGCTCCTCGGGGCGAGTCTTGCTTGGGCCTCTCTCCTGGAGGCGCTCGGTCAGACCCAGTGGTGACATGTGGCAAGACGCTCCTCGGGGCGCGTCTTGCTTGGGCTTCTCTCATGGAGGCCCTCAGTCAGACCCATTGTTGATATGTGGCAAGACGCTCCTCGGGGCACGTCTTGCTTGGGCCTCTCTCCTGGAGGCGCTCAGTCAGACCGAGTGCTGACATGTGGCAAGACGCTCCTCGGGGCGCGTCTTGCTTGGGCTTCTCTCCTGGAGGCCCTCAGTCAGACCCATTGTTTACATGTGGCAAGACGCTCCTTTGGGCGCATCTTGCTTGGGCTTCTCTCCTGGAGGCCCTCAGTCAGACCCATTGTTGACATGTGACAAGACACTCCTCGGGGCGCGTCTTGCTTGGGCCTCTCTCCTGGAGGCGCTCAGTCAGACCCAGTGGTGACATGTGGCAAGACGCTCCTCGGAGCGCGTCTTGCTTGGGCCTCTCTCCTGGAGACGCTCAGTCAGACCCAGTGGTGACATGTGGCAAGACGCTCCTCGGGGCGCGTCTTGCTTGGGCTTCTCTCATGGAGGCCCTCAGTCAGACCCATTGTTGATATGTGGCAAGACGCTCCTCGGGGCGCTTCTTGCTTGGGCCTCTCTCCTGGAGGCGCTCAGTCAGACCGAGTGCTGACATGTGGCAAGACGCTGCTCGGGGCACGTCTTGCTTGGGCTTCTCTCCTGGAGGCCCTGAGTCAGACCCATTGTTTACATGTGGCAAGACGCTCCTTTGGGCGCATCTTGCTTGGGCTTCTCTCCTGGAGGCCCTCTGTCAGACCCATTGTTGACATGTGGCAAGACGCTCCTCGGGGCGCGTCTTGCTTGGGCCTCTCTCCTGAAGGCGCTCAGTCAGACCCAGTGCTTACATGTGGCAAGACGCTCCTCGGGGCGCGTCTTGCTTGGGCCTCTCTCCTGGAGGCGCTCAGTCAGACCCAGTGGTGACATGTGGCAAGACGCTCTTCGGGGCGCGTCTTGCTTGAGCCTCTCTCCTGGAGATGCTCAGTCAGACCCAGTGTTGACACGTGACAAGACGCTCCTCGGGGCGCGTCTTGCTTGGGCTTCTCTCATGGAGGCCCTCAGTCAGACCCATTGTTGATATGTGGCAAGACGCTCCTCGGGGCGCGTCTTGCTTGGGCCTCTCTCCTGGAGGCGCTCAGTCAGACCGAGTGCTGACATGTGGCAAGACGCTCCTCGGGGCGCGTCTTGCTTGGGCTTCTCTCCTGGAGGCCCTCAGTCAGACCCATTGTTTACATGTGGCAAGACGCTCCTCGGGGCGCGTCTTGCTTGTGCTTCTCTCCTGGAGGCCCTCAGTCAGACCCATTGTTTACATGTGGCAAGACGCTCCTCGGGGCGCATCTTGCTTGGGCCTCTCTCCTGGAGGCCCTATGTCAGCCCCAGTGTTGACATGTGTCAAGACGCTCCTCGGGGCGCGTCTTGCTGGGGCCTCTCTCCTGGAGGCGCTCAGTCAGACCCAGTGGTGACATGTGGCAAGACGCTCCTCGGGGCGCATCTTGCTTGGGCTTCTCTCATGGAGGCCCTCAGTCAGACCCATTGTTGATATGTGGCAAGACGCTCCTCGGGGCGCGTCTTGCTTGGGCCTCTCTCCTGGAGGCGCTCAGTCAGACTGAGTGCTGACATGTGGCAAGACGCTCCTCGGGGTGCGTCTTGCTTGGGCTTCTCTCCTGGAGGCCCTCAGTCAGACCCATTGTTTACATGTGGCAAGACGCTCCTTTGGGCGCATCTTGCTTGGGCTTCTCTCCTGGAGGCCCTCAGTCAGACCCATTGTTGACATGTGGCAAGACGCTCCTCGGGGCGCGTCTTGCTTGGGCCTCTCTCCTGGAGGCGCTCAGTCAGACCCAGTGCTTACATGTGGCAAGAGGCTCCTCGGGGCGCGTCTTGCTGGGGCTTCTCTCCTGGAGGCCCTCAGTCAGACCCATTGTTGACATGTGGCAAGACGCTCCTCGGGGCGCGTCTTGCTTGGGCCTCTCTCCTGGAGGCGCTCAGTCAGACCCAGTGGTGACATGTGGCAAGACGCTCCTCGGGGCGCGTCTTGCTTGGGCCTCTCTCCTGGAGGCGCTCAGTCAGACCCATTGTTGACATGTGGCAAGACGCTCCTCGGGGCGCGTCTTGCTTGGGCTTCTCTCCTGGAGGCCCTCAGTCAGACCCATTGTTGACATGTGGCAAGACGCTCCTCGGGGCGCGTCTTGCTTGGGCCTCTCTCCTGGAGGCGCTCAGTCAGACCGAGTGCTGACATAAGGCAAGACGCTCCTCGGGGCGCGTCTTGCATGGGCCTCTCTCCTGGAGGCCCTCTGTCAAACCCATTGTTGATATGTGGCAAGACGCTCCTCGGGGCGCGTCTTGCTGGGGCTTCTATCCTAGAGGCGTTCAGTCAGACCGAGTGCCGACATGTGGCAAGACGCTTCTCGGGACGCGTCTTGCTTGGGCTTCTCTCCTCGAGGCCCTCAGTCAGACTCATTGTTGACATGTGGCAAGACGCTCCTCGGGGCGCGTTTTGCTTGGGCCTCTCTCCTGGAGGCGCTCAGTCAGACCCAGTGGTGACATGTGGCAAGACGCTCCTCGGGGCGCATCTTGCTTGGGCCTCTCTCCTGGAGGCGCTCAGTCAGACCCAGTGGTGACATGTGACAAGACGCTCCTCGGGGCGCGTCTTGCTTGGGCTTCTCTCATGGAGGCCCTCAGTCAGACCCATTGTTGATATGTGGCAAGACGCTCCTCGGGGCGCGTCTTTCTTGGGCCTCTCTCCTGTGGGCGCTCAGTCAGACCGAGTGCTGACATGGGGCAAGACGCTCCTCGGGGCGCGTCTTGCTTGGGCTTCTCTCATGGAGGCCCTCAGTCAGACCCATTGTTGATATGTGGAAAGACGCTCCTCGGGGCGAGTCATGCTTGGGCCTCTCTCCTGGAGGTGCTCAGTCAGACCCAGTGTTGACATGGTGCAAGACGCTCCTCGGGGCGCGTCTTGCTTGGGCTTCTCTCTTGGAGGCCCTCAGTCAGACCCATTGTTGACATGTGGCAAGACGCTCCCCGGGGCGCGTCTTGCTTGGGCTTCTCTCCTGGAGGCCCTCAGTCAGACCCATTGTTGACATGTGGCAAGACGCTCCTCGGGGCGCGTCTTGCTTGGGCTTCTCTCCTGGAGGCGCTCAGTCAGACAGAGTGCTGACATAAGGCAAGACGCTCCTCGGGGTGCGTCTTGCTGGGGCCTCTCTCCTGGAGGCGCTCAGTCAGACCCAGTGCTTACATGTGGCAAGACGCTCCTCGGGGCGCGTCTTGCTTGGGCCTCTCTCCTGGAGACGCTCAGTCAGAACCAGTGTTGACACGTGACAAGACGCTCCTCGGGGCGCGTCTTGCTTGGGCTTCTCTCCTGGAGACGCTCAGTCAGAACCAGTGTTGACACGTGACAAGACGCTCCTCGGGGCGTGTCTTGCTTGGGCCTCTCTCCTGGAGGCGCTCAGTCAGACCCAGTGGTGACATGTGGCAAGACGCTCCTCGGGGCGCGTCTTGCTTGGGCCTCTCTCCTGGAGACGCTCAGTCAGAACCAGTGTTGACACGTGACAAGACGCTCCTCGGGGCGTGTCTTGCTTGGGCTTCTCTCATGGAGGCCCTCAGTCAGACCCATTGTTGATATGTGGCAATACGCTCCTCGGGGCGCGTCTTGCTTGGGCCTCTCTCCTGGAGGCGCTCAGTCAGACCGAGTGCTGACATGTGGCAAGACGCTCCTCGGGGCGCGTCTTGCTTGGGCTTCTCTCATGGATGCCCTCAGTCAGAGCCATTGTTGATATGTGGCAAGACGCTCCTCGGGGCGAGTCTTGCTTGGGCCTCTCTCCTGGAGGTGCTTAGTCAGACCCAGTGTTGACATGGTGCAAGACGCTCCTCGGGGCGCATCTTGCTTGGGCTTCTCTCTTGGAGGATCTCAGTCAGACCCATTGTTGACATATGGCAAGACGCTCCTCGGGGCGCGACTTGCTTGGGCCTCTCTCCTGAAGGCGCTCAGTCAGACCGAGTGCTGACATGTGGCAAGACGCTCCTCGGGGCGCGTCTTGCTTGGGCTTCTCTCCTGGAGGCCCTCAGTCAGACCCATTGTTTACATGTGGCAAGACGCTCCTTTGGGCGCATCTTGCTTGGGCTTCTCTCCTGGAGGCCCTCAGTCAGACCCATTGTTGACATGTGGCAAGACGCTCCTCGGGGCGCGTCTTGCTTGGGCCTCTCTCCTGGAGACGCTCAGTCAGACCCAGTGCTTACATGTGGCAAGACGCTCCTCGGGGCGCGTCTTGCTGGGGCTTCTCTTCTGGAGGCGTTCAGTCAGACCGAGTGCTGACATGTGGCAAGACGCTCCTCGGGACGCGTCTTGCTTGGGCTTCTCTCCTGGAGGCCCTCAGTCAGACTCATTGTTGACATGTGGCAAGACGCTCCTCGGGGCGCGTCTTGCTTGGGCCTCTCTCCTGGAGGCGCTCAGTCAGACCCAGTGGTGACATGTGGCAAGACGCTCCTCGGGGCGCGTCTTGCTTGGGCCTCTCTCCTGGAGGCGCTCAGTCAGACCCATTGTTGACATGTGGCAGAACGCTCCTCGGGGCGCATCTTGCTTGGGCTTCTCTCCTGGAGGCCCTCAGTCAGACCCATTGTTGACATGTGGCAAGACGCTCCTCGGGGCGCGTCTTGCTTGGGCCTCTCTCCTGGAGGCGCTCAGTCAGACCGAGTGCTGACATAAGGCAAGACGCTCCTCAGGGCGTGTCTTGCTGGGGCCTCTCTCCTGGAGGCGCTCAGTCAGACCCAGTGCTTACATGTGGCAAGACGCTCCTCGGGGCGCGTCTTGCTTGGGCCTCTCTCCTGGAGGCGCTCAGTCAGACCCAGTGGTGACATGTGGCAAGACGCTCTTCGGGGCGCGTCTTGCTTGGGCCTCTCTCCTGGAGATGCTCAGTCAGACCCAGTGTTGACACGTGACAAGGCGCTCCTCGGGGCGCGTCTTGCTTGGGCTTCTCTCATGGAGGCCCTCAGTCAGACCCATTGTTGTTATGTGGCAAGACGCTCCTCGGGGCGCGTCTTGCTTAGGCCTCTCTCCTGGAGGCGCTCTGTCAGACCCAGTGGTGACATGTGGCAAGACGCTCCTCGGGGGGCGTCTTGCTTGGGCTTCTCTCATGGAGGCCCTCAGTCAGACCCATTGTTGATATGTGGCAAGACGCTCCTCGGGGCACGTCTTGCTTGGGCCTCTCTCCTGGAGGCGCTCAGTCAGACCGAGTGCTGACATGTGGCAAGACGCTCCTCGGGGCGCGTCTTGCTTGGGCTTCTCTCCTGGAGGCCCTCAGTCAGACCCATTGTTTACATGTGGCAAGACGCTCCTTTGGGCGCATATTGCTTGGGCTTCTCTCCTGGAGGCCCTCAGTCAGACCCATTGTTGACATGTGGCAAGACGCTCCCCGGGGCGCGTCTTGCTTGGGCCTCTCTCCTGGAGGCGCTCAGTCAGACCGAGTGCTGACATGTAGCAAGACGCTCCTCGGGACGCGTCTTGCTTGGGCTTCTCTCCTGGAGGCCCTCAGTCAGACTCATTGTTGACATGTGGCAAGACGCTCCTCGGGGCGCGTCTTGCTTGGGCCTCTGTCCTGGAGGCGCTCAGTCAGACCCAGTGGTGACATGTGACAAGACGCTCCTCGGGGCGCGTCTTGCTTGGGCTTATCTCATGGAGGCCCTCAGTCAGATCCATTGTTGATATGCGGCGAGACACTCCTCGGGGCGCGTCTTGCTTGGGCCTCTCTCCTGGAGGCGCTCAGTCAGACCGAGTGCTGACATGTGGCAAGACGCTTCTCGGGGCGCGTCTTGCTGGGGCTTCTCTCCTGGAGGCGTTCAGTCAGACCGAGTGCTGACATGTGGCAAGACGCTCCTCGGTGCGCGTCTTGCTTGGGCTTCTCTCCTGGAGGCCCTCAGTCAGACTCATTGTTGACATGTGGCAAGATGCTCCTCGGGGCGCGTCTTGCTTGGGGCCTCTCTCCTGGAGGCACACAGTCAGACAGAGTGCTGACATGTGGCAAGACGCTCCTCGGGGCGCGTCTTGCTGGGGCTTCTCTCCTGGAGGCGCTCAGTCAGACCCAGTGCTTACATGTGGCAAGACGCTCCTCGGGGCGCGTCTTGCTTGGGCCTCTCTCCTGGAGGCGCTCAGTCAGACCCAGTGGTGACATGTGGCAAGACGCTCCTCGGGGCGCGTCTTGCTTGGGCCTCTCTCCTGGAGGCGCTCAGTCAGACCCAGTGGTGACATGTGACAAGACGCTCCTCGGGGCGCGTCTTGCTTGGGCTTCTCTCATGGAGGCCCTCAGTCAGATCCATTGTTGATATGTGGCAAGACGCTCCTCGGGGCGCGTCTTGCTTGGGCCTCTCACCTAGAGGCGCTCAGTCAGACCCAGTGGTGACATGTGGCAAGACGCTCCTCGGGGCGCGTCTTGCTTGGGCTTCTCTCATGGAGGCCCTCAGTCAGACCCATTGTTGATATGTGGCAAGACGCTGCTCGGGGCGCGTCTTGCTTGGACCTCTCTCCTGGAGGCGCTCAGTCAGACCGAGTGCTGACATGTGGCAAGACGCTCCTCGGGGCGCGTCTTGCTTGGGCCTCTCTCCTGGAGGCGCTCAGTCAGACCCAGTGGTGACATGTGGCAAGACGCTCCTCGGGGCGCGTCTTGCTTGGGCCTCTCTCCTGGAGGCGCTCAGTCAGACCCAGTGGTGACATGTGGCAAGACGCTCCTCGGGGCGCGTCTTGCTTGGGCTTCTCTCATGGAGGCCCTCAGTCAGACCCATTGTTGATATGTGGCAAGACACTCCTCGGGGCGCGTCTTGCTTGGGCCTCTCTCCTGGAGGCGCTCAGTCAGACCGAGTGCTGACATGTGGCAAGACGCTGCTCGGGGCGCGTCTTGCTTGGGCTTCTCTCCTGGAGGCCCTGAGTCAGACCCATTGTTTACATGTGGCAAGACGCTCCTTTGGGCGCATCTTGCTTGGGCTTCTCTCCTGGAGGCCCTCTGTCAGACCCATTGTTGACATGTGGCAAGACGCTCCTCGGGACGCGTCTTGCTTGGGCCTCTCTCCTGAAGGCGCTCAGTCAGACCTAGTGCTTACATGTGGCAAGACGCTCCTCGGGGCGCGTCTTGCTTGGGCCTCTCTCCTGGAGGCGCTCAGTCAGACCCAGTGGTGACATGTGGCAAGACGCTCTTCGGGGCGCGTCTTGCTTGAGCCTCTCTCCTGGAGATGCTCAGTCAGACCCAGTGTTGACACGTGACAAGACGCTCCTCGGGGCGCGTCTTGCTTTGGCTTCTCTCATGGAGGCCCTCAGTCAGACCCATTGTTGATATGTGGCAAGACGCTCCTCGGGGCGCGTCTTGCTTGGGCCTCTCTCCTGGAGGCGCTCAGTCAGACCGAGTGCTGACATGTGGCAAGACGCTCCTCGGGGCGCGTCTTGCCTGGGCTTCTCTCCTGGAGGCCCTCAGTCAGACCCATTGTTTACATGTGGCAAGACGCTCCTTTGGGCGCATCTTGCTTGGGCTTCTCTCCTGGAGGCCCTCAGTCAGACCCATTGTTGACATGTGGCAAGACGCTCATAGGGGCGCGTCTTGCTTGGGCCTCTCTCCTGGAGGCGCTCAGTCAGACCCAGTGCTTACATGTGGCAAGACGCTCCTCGGGGCGCGTCTTGCTGGGGCTTCTCTCCTGGAGGCGTTCAGTCAGACCGAGTGCTGACATGTGGCAAGACGCTCCTCGGGATGCGTCTTGCTTGGGCTTCTCTCCTGGAGGCCCTCAGTCAGACCCATTGTTGACATGTGGCAAGACGCTCCTCGGGGCGCGTCTTGCTTGGGCCTCTCTCCTGGAGGCGCTCAGTCAGACCCAGTGGTGACATGTGGCAAGACGCTCCTCGGGGCGCGTCTTGCTTGGGCCTCTCTCCTGGAGGCGCTCAGTCAGACCCATTGTTGACATGTGGCAAGACGCTCCTCGGGGCGCGTCTTGCTTGGGCTTCTCTCCTGGAGGCCCTCAGTCAGACCCATTGTTGACATGTGGCAAGACGCTCCTCGGGGCGCGTCTTGCTTGGGCCTCTCTCCTGGAGGCGCTCAGTCAGACCGAGTGCTGACATAAGGCAAGACGTTCCTCGGGGCGCGTCTTGCTGGGGCCTCTCTCCTGGAGGCGCTCAGTCAGACCCAGTGCTTACATGCTGCAAGACGCTCCTCGGGGCGCGTCTTGCTTGGGCCTCTCTCCTGGAAACGCTCAGTCAGACCCAGTGTTGACACGTGACAAGACGCTCCTCGGGGCGCGTCTTGCTTGGGCTTCTCTCATGGAGGCCCTCAGTCAGACCCATTGTTGATATGTGGCAAGACGCTCCTCGGGGCGCGTCTTGCTTGGGCCTCTCTCCTGGAGGCGCTCAGTCAGACCGAGTGCTGACATGTGGCAAGACGCTCCTCCATGCGCGTCTTGCTTGGGCTTCTCTCCTGGAGGCCCTCAGTCAGACCCATTGTTTACTTGTGGCAAGACGCTCCTCGGGGCGCATCTTGCTTGGGCCTCTCTCCTGGAGTTCCTCTGTCAGCCCCAGTGTTGACATGTGTCAAGACGCTCCTCGGGGTTCATCTTGCTTGGGCTTCTCTCCTGGAGGCGCTCAGTCAGACCGAGTGCTGACATGTGGCAAGACGCTCGTCGGGGCGCGTCTTGCTTGGGCATCTCTCCTGGAGGCCCTCAGTCAGACCCATTGTTGACATGTGGCAAGACACTCCTCGGGACGCGTCTTGCTTGGGCTTCTCTCCTGGAGGCCCTCAGTCAGACTCATTGTTGACATGTGGCAAGACACTCCTCGGGACGCGTCTTGCTTGGGCCTCTCTCCTGGAGGCGCTCAGTCAGACCGAGTGCTGACATAAGGCAAGACGCTCCTCGGGGCGCGTCTTGCTGGGGCCTCTCTCCTGGAGGCGCTCAGTCAGACCCAGTGCTTACATGTGGCAAGACGCTCCTCGGGGCGCGTCTTGCTGGGGCTTCTCTCCTGGAGGCGTTCAGTCAGACCGAGTGCTGACATGTGGCAAGACACTCCTCGGGACGCGTCTTAGTTGGGCTTCTCTCCTAGAGGCCCTCAGTCAGACTCATTGTTGACATGTGGCAAGACGCTCCTCGGGGCGCGTCTTGCTTGGGCCTCTCTCCTGGAGGCGCTCAGTCAGACCCAGTGGTGACATGTGGCAAGACGCTCCTCGGGGCGCGTCTTGCCTGGGCCTCTCTCCTGGAGACGCTCAGTCAGACCCAGTGTTGACACGTGACAAGACGCTCCTCGGGGCGCGTCTTGCTTGGGCTTCTCTCATGGAGGCCCTCAGTCAGACCCATTGTTGATATGTGGCAAGACGCTCCTCGGGGCGCGTCTTGCTTGGGCCTCTCTCCTGGAGGCGCTCAGTCAGACCGAGTGCTGACATGTGGCAAGACGCTCCTCGGGGCGCGTCTTGCTTGGGCTTCTCTCATGGAGGCCCTCAGTCAGACCCATTGTTGATATGTGGCAAGACGCTCCTCGGGGCGAGTCTTGCTTGGGCCTCTCTCCTGGAGGTGCTCAGTCAGACCCAGTGTTGACATGGTGCAAGACGCTCCTCGGGGCGCGTCTTGCTTGGGCTTCTATCTTGGAGGCCCTCAGTCAGACCCATTGTTGACATGTGGCAAGACGCTCCTCGGGGCGCATCTTGCTTGGGCCTCTCTCCTGGAGGCCCTCTGTCAGCCCCAGTGTTGACATGTGTCAAGACGCTCCTCGGGGTGCGTCTTGCTTGGGCCTCTCTCCTGGAGTCGCTCAGTCAGACCGAGTGCTGACATGTGGCAAGATGCTCCTCGGGGCGCGTCTTGCTTGGGCTTCTCTCATGGAGGCCCTCAGTCAGACCCATTTTTGATAAGTGGCAAGACGCTCCTCGGGGCGAGTCTTGCTTGGGCCTCTCTCCTGGAGGTGCTCAGTCAGACCCAGTGTTGACATGGTGCAAGACGCTCCTCAGGGCGCGTCTTGCTTGGGCTTCTCTCTTGGAGGCCCTCAGTCAGACCCATTGTTTACATGTGGCAAGACGCTCCTCGGGGCGCATCTTGCTTGGGCCTCTCTCCTGGAGGCCCTCTGTCAGCCCCAGTGTTGACATGTGTCAACACGCTCCCCGGGGTGCGTCTTGCTTGGGCCTCTCTCCTGGAGGCCCTCAGTCAGACCCATTGTTGACATGTGGCAAGACGCTCCGCGGGGCGCGTCTTGCTTGGGCCTCTCTCCTGGAGGCGCTCAGTCAGACCGAGTGCTGACATAAGGCAAGACGCTCCTCGGGGCCCGTCTTGCTGGGGCCTCTCTCCTGGAGGCGCTCAGTCAGACCCAGTGCTTACATGTGGCAAGACGCTCCTCGGGGCGTGTCTTGCTGGGGCTTCTCTCCTGGAGGCGTTCAGTCAGACCGAGTGCTGACATGTGGCAAGACGCTCCTCGGGGCGCGTCTTGCTTGGGCTTCTCTCCTGGAGGCGTTCAGTCAGACCGAGTGTTGACATGTGGTAAGACGCTCCTCGGGGCGCGTCTTGCTGGGGCTTCTCTCCTGGAGGCGCTCAGTCAGACCCAGTGCTTACATGTGGCAAGACGCTCCTCGGGGCGCGTCTTGCTTGGGCCTCTCTCCTGGAGGCGCTCAGTCAGACCCAGTGCTTACATGTGGCAAGACGCTCCTCGGGGCGCGTCTTGCTGGGGCTTCTCTCCTGGAGGCGCTCAGTCAGACCCAGTGCTTACATGTGGCAAGACGCTCCTCGGGGCGCGTCTTGCTGGGGCTTCTCTCCTGGAGGCGTTCAGTCAGACCGAGTGCTGACATGTGGCAAGACGCTCCTCGGGACGCGTCTTGCTTGGGCTTCTCTCCTGGAGGCCCTCAGTCAGACCCATTGTTGATATGTGGCAAGACGCTCCTCGGGGCGCGTCTTGCTTGGGCCTCTCTCCTGGAGGCGCTCAGTCAGACCGAGTGCTGACATGTGGCAAGACGCTCCTCGGGGCGCATCTTGCTTGGGCCTCTCTCCTGGAGTTCCTCTGTCAGCCCCAGTGTTGACATGTGTCAAGACGCTCCTCGGGGTGCGTCTTGCTTGGGCCTCTCTCCTGGAGGCGCTCAGTCAGACCGAGTGCTGACATGTGGCAAGACGCTCCTCGGGGCGCGTCTTGCTTGGGCTTCTCTCCTGGAGACCCTCAGTCAGACTCATTGTTGACATGTGGCAAGACGCTCCTCGGGGTGCGTCTTGCTTGGGCCTCTCTCCTGGAGGCGCTCAGTCAGACCGAGTGCTGACATGTGGCAAGACACTCCTCGGGACGCGTCTTGCTTGGGCTTCTCTCCTGGAGACCCTCAGTCAGACTCATTGTTGACATGTGGCAAGACACTCCTCGGGACGCGTCTTGCTTGGGCCTCTCTCCTGGAGGCGCTCAGTCAGACCGAGTGCTGACATAAGGCAAGACGCTCCTCGGGGCGCGTCTTGCTGGGGCCTCTCTCCTGGAGGCGCTCAGTCAGACCCAGTGCTTACATGTGGCAAGACGCTCCTCGGGGCGCGTCTTGCTGGGGCTTCTCTCCTGGAGGCGTTCATTCAGACCGAGTGCTGACATGTGGCAAGACACTCCTCGGGACGCGTCTTGCTTGGGCTTCTCTCCTGGAGGCCCTCAGTCAGACTCATTGTTGACATGTGGCAAGACGCTCCTCGGGGCGCGTCTTGCTTGGGCCTCTCTCCTGGAGGCGCTCAGTCAGACCCAGTGGTGACATGTGGCAAGACGCTCCTCGGGGCGCGTCTTGCTTGGGCCTCTCTCCTGGAGGCCCTCTGTCAGCCCCAGTGTTGACATGTGTCAACACGCTCCCCGGGGTGCGTCTTGCTTGGGCCTCTCTCCTGGAGTCGCTCAGTCAGACCGAGTGCTGACATGTGGCAAGACGCTCCTCGGGGCGCGTCTTGCTTGGGCTTCTCTCCTGGAGGCCCTCAGTCAGACCCATTGTTGACATGTGGCAAGACGCTCCGCGGGGCGCGTCTTGCTTGGGCCTCTCTCCTGGAGGCGCTCAGTCAGACCGAGTGCTGACATAAGGCAAGACGCTCCTCGGGGCCCGTCTTGCTGGGGCCTCTCTCCTGGAGGCGCTCAGTCAGACCCAGTGCTTACATGTGGCAAGACGCTCCTCGGGGCGTGTCTTGCTGGGGCTTCTCTCCTGGAGGCGTTCAGTCAGACCGAGTGCTGACATGTGGCAAGACGCTCCTCGGGGCGCGTCTTGCTTGGGCTTCTCTCCTGGAGGCGTTCAGTCAGACCGAGTGCTGACATGTGGTAAGACGCTCCTCGGGGCGCGTCTTGCTGGGGCTTCTCTCCTGGAGGCGCTCAGTCAGACCCAGTGCTTACATGTGGCAAGACGCTCCTCGGGGCGCGTCTTGCTTGGGCCTCTCTCCTGGAGGCGCTCAGTCAGACCCAGTGCTTACATGTGGCAAGACGCTCCTCGGGGCGCGTCTTGCTGGGGCTTCTCTCCTGGAGGCGCTCAGTCAGACCCAGTGCTTACATGTGGCAAGACGCTCCTCCGGGTGCGTCTTGCTTGGGCCTCTCTCCTGGAGACGCTCAGTCACACCCAGTGTTGACACGTGACAAGACGCTCCTCGGGGCGCGTCTTGCTTGGGCTTCTCTCATGGAGGCCCTCAGTCAGACCCATTGTTGATATGTGGCAAGACGCTCCTCGGGGCGCGTCTTGCTTGGGCCTCTCTCCTGGAGGCGCTCAGTCAGACCGAGTGCTTACATGTGGCAAGACGCTCCTCGGGGCGCGTCTTGCTTGGGCCTCTCTCCTGGAGGCGCTCAGTCAGACCCAGTGCTTACATGTGGCAAGACGCTCCTCGGGGCGCGTCTTGCTTGGGCCTCTCTCCTGGAGGCGCTCAGTCAGACCCAGTGGTGACATGTGGCAAGACGCTCCTCGGGGCGCGTCTTGCTTGGGCCTCTCTCCTGGAGACGCTCAGTCACACCCAGTGTTGACACGTGACAAGACGCTCCTCGGGGCGCGTCTTGCTTGGGCTTCTCTCATGGAGGCCCTCAGTCAGACCCATTGTTGATATGTGGCAAGACGCTCCTCGGGGCGCGTCTTGCTTGGGCCTCTCTCCTGGAGGCGCTCAGTCAGACCGAGTGCTGACATGTGGCAAGACGCTCCTCGGGGCGCATCTTGCTTGGGCCTCTCTCCTGGAGTTCCTCTGTCAGCCCCAGTGTTGACATGTGGCAAGACGCTCCTCGGGGCGCGTCTTGCTTGGGCTTCTCTCCTGGAGGCCCTCAGTCAGACCCATTGTTGACATGTGGCAAGACACTCCTCGGGACGCGTCTTGCTTGGGCTTCTCTCCTGGAGGCCCTCAGTCAGACTCATTGTTGACATGTGGCAAGACACTCCTCGGGATGCGTCTTGCTTGGGCCTCTCTCCTGGAGGCACTCAGTCAGACCGAGTGCTGACATAAGGCAAGACGCTCCTCGGGGCGCGTCTTGCTGGGGCCTCTCTCCTGGAGGCGCTCAGTCAGACCCAGTGCTTACATGTGGCAAGTCGCTCCTCGGGGCGCGTCTTGCTGGGGCTTCTCTCCTGAAGGCGTTCATTCAGACCGAGTGCTGACATGTGGCAAGACACTCCTCGGGACGCGTCTTGCTTGGGCTTCTCTCCTGGAGGCCCTCAGTCAGACTCATTGTTGACATGTGGCAAGACGCTCCTCGGGGCGCGTCTTGCTTGGGCCTCTCTCCTGGAGGCGCTCAGTCAGACCCAGTGGTGACATGTGGCAAGACGCTCCTCGGGGCGCGTCTTGCTTGGGCCTCTCTCCTGGATACGCTCAGTCAGACCCAGTGTTGACACGTGACAAGACGCTCCTCGGGGCGCTTCTTGCTTGGGCTTCTCTCATGGAGGCCCTCAGTCAGACCCATTGTTTATATGTGGCAAGACGCTCCTCGGGACGAGTCTTGCTTGGGCCTCTCTCCTGGAGGTGCTCAGTCAGACCCAGTGTTGACATGGTGCAAGACGCTCCTCGGGGCGCGTCTTGCTTGGGCTTCTCTCTTGGAGGCCCTCAGTCAGACCCATTGTTGACATGTGGCAAGACGCTCCTCGGGGCGCATCTTGCTTGGGCCTCTCTCCTGGAGGCCCTCTGTCAGCCCCAGTGTTGACATGTGGCAAGACGCTCCTCGGGGTGCGTCTTGCTTGGGCCTCTCTCCTGGAGGCGCTCAGTCAGACCGAGTGCTGACATGTGGCAAGACGCTCCTCGGGGCGCGTCTTGCTTGGGCTTCTCTCCTGGAGGCCCTCAGTCAGACCCATTGTTGACATGTGGCAAGACACTCCTCGGGACGCGTCTTGCTTGGGCTTCTCTCCTGGAGGCCCTCAGTCAGACTCATTGTTGACATGTGGCAAGACACTCCTCGGGACGCGTCTTGCTTGGGCCTCTCTCCTGGAGGCGCTCATTCAGACCGAGTGCTGACATAAGGCAAGACGCTCCTCGGGGCGCGTCTTGCTGGGGCCTCTCTCCTGGAGGCGCTCAGTCAGACCCAGTGCTTACATGTGGCAAGACGCTCCTCGGGGCGCGTCTTGCTGGGGCTTCTCTCCTGGAGGCGTTCAGTCAGACCGAGTGCTGACATGTGGCAAGACACTCCTCGGGACGCGTCTTGCTTGGGCTTCTCTCCTGGAGGCCCTCAGTCAGACTCATTGTTGACATGTGGCAAGACGCTCCTCGGGGCGCGTCTTGCTTGGGCCTCTCTCCTGGAGGCGCTAAGTCAGACCCAGTGGTGACATGTGGCAAGACGCTCCTCGGGGCGCGTCTTGCTTGGGCCTCTCTCCTGGAGACGCTCAGTCAGACCCAGTGTTGACACGTGACAAGACGCTCCTCGGGGCGCGTCTTGCTTGGGCTTTTCTCATGGAGGCCCTCAGTCAGACCCATTGTTGATATGTGGCAAGACGCTCCTCGGGACGAGTCTTGCTTGGGCCTCTCTCCTGGAGGTGCTCAGTCAGACCCAGTGTTTACATGGTGCAAGACGCTCCTCGGGGCGCGTCTTGCTTGGGCTTCTCTCTTGGAGGCCCTCAGTCAGACCCATTGTTGACATGTGGCAAGACGCTCCTTGGGGCGCATCTTGCTTGGGCCTCTCTCCTGGAGGCCCTCTGTCAGCCCCAGTGTTGACATGTGGCAAGACGCTCCTCGGGGTGCGTCTTGCTTGGGCCTCTCTCCTGGAGGCGCTCAGTCAGACCGAGTGCTGACATAAGGCAAGACGCTCCTCGGGGCACGTCTTGCTGGGGCCTCTCTCCTGGAGGCCCTCAGTCAGACCCAGTGCTTACATGTGGCAAGACGCTCCTCGGGGCGCGTCTTGCTGGATCTTCTCTCCTGGAGGCGTTCAGTCAGACCGAGTGCTGACATGTGGCAAGACACTCCTCGGGACGCGTCTTGCTTGGGCTTCTCTCCTGGAGGCCCTCAGTCAGACTCATTGTTGACATGTGGCAAGACGCTCCTCGGGGCGCGTCTTGCTTGGGCCTCTCTCCTGGAGGCGCTCAGTCAGACCCAGTGGTGACATGTGGCAAGACGCTCCTCGGGGCGCGTCTTGCTTGGGCCTCTCTCCTGGAGACGCTCAGTCAGACCCAGTGTTGACACGTGACAAGACGCTCCTCGGGGCGCGTCTTGCTTGGGCTTCTCTCATGGAGGCCCTCAGTCAGACCCATTGTTGATATGTGGCAAGACGCTCCTCGGGACGAGTCTTGCTTGGGCCTCTCTCCTGGAGGTGCTTAGTCAGACCCAGTGTTGACATGGTGCAAGACGCTCCTCGGGGCGCGTCTTGCTTGGGCTTCTCTCTTGGAGGCCCTCAGTCAGACCCATTGTTGACATGTGGCAAGACGCTCCTTGGGGCGCATCTTGCTTGGGCCTCTCTCCTGGAGGCCCTCTGTCAGCCCCAGTGTTGACATGTGGCAAGACGCTCCTCGGGGTGCGTCTTGCTTGGGCCTCTCTCCTGGAGGCGCTCAGTCAGACCGAGTGCTGACATGTGGCAAGACGCTCCTCGGGGCGCGTCTTGCTTGGGCTTCTCTCCTGGAGGCCCTCAGTCAGACCCATTGTTGACATGTGGCAAGACACTCCTCGGGACGCGTCTTGCTTGGGCTTCTCTCCTGGAGGCCCTCAGTCAGACTCATTGTTGACATGTGGCAAGACACTCCTCGGGACGCGTCTTGCTTGGGCCTCTCTCCTGGAGGCGCTCAGTCAGACCGAGTGCTGACATAAGGCAAGACGCTCCTCGGGGCGCGTCTTGCTGGGGCCTCTCTCCTGGAGGCGCTCAGTCAGACCCAGTGCTTACATGTGGCAAGACGCTCCTCGGGGCGTGTCTTGCTGGGGCTTCTCTCCTGGAGGCGTTCAGTCAGACCGAGTGCTGACATGTGGCAAGACACTCCTCGGGACGCTTCTTGCTTGGGCTTCTCTCCTGGAGGCCCTCAGTCAGACTCAATGTTGACATGTGGCAAGACGCTCCTCGGGGCGCTTCTTGCTTGGGCCTCTCTCCTGGAGGCGCTCAGTCAGACCCAGTGGTGACATGTGGCAAGACGCTCCTCGGGGCGCGTCTTGCTTGGGCCTCTCTCCTGGAGACGCTCAGTCAGACCCAGTGTTGACACATGACAAGACGCTCCTCGGGGCGCGTCTTGCTTGGGCTTCTCTCATGGAGGCCCTCAGTCAGACCCATTGTTGATATGTGGCAAGACGCTCCTCGGGGCGAGTCTTGCTTGGGCCTCTCTCCTGGAGGTGCTCAGTCAGACCCAGTGTTGACATGGTGCAAGACGCTCCTCGGGGTGCGTCTTGCTTGGGCCTCTCTCCTGGAGGCGCTCAGTCAGACCGAGTGCTGACATGTGGCAAGACGCTCCTCGGGGCGCGTCTTGCTTGGGCTTCTCTCCTGGAGGCCCTCAGTCAGACCCATTGTTGACATGTGGCAAGACACTCCTCGGGACGCGTCTTGCTTGGGCTTCTCTCCTGGAGGCCCTCAGTCAGACTCATTGTTGACATGTGGCAAGACACTCCTCGGGACGCGTCTTGCTTGGGCCTCTCTCCTGGAGGCGCTCATTCAGACCGAGTGCTGACATAAGGCAAGACGCTCCTCGGGGCGCGTCTTGCTGGGGCCTCTCTCCTGGAGGCGCTCAGTCAGACCCAGTGCTTACATGTGGCAAGACGCTCCTCGGGGCGCGTCTTGCTGGGGCTTCTCTCCTGGAGGCGTTCAGTCAGACCGAGTGCTGACATGTGGCAAGACACTCCTCGGGACGCGTCTTGCTTGGGCTTCTCTCCTGGAGGCCCTCAGTCAGACTCATTGTTGACATGTGGCAAGACGCTCCTCGGGGCGCGTCTTGCTTGGGCCTCTCTCCTGGAGGCGCTAAGTCAGACCCAGTGGTGACATGTGGCAAGACGCTCCTCGGGGCGCGTCTTGCTTGGGCCTCTCTCCTGGAGACGCTCAGTCAGACCCAGTGTTGACACGTGACAAGACGCTCCTCGGGGCGCGTCTTGCTTGGGCTTTTCTCATGGAGGCCCTCAGTCAGACCCATTGTTGATATGTGGCAAGACGCTCCTCGGGACGAGTCTTGCTTGGGCCTCTCTCCTGGAGGTGCTCAGTCAGACCCAGTGTTTACATGGTGCAAGACGCTCCTCGGGGCGCGTCTTGCTTGGGCTTCTCTCTTGGAGGCCCTCAGTCAGACCCATTGTTGACATGTGGCAAGACGCTCCTTGGGGCGCATCTTGCTTGGGCCTCTCTCCTGGAGGCCCTCTGTCAGCCCCAGTGTTGACATGTGGCAAGACGCTCCTCGGGGTGCGTCTTGCTTGGGCCTCTCTCCTGGAGGCGCTCAGTCAGACCGAGTGCTGACATAAGGCAAGACGCTCCTCGGGGCGCGTCTTGCTGGATCTTCTCTCCTGGAGGCGTTCAGTCAGACCGAGTGCTGACATGTGGCAAGACACTCCTCGGGACGCGTCTTGCTTGGGCTTCTCTCCTGGAGGCCCTCAGTCAGACTCATTGTTGACATGTGGCAAGACGCTCCTCGGGGCGCGTCTTGCTTGGGCCTCTCTCCTGGAGGCGCTCAGTCAGACCCAGTGGTGACATGTGGCAAGACGCTCCTCGGGGCGCGTCTTGCTTGGGCCTCTCTCCTGGAGACGCTCAGTCAGACCCAGTGTTGACACGTGACAAGACGCTCCTCGGGGCGCGTCTTGCTTGGGCTTCTCTCATGGAGGCCCTCAGTCAGACCCATTGTTGATATGTGGCAAGACGCTCCTCGGGACGAGTCTTGCTTGGGCCTCTCTCCTGGAGGTGCTTAGTCAGACCCAGTGTTGACATGGTGCAAGACGCTCCTCGGGGCGCGTCTTGCTTGGGCTTCTCTCTTGGAGGCCCTCAGTCAGACCCATTGTTGACATGTGGCAAGACGCTCCTTGGGGCGCATCTTGCTTGGGCCTCTCTCCTGGAGGCCCTCTGTCAGCCCCAGTGTTGACATGTGGCAAGACGCTCCTCGGGGTGCGTCTTGCTTGGGCCTCTCTCCTGGAGGCGCTCAGTCAGACCGAGTGCTGACATGTGGCAAGACGCTCCTCGGGGCGCGTCTTGCTTGGGCTTCTCTCCTGGAGGCCCTCAGTCAGACCCATTGTTGACATGTGGCAAGACACTCCTCGGGACGCGTCTTGCTTGGGCTTCTCTCCTGGAGGCCCTCAGTCAGACTCATTGTTGACATGTGGCAAGACACTCCTCGGGACGCGTCTTGCTTGGGCCTCTCTCCTGGAGGCGCTCAGTCAGACCGAGTGCTGACATAAGGCAAGACGCTCCTCGGGGCGCGTCTTGCTGGGGCCTCTCTCCTGGAGGCGCTCAGTCAGACCCAGTGCTTACATGTGGCAAGACGCTCCTCGGGGCGTGTCTTGCTGGGGCTTCTCTCCTGGAGGCGTTCAGTCAGACCGAGTGCTGACATGTGGCAAGACACTCCTCGGGACGCTTCTTGCTTGGGCTTCTCTCCTGGAGGCCCTCAGTCAGACTCAATGTTGACATGTGGCAAGACGCTCCTCGGGGCGCTTCTTGCTTGGGCCTCTCTCCTGGAGGCGCTCAGTCAGACCCAGTGGTGACATGTGGCAAGACGCTCCTCGGGGCGCGTCTTGCTTGGGCCTCTCTCCTGGAGACGCTCAGTCAGACCCAGTGTTGACACATGACAAGACGCTCCTCGGGGCGCGTCTTGCTTGGGCTTCTCTCATGGAGGCCCTCAGTCAGACCCATTGTTGATATGTGGCAAGACGCTCCTCGGGGCGAGTCTTGCTTGGGCCTCTCTCCTGGAGGTGCTCAGTCAGACCCAGTGTTGACATGGTGCAAGACGCTCCTCGGGGCGCGTCTTGCTTGGGCTTCTCTCTTGGAGGCCCTCAGTCAGACCCATTGTTGACATGTGGCAAGACGCTCCTCGGGGCGCATCTTGCTTGGGCCTCTCTCCTGGAGGCCCTCTGTCAGCCCCAGTGTTTACATGTGTCAAGACGCTCCTCGGGGTGCGTCTTGCTTGGGCCTCTCTCCTGGAGTCGCTCAGTCAGACCGAGTGCTGACATGTGGCAAGATGCTCCTCGGGGCGCTTCTTGCTTGGGCTTCTCTCATGGAGGCCCTCAGTCAGACCCATTGTTGATATGTGGCAAGACGCTCCTCTGGGCGAGTCTTGCTTGGGCCTCTCTCCTGGAGGTGCTCAGTCAGACCCAGTGTAACATGGTGCAAGACGCTCCTCGGGGCGTGTCTTGCTTGAGCTTCTCTCTTGGAGGCCCTCAGTCAGACCCATTGTTTACATGTGGCAAGACGCTCCTCGGGGCGCATCTTGCTTGGGCCTCTCTCCTGGAGGCCCTCTGTCAGCCCCAGTGTTGACATGTGTCAAGACGCTCCCCGGGGTGCGTCTTGCTTGGGCCTCTCTCCTGGAGTCGCTCAGTCAGACCGAGTGCTGACATGTGGCAAGACGCTCCTCGGGGCGTGTCTTGCTTGGGCTTCTCTCCTGGAGGCCCTCAGTCAGACCCATTGTTGACATGTGGCAAGACGCTCCGCGGGGCGCGTCTTGCTTGGGCCTCTCTCCTGGAGGCGCTCAGTCAGACCGAGTGCTGACATAAGGCAAGACGCTCCTCGGGGCGTGTCTTGCTGGGGCTTCTCTCCTGGAGGCGTGCAGTCAGACCGAGTGCTGACATGTGGCAAGACGCTCCTCGGGGCGCGTCTTGCTTGGGCTTCTCTCCTGGAGGCGTTCAGTCAGACCGAGTGCTGACATGTGGTAAGACGCTCCTCGGGGCGCGTCTTGCTGGGGCTTCTCTCCTGGAGGTGCTCAGTCAGACAAAGTGCTTACATGTGGCAAGACGCTCCTCGGGGCGCGTCTTGCTTGGGCCTCTCTCCTGGAGGCGCTCAGTCAGACCCAGTGCTTACATTTGGCAAGACGCTCCTCGGGGCGCGTCTTGTTGGGGCTTCTCTCCTGGAGGCGCTCAGTCAGACCCAGTGCTTACATGTGGCAAGACGCTCCTCGGGGCGCGTCTTGCTGGGGCTTCTCTCCTGGAGGCGTTCAGTCAGACCGAGTGCTGACATGTGGAAAGACGCTCCTCGGGACGCGTCTTGCTTGGGCTTCTCTCCTGGAGGCCCTCAGTCAGACCCATTGTTGACATGTGGCAAGACGCTCCTCGGGGCGCGTCTTGCTTGGGCCTCTCTCCTGGAGGCGCTCAGTCAGACCCAGTGGTGACATGTGGCAAGACGCTCCTCGGGGCGCTTCTTGCTTGGGCCTCTCTCCTGGAGGCGCTCAGTCAGACCCATTGTTGACATGTGGCAAGACGCTCCTCGGGGCGCGTCTTGCTTGGGCCTCTCTCCTGGAGGCGCTCAGTCAGACCCAGTGGTGACATGTGGCAAGACGCTCCTCGGGGCGCTTCTTGCTTGGGCCTCTCTCCTGGAGACGCTCAGTCAGACCCAGTGTTGACACGTGACAAGACGCTCCTCGTGGCGCGTCTTGCTTGGGCTTCTCTCATGGAGGCCCTCAGTCAGACCCATTGTTGATATGTGGCAAGACGCTCCTCGGGGCGCGTCTTGCTTGGGCCTCTCTCCTGGAGTCGCTCAGTCAGACGGAGTGCTGACATGTGGCAAGACGCTCCTCGGGGCGCGTCTTGCTTGGGCTTCTCTCCTGGAGGCCCTCAGTCAGACCCATTGTTGACATGTGGCAAGACGCTCCGCGGGGCGCGTCTTGATTGGGCCTCTCTCCTGGAGGCGCTCAGTAAGACCGAGTGCTGACATAAGGCAAGACGCTCCTCGGGGCCCGTCTTGCTGGGGCCTCTCTCCTGGAGGCGCTCAGTCAGACCCAGTGCTTACATGTGGCAAGACGCTCCTCGGGGCGTGTCTTGCTGGGGCTTCTCTCCTGGAGGCGTTCAGTCAGACCGAGTGCTGACATGTGGCAAGACGCTCCTCGGGGCGCGTCTTGCTTGGGCTTCTTTCCTGGAGCCGTTCAGTCAGACCGAGTGCTGACATGTGGTAAGACGCTCCTCGGGGCGCGTCTTGCTGGGGCTTCTCTCCTGGAGGCGCTCAGTCAGACCCAGTGCTTACATGTGGCAAGACGCTCCTCGGGGCGCGTCTTGCTTGGGCCTCTCTCCTGGAGGCGCTCAGTCAGACCCAGTGCTTACATGTGGCAAGACGCTCCTCGGGGCGCGTCTTGCTTGGGCCTCTCTCCTGGAGGCGCTCAGTCAGACCCAGTGGTGACATGTGGCAAGACGCTCCTCGGGGCGCGTCTTGCTTGGGCCTCTCTCCTGGAGACGCTCAGTCACACCCAGTGTTGACACGTGACAAGACGCTCCTCGGGGCGCGTCTTGCTTGGGCTTCTCTCATGGAGGCCCTCAGTCAGACCCATTGTTGATATGTGGCAAGACGCTCCTCGGGGCGCGTCTTGCTTGGGCCTCTCTCCTGGAGGCGCTCAGTCAGACCGAGTGCTGACATGTGGCAAGACGCTCCTCGGGGCGCATCTTGCTTGGGCTTCTCTCCTGGAGGCCCTCAGTCAGACCCATTGTTTACATGTGGCAAGACGCTCCTCGGGGCACATCTTGCTTGGGCCTCTCTCCTGGAGTTCCTCTGTCAGCCCCAGTGTTGACATGTGTCAAGACGCTCCTCGGGGTGCGTCTTGCTTGGGCCTCTCTCCTGGAGGCGCTCAGTCAGACCGAGTGCTGACATGTGGCAAGACGCTCCTCGGGGCGCGTCTTGCTTGGGCTTCTCTCCTGGAGGCCCTCAGTCAGACCCATTGTTGACATGTGGCAAGACACTCCTCGGGACGCGTCTTGCTTGGGCTTCTCTCCTGGAGGCCCTCAGTCAGACTCATTGTTGACATGTGGCAAGACACTCCTCGGGACGCGTCTTGCTTGGGCCTCTCTCCTGGAGGCGCTCAGTCAGACCGAGTGCTGACATAAGGCAAGACGCTCCTCGGGGCGCGTCTTGCTGGGGCCTCTCTCCTGGAGGAGCTCAGTCAGACCCAGTGCTTACATGTGGCAAGACGCTTCTCGGGGCGCGTCTTGCTGGGGCTTCTCTCCTGGAGGCGTTCATTCAGACCGAGTGCTGACATGTGGCAAGACACTCCTCGGGACGCGTCTTGCTTGGGCTTCTCTCCTGGAGGCCCTCAGTCAGACTCATTGTTGACATGTGGCAAGACGCTCCTCGGGGCGCGTCTTGCTTGGGCCTCTCTCCTGGAGGCGCTCAGTCAGACCCAGTGGTGACATGTGGCAAGACGCTCCTCGGGGCGCGTCTTGCTTGGGCCTCTCTCCTGGAGACGCTCAGTCAGACCCAGTGTTGACACGTGACAAGACGCTCCTCGGGGCGCTTCTTGCTTGGGCTTCTCTCATGGAGGCCCTCAGTCAGACCCATTGTTGATATGTGGCAAGACGCTCCTCGGGGCGAGTCTTGCTTGGGCCTCTCTCCTGGAGGTGCTCAGTCAGACCCAGTGTTGACATGGTGCAAGACGCTCCTCGGGGCGCGTCTTGCTTGGGCTTCTCTCTTGGAGGCCCTCAGTCAGACCCATTGTTTACATGTGGCAAGACGCTCCTTGGGGCGCATCTTGCTTGGGCCTCTCTCCTGGAGGCCCTCTGTCAGCCCCAGTGTTGACATGTGTCAACACGCTCCCCGGGGTGCGTCTTGCTTGGGCCTCTCTCCTGGAGTCGCTCAGTCCGACCGAGTGCTGACATGTGGCAAGACGCTCCTCGGGGCGCGTCTTGCTTGGGCTTCTCTCCTGGAGGCCCTCAGTCAGACCCATTGTTGTCATGTGGCAAGACGCTCCGCGGGGCGCGTCTTGCTTGGGCCTCTCTCCTGGAGGCGCTCAGTCAGACCGAGTGCTGACATAAGGCAAGACGCTCCTCGGGGCCCGTCTTGCTGGGGCCTCTCTCCTGGAGGCGCTCAGTCAGACCCAGTGCTTACATGTGGCAAGACGCTCCTCGGGGCGTGTCTTGCTGGGGCTTCTCTCCTGGAGGCGTTCAGTCAGACCGAGTGCTGACATGTGGCAAGACGCTCCTCGGGGCGCGTCTTGCTTGGGCTTCTCTCCTGGAGGCGTTCAGTCAGACCGAGTGCTGACATGTGGTAAGACGCTCCTCGGGGCGCGTCTTGCTGGGGCTTCTCTCCTGGAGGCGCTCAGTCAGACCCAGTGCTTACATGTGGCAAGACGCTCCTCGGGGCGCGTCTTGCTTGGGCCTCTCTCCTGGAGGCGCTCAGTCAGACCCAGTGCTTACATGTGGCAAGAAGCTCCTCGGGGCGCGTCTTGCTGGGGCTTCTCTCCTGGAGGCGCTCAGTCAGACCCAGTGCTTACATGTGGCAAGACGCTCCTCGGGGCGCGTCTTGCTGGGGCTTCTCTCCTGGAGGCGTTCAGTCAGACCGAGTGCTGACATGTGGCAAGACGCTCCTCGGGACGCGTCTTGCTTGGGCTTCTCTCCTGGAGGCCCTCAGTCAGACCCATTGTTGACATGTGGCAAGACGCTCCTCGGGGCGCGTCTTGCTTGGGCCTCTCTCCTGGAGGCGCTCAGTCAGACCCAGTGGTGACATGTGGCAAGACGCTCCTCGGGGCGCGTCTTGCTTGGGCCTCTCTCCTGGAGACGCTCAGTCACACCCAGTGTTGACACGTGACAAGACGCTCCTCGGGGCGCGTCTTGCTTGGGCTTCTCTCATGGAGGCCCTCAGTCAGACCCATTGTTGATATGTGGCAAGACGCTCCTCGGGGCGCGTCTTGCTTGGTTCTCTCTCCTGGAGGCGCTCAGTCAGACCGAGTGCTGACATGTGGCAAGACGCTCCTCGGGGCGCATCTTGCTTGGGCCTCTCTCCTGGAGTTCCTCTGTCAGCCCCAGTGTTGACATGTGTCAAGATGCTCCTCGGGGTGCGTCTTGCTTGGGCCTCTCTCCTGGAGGCGCTCAGTCAGACCGAGTGCTGACATGTGGCAAGACGCTCCTCGGGGCGCGTCTTGCTTGGGCTTCTCTCCTGGAGGCCCTCAGTCAGACCCATTGTTGACATGTGGCAAGACACTCCTCGGGACGCGTCTTGCTTGGGCTTCTCTCCTGGAGGCCCTCAGTCAGACTCATTGTTGACATGTGGCAAGACACTCCTCGGGACGCGTCTTGCTTGGGCCTCTCTCCTGGAGGCGCTCAGTCAGACCGAGTGCTGACATAAGGCAAGACGCTCCTCGGGGCGCGTCTTGCTGGGGCTTCTCTCCTGGAGGCGTTCATTCAGACCGAGTGCTGACATGTGGCAAGACACTCCTCGGGACGCGTCTTGCTTGGGCCTCTCTCCTGGAGGCGCTCAGTCAGACCGAGTGCTTACATGTGGCAAGACGCTCCTCGGGGCGCGTCTTGCTGGGGCTTCTCTCCTGGAGGCGTTCATTCAGACCGAGTGCTGACATGTGGCAAGACACTCCTCGGGACGCGTCTTGCTTGGGCCTCTCTCCTGGAGACGCTCAGTCAGACCCAGTGTTGACACTTGACAAGACGCTCCTCTGGGCGCTTCTTGCTTGGGCTTCTCTCATGGAGGCCCTCAGTCAGACCCATTGTTGATATGTGGCAAGACGCTCCTCGGGACGAGTCTTGCTTGGGCCTCTCTCCTGGAGGTGCTCAGTCAGACCCAGTGTTGACATGGTGCAAGACGCTCCTCGGGGCGCGTCTTGCTTGGGCTTCTCTCTTGGAGGCCCTCAGTCAGACCCATTGTTGACATGTGGCAAGACGCTCCTCGGGGCGCATCTTGCTTGGGCCTCTCTCCTGGAGGCCCTCTGTCAGCCCCAGTGTTGACATGTGGCAAGACGCTCCTCGGGGTGCGTCTTGCTTGGGCCTCTCTCCTGGAGGCGCTCAGTCAGACCGAGTGCTGACATAAGGCAAGACGCTCCTCGGGGCACGTCTTGCTGGGGCCTCTCTCCTGGAGGCCCTCAGTCAGACCCAGTGCTTACATGTGGCAAGACGCTCCTCGGGGCGCGTCTTGCTGGGGCTTCTCTCCTGGAGGCGTTCAGTCAGACCGAGTGCTGACATGTGGCAAGACACTCCTCGGGACGCGTCTTGCTTGGGCTTCTCTCCTGGAGGCCCTCAGTCAGACTCATTGTTGACATGTGGCAAGACGCTCCTCGGGGCGCGTCTTGCTTGGGCCTCTCTCCTGGAGGCGCTCAGTCAGACCCAGTGGTGACATGTGGCAAGACGCTCCTCGGGGCGCGTCTTGCTTGGGCCTCTCTCCTGGAGACGCTCAGTCCGACCCAGTGTTGACACGTGACAAGACGCTCCTCGGGGCGCGTCTTGCTTGGGCTTCTCTCATGGAGGCCCTCAGTCAGACCCATTGTTGATATGTGGCAAGACGCTCCTCGGGACGAGTCTTGCTTGGGCCTCTCTCCTGGAGGTGCTCAGTCAGACCCAGTGTTGACATGGTGCAAGACGCTCCTCGGGGCGCGTCTTGCTTGGGCTTCTCTCTTGGAGGCCCTCAGTCAGACCCATTGTTGACATGTGGCAAGACGCTCCTTGGGGCGCATCTTGCTTGGGCCTCTCTCCTGGAGGCCCTCTGTCAGCCCCAGTGTTGACATGTGGCAAGACGCTCCTCGGGGTGCGTCTTGCTTGGGCCTCTCTCCTGGAGGCGCTCAGTCAGACCGAGTGCTGACATGTGGCAAGACGCTCCTCGGGGCGCGTCTTGCTTGGGCTTCTCTCCTGGAGGCCCTCAGTCAGACCCATTGTTGACATGTGGCAAGACACTCCTCGGGACGCGTCTTGCTTGGGCTTCTCTCCTGGAGGCCCTCAGTCAGACTCATTGTTGACATGTGGCAAGACACTCCTCGGGACGCGTCTTGCTTGGGCCTCTCTCCTGGAGGCGCTCAGTCAGACCGAGTGCTGACATAAGGCAAGACGCTCCTCGGGGCGCGTCTTGCTGGGGCCTCTCTCCTGGAGGCGCTCAGTCAGACCCAGTGCTTACATGTGGCAAGACGCTCCTCGGGGCGTGTCTTGCTGGGGCTTCTCTCCTGGAGGCGTTCAGTCAGACCGAGTGCTGACATGTGGCAAGAAACTCCTCGGGACGCGTCTTGCTTGGGCTTCTCTCCTGGAGGCCCTCAGTCAGACTCATTGTTGACATGTGGCAAGACGCTCCTCGGGGCGCGTCTTGCTTGGGCCTCTCTCCTGGAGGCGCTCAGTCAGACCCAGTGGTGACATGTGGCAAGACGCTCCTCGGGGCGCGTCTTGCTTGGGCCTCTCTCCTGGAGACGCTCAGTCAGACCCAGTGTTGACACGTGACAAGACGCTCCTCGGGGCGCGTCTTGCTTGGGCTTCTCTCATGGAGGCCCTCAGTCAGACCCATTGTTGATATGTGGCAAGACGCTCCTCGGGGCGAGTCTTGCTTGGGCCTCTCTCCTGGAGGTGCTCAGTCAGACCCAGTGTTGACATGGTGCAAGACGCTCCTCGGGGCGCGTCTTGCTTGGGCTTCTCTCTTGGAGGCCCTCAGTCAGACCCATTGTTGACATGTGGCAAGACGCTCCTCGGGGCGCATCTTGCTTGGGCCTCTCTCCTGGAGGCCCTCTGTCAGCCCCAGTGTTTACATGTGTCAAGACGCTCCTCGGGGTGCGTCTTGCTTGGGCCTCTCTCCTGGAGTCGCTCAGTCAGACCGAGTGCTGACATGTGGCAAGATGCTCCTCGGGGCGCGTCTTGCTTGGGCTTCTCTCATGGAGGCCCTCAGTCAGACCCATTGTTGATATGTGGCAAGACGCTCCTCTGGGCGAGTCTTGCTTGGGCCTCTCTCCTGGAGGTGCTCAGTCAGACCCAGTGTAACATGGTGCAAGACGCTCCTCGGGGCGTGTCTTGCTTGAGCTTCTCTCTTGGAGGCCCTCAGTCAGACCCATTGTTTACATGTGGCAAGA
The DNA here is from genome assembly GCF_043380555.1 of Nothobranchius furzeri. NCBI lineage: Eukaryota > Metazoa > Chordata > Actinopteri > Cyprinodontiformes > Nothobranchiidae > Nothobranchius > Nothobranchius furzeri. Next base: position 4,805,939 of record NC_091753.1, read on the forward strand.
CGCTCCTCGGGGCGCATCTTGCTTGGGCCTCTCTCCTGGAGGCCCTCTGTCAGCCCCAGTGTTGACATGTGTCAAGACGCTCCCCGGGGTGCGTCTTGCTTGGGCCTCTCTCCTGGAGTCGCTCAGTCAGACCGAGTGCTGACATGTGGCAAGACGCTCCTCGGGGCGTGTCTTGCTTGGGCTTCTCTCCTGGAGGCCCTCAGTCAGACCCATTGTTGACATGTGGCAAGACGCTCCGCGGGGCGCGTCTTGCTTGGGCCTCTCTCCTGGAGGCGCTCAGTCAGACCGAGTGCTGACATAAGGCAAGACGCTCCTCGGGGCGCGTCTTGCTGGGGCCTCTCTCCTGGAGGCGCTCAGTCAGACCCAGTGCTTACATGTGGCAAGACGCTCCTCGGGGCGTGTCTTGCTGGGGCTTCTCTCCTGGAGGCGTGCAGTCAGACCGAGTGCTGACATGTGGCAAGACGCTCCTCGGGGCGCGTCTTGCTTGGGCTTCTCTCCTGGAGGCGTTCAGTCAGACCGAGTGCTGACATGTGGTAAGACGCTCCTCGGGGCGCGTCTTGCTGGGGCTTCTCTCCTGGAGGTGCTCAGTCAGACCCAGTGCTTACATGTGGCAAGACGCTCCTCGGGGCGCGTCTTGCTTGGGCCTCTCTCCTGGAGGCGCTCAGTCAGACCCAGTGCTTACATGTGGCAAGACGCTCCTCGGGGCGCGTCTTGTTGGGGCTTCTCTCCTGGAGGCGCTCAGTCAGACCCAGTGCTTACATGTGGCAAGACGCTCCTCGGGGCGCGTCTTGCTGGGGCTTCTCTCCTGGAGGCGTTCAGTCAGACCGAGTGCTGACATGTGGCAAGACGCTCCTCGGGACGCGTCTTGCTTGGGCTTCTCTCCTGGAGGCCCTCAGTCAGTCCCATTGTTGACATGTGGCAAGACGCTCCTCGGGGCGCGTCTTGCTTGGGCCTCTCTCCTGGAGGCGCTCAGTCAGACCCAGTGGTGACATGTGGCAAGACGCTCCTCGGGGCGCTTCTTGCTTGGGCCTCTCTCCTGGAGGCGCTCAGTCAGACCCATTGTTGACATGTGGCAAGACGCTCCTCGGGGCGCGTCTTGCTTGGGCTTCTCTCCTGGAGGCCCTCAGTCAGACCCATTGTTGACATGTGGCAAGACGCTCCTCGGGGCGCGTCTTGCTTGGGCCTCTCTCCTGGAGGCGCTCAGTCAGACCGATTGCTGACATAAGGCAAGACGCTCCTCGGGGCGCGTCTTGCTGGGGCCTCTCTCCTGGAGGCGCTCAGTCAGACCCAGTGCTTACATGTGGCAAGACGCTCCTCGGGGCGCGTCTTGCTTGGGCTTCTCTCATGGAGGCCCTCAGTCAGACCCATTGTTGATATGTGGCAAGACGCTCCTCGGGGCGCGTCTTGCTTGGGCCTCTCTCCTGGAGGCGCTCAGTCAGACCGAGTGCTGACATAAGGCAAGACGCTCCTCGGGGCCCGTCTTGCTGGGGCCTCTCTCCTGGAGGCGCTCAGTCAGACCCAGTGCTTACATGTGGCAAGACGCTCCTCGGGGCGTGTCTTGCTGGGGCTTCTCTCCTGGAGGCGTTCAGTCAGACCGAGTGCTGACATGTGGCAAGACGCTCCTCGGGGCGCGTCTTGCTTGGGCTTCTTTCCTGGAGCCGTTCAGTCAGACCGAGTGCTGACATGTGGTAAGACGCTCCTCGGGGCGCGTCTTGCTGGGGCTTCTCTCCTGGAGGCGCTCAGTCAGACCCAGTGCTTACATGTGGCAAGACGCTCCTCGGGGCGCGTCTTGCTTGGGCCTCTCTCCTGGAGGCGCTCAGTCAGACCCAGTGCTTACATGTGGCAAGACGCTCCTCGGGGCGCGTCTTGCTTGGGCCTCTCTCCTGGAGGCGCTCAGTCAGACCCAGTGGTGACATGTGGCAAGACGCTCCTCGGGGCGCGTCTTGCTTGGGCCTCTCTCCTGGAGACGCTCAGTCACACCCAGTGTTGACACGTGACAAGACGCTCCTCGGGGCGCGTCTTGCTTGGGCTTCTCTCATGGAGGCCCTCAGTCAGACCCATTGTTGATATGTGGCAAGACGCTCCTCGGGGCGCGTCTTGCTTGGGCCTCTCTCCTGGAGGCGCTCAGTCAGACCGAGTGCTGACATGTGGCAAGACGCTCCTCGGGGCGCGTCTTGCTTGGGCTTCTCTCCTGGAGGCCCTCAGTCAGACCCATTGTTTACATGTGACAAGACGCTCCTCGGGGCGCATCTTGCTTGGGCCTCTCTCCTGGAGTTCCTCTGTCAGCCCCAGTGTTGACATGTGTCAAGACGCTCCTCGGGGTGCGTCTTGCTTGGGCCTCTCTCCTGGAGGCGCTCAGTCAGACCGAGTGCTGACATGTGGCAAGACGCTCCTCGGGGCGCGTCTTGCTTGGGCTTCTCTCCTGGAGGCCCTCAGTCAGACCCATTGTTGACATGTGGCAAGACACTCCTCGGGACGCGTCTTGCTTGGGCTTCTCTCCTGGAGGCCCTCAGTCAGACTCATTGTTGACATGTGGCAAGACACTCCTCGGGACGCGTCTTGCTTGGGCCTCTCTCCTGGAGGCGCTCAGTCAGACCGAGTGCTGACATAAGGCAAGACGCTCCTCGGGGCGCGTCTTGCTGGGGCCTCTCTCCTGGAGGCGCTCAGTCAGACCCAGTGCTTACATGTGGCAAGACGCTTCTCGGGGCGCGTCTTGCTGGGGCTTCTCTCCTGGAGGCGTTCATTCAGACCGAGTGCTGACATGTGGCAAGACAATCCTCGGGACGCGTCTTGCTTGGGCTTCTCTCCTGGAGGCCCTCAGTCAGACTCATTGTTGACATGTGGCAAGACGCTCCTCGGGGCGCGTCTTGCTTGGGCCTCTCTCCTGGAGGCGCTCAGTCAGACCCAGTGGTGACATGTGGCAAGACGCTCCTCGGGGCGCGTCTTGCTTGGGCCTCTCTCCTGGAGACGCTCAGTCAGACCCAGTGTTGACACGTGACAAGACGCTCCTCGGGGCGCTTCTTGCTTGGGCTTCTCTCATGGAGGCCCTCAGTCAGACCCATTGTTGATATGTGGCAAGACGCTCCTCGGGGCGAGTCTTGCTTGGGCCTCTCTCCTGGAGGTGCTCAGTCAGTCCCAGTGTTGACATGGTGCAAGACGCTCCTCGGGGCGCGTCTTGCTTGGGCTTCTCTCTTGGAGGCCCTCAGTCAGACCCATTGTTGACATGTGGCAAGACGCTCCTCGTGGCGCATCTTGCTTGGGCCTCTCTCCTGGAGGCCCTCTGTCAGCCCCAGTGTTGACATGTGGCAAGACGCTCCTCGGGGTGCGTCTTGCTTGGGCCTCTCTCCTGGAGGCGCTCAGTCAGACCGAGTGCAGACATGTGGCAAGACGCTCCTCGGGGCGCGTCTTGCTTGGGCTTCTCTCCTGGAGGCCCTCAGTCAGACCCATTGTTGACATATGGCAAGACACTCCTCGGGACGTGTCTTGCTTGGGCTTCTCTCCTGGAGGCCCAGTCAGACTCATTGTTGACATGTGGCAAGACACTCCTCGGGACGCGTCTTGCTTGGGCCTCTCTCCTGGAGGCGCTCAGTCAGACCGAGTGCTGACATAAGGCAAGACGCTCCTCGGGGCGTGTCTTGCTGGGGCCTCTCTCCTGGAGGCGCTCAGTCAGACCCAGTGCTTACATGTGGCAAGACGCTCCTCGGGGCGCGTCTTGCTGGGGCTTCTCTCCTGGAGGCGTTCAGTCAGACCGAGTGCTGACATGTGGCAAGACACTCCTCGGGACGCGTCTTGCTTGGGCTTCTCTCCTGGAGGCCCTCAGTCAGACTCATTGTTGACATGTGGCAAGACGCTCCTCGGGGCGCGTCTTGCTTGGGCCTCTCTCCTGGAGGCGCTCAGTCAGACCCAGTGGTGACATGTGGCAAGACGCTCCTCGGGGCGCGTCTTGCTTGGGCCTCTCTCCTGGAGACGCTCAGTCAGACCCAGTGTTGACACGTGACAAGACACTCCTCGGGGCGCTTCTTGCTTGGGTTTCTCTCATGGAGGCCCTCAGTAAGACCCATTGTTGATATGTGGCAAGACGCTCCTCGGGGCGAGTCTTGCTTGGGCCTCTCTCCTGGAGGTGCTCAGTCAGACCCAGTGTTGACATGGTGCAAGACGCTCCTCGGGGCGCGTCTTGCTTGGGCTTCTCTCCTGGAGGCCCTCTGTCAGCCCCAGTGTTGACATGTGGCAAGACGCTCCTCGGGGTGCGTCTTGCTTGGGCCTCTCTCCTGGAGGCGCTCAGTCAGACCGAGTGCTGACATGTGGCAAGACGCTCCTCGGGGCGCGTCTTGCTTGGGCTTCTCTCCTGGAGGCCCTCAGTCAGACCCATTGTTGACATGTGGCAAGACACTCCTCGGGACGCGTCTTGCTTGGGCTTCTCTCCTGGAGGCCCTCAGTCAGACTCATTGTTGACATGTGGCAAGACACTCCTCGGGACGCGTCTTGCTTGGGCCTCTCTCCTGGAGGCGCTCAGTCAGACCGAGTGCTGACATAAGGCAAGACGCTCCTCGGGGCGCGTCTTGCTGGGGCCTCTCTCCTGGAGGCGCTCAGTCAGACCCAGTGCTTACATGTGGCAAGACGCTCCTCGGGGCGCGTCTTGCTGGGGCTTCTCTCCTGGAGGCGTTCAGTCAGACCGAGTGCTGACATGTGGCAAGACACTCCTCGGGACGCGTCTTGCTTGGGCTTCTCTCCTGGAGGCCCTCAGTCAGACTCATTGTTGACTTGTGGCAAGACGCTCCTCGGGGCGCGTCTTGCTTGGCCCTCTCTCCTGGAGGCGCTCAGTCAGACCCAGTGGTGACATGTGGCAAGACGCTCCTCGGGGCGCGTCTTGCTTGGGCCTCTCTCCTGGAGACGCTCAGTCAGACCCAGTGTTGACACGTGACAAGACGCTCCTCGGGGCGCGTCTTGCTTGGGCTTCTCTCATGGAGGCCCTCAGTCAGACCCATTGTTGATATGTGGCAAGACGCTCCTCGGGGCGAGTCTTGCTTGGGCCTCTCTCCTGGAGGTGCTCAGTCAGACCCAGTGTTGACATGGTGCAAGACGCTCCTCGGGGCGCGTCTTGCTTGGGCTTCTCTCTTGGAGGCCCTCAGTCAGACCCATTGTTGACATGTGGCAAGACGCTCCTCGGGGCGCATCTTGCTTGGGCCTCTCTCCTGGAGGCCCTCTGTCAGCCCCAGTGTTGACATGTGTCAAGACGCTCCTCGGGGTGCGTCTTGCTTGGGCCTCTCTCCTGGAGTCGCTCAGTCAGACAGAGTGTTGACATGTGTCAAGACGCTCCTCGGGGTGCGTCTTGCTTGGGCCTCTCTCCTGGAGTCGCTCAGTCAGACAGAGTGCTGACATGTGGCAAGACGCTCCTCGGGGCGTGTCTTGCTGGGGCTTCTCTCATGGAGGCCCTCAGTCAGACCCATTGTTGATATGTGGCAAGACGCTCCTCTGGGCGAGTCTTGCTTGGGCCTCTCTCCTGGAGGTGCTCAGTCAGACCCAGTGTAACATGGTGCAAGACGCTCCTCGGGGCGTGTCTTGCTTGAGCTTCTCTCTTGGAGGCCCTCAGTCAGACCCATTGTTTACATGTGGCAAGACGCTCCTCGGGGCGCATCTTACTTGGGCCTCTCTCCTGGAGGCCCTCTGTCAGCCCCAGTGTTGACATGTGTCAAGACGCTCCCCGGGGTGCGTCTTGCTTGGGCCTCTCTCCTGGAGGCGCTCAGTCAGACCGAGTGCTGACATAAGGCAAGACGCTCCTCGGGGCGCGTCTTGCTGGGGCCTCTCTCCTGGAGGCGCTCAGTCAGACCCAGTGCTTACATGTGGCAAGACGCTCCTCGGGGCGTGTCTTGCTGGGGCTTCTCTCCTGGAGGCGTGCAGTCAGACCGAGTGCTGACATGTGGCAAGACGCTCCTCGGGGCGCGTCTTGCTTGGGCTTCTCTCCTGGAGGCGTTCAGTCAGACCGAGTGCTGACATGTGGTAAGACGCTCCTCGGGGCGCGTCTTGCTGGGGCTTCTCTCCTGGAGGCGCTCAGTCAGACCCAGTGCTTACATGTGGCAAGACGCTCCTCGGGGCGCGTCTTGTTGGGGCTTCTCTCCTGGAGGCGCTCAGTCAGACCCAGTGCTTACATGTGGCAAGACGCTCCTCGGGGCGCGTCTTGCTGGGGCTTCTCTCCTGGAGGCGTTCAGTCAGACCGAGTGCTGACATGTGGCAAGACGCTCCTCGGGGCGCGTCTTGCTTGGGCCTCTCTCCTGGAGGCGCTCAGTCAGACCCAGTGCTTACATGTGGCAAGACGCTCCTCGGGGCGCGTCTTGTTGGGGCTTCTCTCCTGGAGGCGCTCAGTCAGACCCAGTGCTTACATGTGGCAAGACGCTCCTCGGGGCGCGTCTTGCTTGGGCCTCTCTCCTGGAGACGCTCAGTCAGACCCAGTGTTGACACGTGACAAGACGCTCCTCGGGGCGCGTCTTGCTTGGGCTTCTCTCATGGAGGCCCTCAGTCAGACCCATTGTTGATATGTGGCAAGACGCTCCTCGGGGCGCGTCTTGCTTGGGCCTCTCTCCTGGAGGCGCTCAGTCAGACCGAGTGCTGACATGTGGCAAGATGCTCCTCGGGGCGCGTCTTGCTTGGGCTTCTCTCCTGGAGGCCCTCAGTCAGACCCATTGTTTACATGTGGCAAGACGCTCCTCGGGGCGCATCTTGCTTGGGCCTCTCTCCTGGAGTTCCTCTGTCAGCCCCAGTGTTGACATGTGTCAAGACGCTCCTCGGGGTGCGTCTTGCTTGGGCCTCTCTCCTGGAGGCGCTCGGTCAGACCGAGTGCTGACATGTGGCAAGACGCTCCTCGGGGCGCGTCTTGCTTGGGCTTCTCTCCTGGAGGCCCTCAGTCAGACCCATTGTTGACATGTGGCAAGACACTCCTCGGGACGCGTCTTGCTTGGGCTTCTCTCCTGGAGGCCCTCAGTCAGACTCATTGTTGACATGTGGCAAGACACTCCTCGGGACGCGTCTTGCTTGGGCCTCTCTCCTGGAGGCGCTCAGTCAGACTCATTGTTGACATGTGGCAAGACGCTCCTCGGGGCGCGTCTTGTTGGGGCTTCTCTCCTGGAGGCGCTCAGTCAGACCCAGTGCTTACATGTGGCAAGACGCTCCTCGGGGCGCGTCTTGCTGGGGCTTCTCTCCTGGAGGCGTTCAGTCAGCCCCAGTGTTGACATGTGGCAAGACGCTCCTCGGGGTGCGTCTTGCTTGGGCCTCTCTCCTGGAGGCGCTCAGTCAGACCGAGTGCTGACATGTGGCAAGACGCTCCTCGGGGCGCGTCTTGCTTGGGCTTCTCTCCTGGAGGCCCTCAGTCAGACCCATTGTTGACATGTGGCAAGACACTCCTCGGGACGCGTCTTGCTTGGGCTTCTCTCCTGGAGGCCCTCAGTCAGACTCATTGTTGACATGTGGCAAGACACTCCTCGGGACGCGTCTTGCTTGGGCCTCTCTCCTGGAGGCGCTCAGTCAGACCGAGTGCTGACATAAGGCAAGACGCTCCTCGGGGCGCGTCTTGCTGGGGCCTCTCTCCTGGAGGCGCTCAGTCAGACCCAGTGCTTACATGTGGCAAGACGCTCCTCGGGGCGCGTCTTGCTGGGGCTTCTCTCCTGGAGGCGTTCAGTCAGACCGAGTGCTGACATGTGGCAAGACACTCCTCGGGACGCGTCTTGCTTGGGCTTCTCTCCTGGAGGCCCTCAGTCAGACTCATTGTTGACTTGTGGCAAGACGCTCCTCGGGGCGCGTCTTGCTTGGCCCTCTCTCCTGGAGGCGCTCAGTCAGACCCAGTGGTGACATGTGGCAAGACGCTCCTCGGGGCGCGTCTTGCTTGGGCCTCTCTCCTGGAGACGCTCAGTCAGACCCAGTGTTGACACGTGACAAGACGCTCCTCGGGGCGCGTCTTGCTTGGGCTTCTCTCATGGAGGCCCTCAGTCAGACCCATTGTTGATATGTGGCAAGACGCTCCTCGGGGCGAGTCTTGCTTGGGCCTCTCTCCTGGAGGTGCTCAGTCAGACAGAGTGTTGACATGTGTCAAGACGCTCCTCGGGGTGCGTCTTGCTTGGGCCTCTCTCCTGGAGTCGCTCAGTCAGACAGAGTGCTGACATGTGGCAAGACGCTCCTCGGGGCGTGTCTTGCTGGGGCTTCTCTCATGGAGGCCCTCAGTCAGACCCATTGTTGATATGTGGCAAGACGCTCCTCTGGGCGAGTCTTGCTTGGGCCTCTCTCCTGGAGGTGCTCAGTCAGACCCAGTGTAACATGGTGCAAGACGCTCCTCGGGGCGTGTCTTGCTTGAGCTTCTCTCTTGGAGGCCCTCAGTCAGACCCATTGTTTACATGTGGCAAGACGCTCCTCGGGGCGCATCTTACTTGGGCCTCTCTCCTGGAGGCCCTCTGTCAGCCCCAGTGTTGACATGTGTCAAGACGCTCCCCGGGGTGCGTCTTGCTTGGGCCTCTCTCCTGGAGTCGCTCAGTCAGACCGAGTGCTGACATGTGGCAAGACGCTCCTCGGGGCGTGTCTTGCTTGGGCTTCTCTCCTGGAGGCCCTCAGTCAGACCCATTGTTGACATGTGGCAAGACGCTCCGCGGGGCGCGTCTTGCTTGGGCCTCTCTCCTGGAGGCGCTCAGTCAGACCGAGTGCTGACATAAGGCAAGACGCTCCTCGGGGCGCGTCTTGCTGGGGCCTCTCTCCTGGAGGCGCTCAGTCAGACCCAGTGCTTACATGTGGCAAGACGCTCCTCGGGGCGTGTCTTGCTGGGGCTTCTCTCCTGGAGGCGTGCAGTCAGACCGAGTGCTGACATGTGGCAAGACGCTCCTCGGGGCGCGTCTTGCTTGGGCTTCTCTCCTGGAGGCGTTCAGTCAGACCGAGTGCTGACATGTGGTAAGACGCTCCTCGGGGCGCGTCTTGCTGGGGCTTCTCTCCTGGAGGCGCTCAGTCAGACCCAGTGCTTACATGTGGCAAGACGCTCCTCGGGGCGCGTCTTGTTGGGGCTTCTCTCCTGGAGGCGCTCAGTCAGACCCAGTGCTTACATGTGGCAAGACGCTCCTCGGGGCGCGTCTTGCTGGGGCTTCTCTCCTGGAGGCGTTCAGTCAGACCGAGTGCTGACATGTGGCAAGACGCTCCTCGGGGCGCGTCTTGCTTGGGCCTCTCTCCTGGAGGCGCTCAGTCAGACCCAGTGCTTACATGTGGCAAGACGCTCCTCGGGGCGCGTCTTGTTGGGGCTTCTCTCCTGGAGGCGCTCAGTCAGACCCAGTGCTTACATGTGGCAAGACGCTCCTCGGGGCGCGTCTTGCTTGGGCCTCTCTCCTGGAGACGCTCAGTCAGACCCAGTGTTGACACGTGACAAGACGCTCCTCGGGGCGCGTCTTGCTTGGGCTTCTCTCATGGAGGCCCTCAGTCAGACCCATTGTTGATATGTGGCAAGACGCTCCTCGGGGCGCGTCTTGCTTGGGCCTCTCTCCTGGAGGCGCTCAGTCAGACCGAGTGCTGACATGTGGCAAGATGCTCCTCGGGGAGCGTCTTGCTTGGGCTTCTCTCCTGGAGGCCCTCAGTCAGACCCATTGTTTACATGTGGCAAGACGCTCCTCGGGGCGCATCTTGCTTGGGCCTCTCTCCTGGAGTTCCTCTGTCAGCCCCAGTGTTGACATGTGTCAAGACGCTCCTCGGGGTGCGTCTTGCTTGGGCCTCTCTCCTGGAGGCGCTCGGTCAGACCGAGTGCTGACATGTGGCAAGACGCTCCTCGGGGCGCGTCTTGCTTGGGCTTCTCTCCTGGAGGCCCTCAGTCAGACCCATTGTTGACATGTGGCAAGACACTCCTCGGGACGCGTCTTGCTTGGGCTTCTCTCCTGGAGGCCCTCAGTCAGACTCATTGTTGACATGTGGCAAGACACTCCTCGGGACGCGTCTTGCTTGGGCCTCTCTCCTGGAGGCGCTCAGTCAGACTCATTGTTGACATGTGGCAAGACGCTCCTCGGGGCGCGTCTTGTTGGGGCTTCTCTCCTGGAGGCGCTCAGTCAGACCCAGTGCTTACATGTGGCAAGACGCTCCTCGGGGCGCGTCTTGCTGGGGCTTCTCTCCTGGAGGCGTTCAGTCAGACCGAGTGCTGACATGTGGCAAGACGCTCCTCGGGGCGCGTCTTGCTTGGGCCTCTCTCCTGGAGGCGCTCAGTCAGACCCATTGTTGACATGTGGCAAGACGCTCCTCGGGGCGCGTCTTGCTTGGGCTTCTCTCCTGGAGGCCCTCAGTCAGACCCATTGTTGACATGTGGCAAGACGCTCCTCGGGGCGCGTCTTGCTTGGGCCTCTCTCCTGGAGGCGCTCAGTCAGACCGAGTGCTGACATAAGGCAAGACGCTCCTCGGGGCGCGTCTTGCTTGGGCCTCTCTCCTGGAGACGCTCAGTCAGACCCAGTGTTGACACGTGACAAGACGCTCCTCGGGGCGCGTCTTGCTTGGGCTTCTCTCATGGAGGCCCTCAGTCAGACCCATTGTTGATATGTGGCAAGACGCTCCTCGGGGCGCGTCTTGCTTGGGCCTCTCTCCTGGAGGCGCTCAGTCAGACCGAGTGCTGACATGTGGCAAGACGCTCCTCGGGGCGCGTCTTGCTTGGGCTTCTCTCCTGGAGGCCCTCAGTCAGACCCATTGTTTACATGTGGCAAGACGCTCCTCGGGGCGCATCTTGCTTGGGCCTCTCTCCTGGAGTTCCTCTGTCAGCCCCAGTGTTGACATGTGTCAAGACGCTCCTCGGGGTGCGTCTTGCTTGGGCCTCTCTCCTGGAGGCGCTCGGTCAGACCGAGTGCTGACATGTGGCAAGACGCTCCTCGGGGCGCGTCTTGCTTGGGCTTCTCTCCTGGAGGCCCTCAGTCAGACCCATTGTTGACATGTGGCAAGACACTCCTCGGGACGCGTCTTGCTTGGGCTTCTCTCCTGGAGGCCCTCAGTCAGACTCATTGTTGACATGTGGCAAGACACTCCTCGGGACGCGTCTTGCTTGGGCCTCTCTCCTGGAGGCGCTCAGTCAGACCGAGTGCTGACACAAGGCAAGACGCTCCTCGGGGCGCGTCTTGCTGGGGCCTCTCTCCTGGAGGCGCTCAGTCAGACCCAGTGCTTACATGTTGGCAAGACGCTCCTCGGGGCGCGTCTTGCTGGGGCTTCTCTCCTGAGGCGTTCAGTCAGACCGAGTGCTGACATGTGGCAAGACACTCCTCGGGACGCGTCTTTCTTGGGCTTCTCTCCTGGAGGCCCTCAGTCAGACTCATTGTTGACATGTGGCAAGACGCTCCTCGGGGCGCGTCTTGCTTTGGCCTCTCTCCTGGAGGCGCTCAGTCAGACCCAGTGGTGACATGTGGCAAGACGCTCCTCGGGGCGCGTCTTGCTTGGGCCTCTCTCCTGGAGACGCTCAGTAAGACCCAGTGTTGACACGTGACAAGACGCTCCTCGGGGCGCGTCTTGCTTGGGCTTCTCTCATGGAGGCCCTCAGTCAGACCCATTGTTGATATGTGGCAAGACGCTCCTCGGGGCGCGTCTTGCTTGGGCCTCTCTCCTGGAGGCGCTCAGTCAGACCGAGTGCTGACATGTGGCAAGACGCTCCTCGGGGCGCGTCTTGCTTGGGCTTCTCTCATGGAGGCCCTCAGTCAGACCCATTTTTGATATGTGGCAAGACGCTCCTCGGGGCGAGTCTTGCTTGGGCCTCTCTCCTGGAGGTGCTCAGTCAGACCCAGTGTTGACATGGTGCAAGACGCTCCTCGGGGCGTGTCTTGCTTGGGCTTCTCTCTTGGAGGCCCTCAGTCAGACCCATTGTTGACATGTGGCAAGACGCTCCTCGGGGCGCATCTTGCTTGGGCCTCTCTCCTGGAGGCCCTCTGTCAGCCCCAGTGTTGACATGTGTCAAGACGCTCCTCGGGGTGCGTCTTGCTTGGGCCTCTCTCCTGGAGTCGCTCAATCAGACCGAGTGCTGACATGTGGCAAGATGCTCCTCGGGGCGCGTCTTGCTTGGGCTTCTCTCATGGAGGCCCTCAGTCAGACCCATTGTTGATATGTGGCAAGACGCTCCTCGGGGCGCGTCTTGCTTGGGCTTCTCTCCTGGAGGCCCTCAGTCAGACCCATTGTTGACATGTGGCAAGACGCTCCGCGGGGCGCGTCTTGCTTGGGCCTCTCTCCTGGAGGCGCTCAGTCAGACCGAGTGCTGACATAAGGCAAGACGCTCCTCGGGGCGCGTATTGCTGGGGCCTCTCTCCTGGAGGCGCTCAGTCAGACCCAGTGCTTACATGTGGCAAGACGCTCCTCGGGGCGTGTCTTGCTGGGGCTTCTCTCCTGGAGGCGTTCAGTCAGACCGAGTGCTGACATGTGGCAAGACGCTCCTCGGGGCGCGTCTTGCTTGGGCTTCTCTCCTGGAGGCGTTCAGTCAGACCGAGTGCTGACATGTGGTAAGACGCTCCTCGGGGCGCGTCTTGCTGGGGCTTCTCTCCTGGAGGCGCTCAGTCAGACCCAGTGCTTACATGTGGCAAGACGCTCCTCGGGGCGCATCTTGCTTGGGCCTCTCTCCTGGAGGCGCTCAGTCAGACTCAGTGCTGACATGTGGCAAGACGCTCCTCGGGGCGCGTCTTGCTTGGGCCTCTCTCCTGGAGACGCTCATTCAGACCCAGTGTTGACACGTGGCAAGACGCTCCTCGGGGCGCGTCTTACTTGGGCCTCTCTCCTGGAGGCGCTCAGTCAGACCCAGTGGTGACATGTGGCAAGACGCTCCTCGGGGCGCGTCTTGCTTGGGCTTCTCTCATGGAGGCCCTCAGTCAGACCCATTGCTGATATGTGGCAAGACGCTCCTCGGGGCGCGTCTTTCTTGGGCCTCTCTCCTGGAGGCGCTCAGTCAGACCGAGTGCTGACATGTGGCAAGACGCTCCTCGGGGCGCGTCTTGCTTGGGCTTCTCTCCTGGAGGCCCTCAGTCAGACCCATTGTTGACATGTGGCAAGACGCTCCTCGGGGCGCGTCTTGCTTGGGCCTCTCTCCTGGAGGCGCTCAGTCAGACCGAGTGCTGACATAAGGCAAGACGCACCTCGGGGCGCGTCTTGCTGGGGCCTCTCTCCTGGAGGCGCTCAGTCAGACCCAGTGCTTACATGTGGCAAGACGCTCCTCGGGGCGCGTCTTGCTGGGGCTTCTCTCCTGGAGGCGTTCAGTCAGACCGAGTGCTGACATGTGGCAAGACGCTCCTCGGGACGCGTCTTGCTTGGGCTTCTCTCCTGGAGGCCCTCAGTCAGACTCATTGTTGACATGTGGCAAGACGCTCCTCGGGGCGCGTCTTGCTTGGGCCTCTCTCCTGGAGGCGCTCAGTCAGACCCAGTGGTGACATGTGGCAAGACGCTCCTCGGGGCGCGTCTTGCTTGGGCCTCTCTCCTGGAGGCGCTCAGTCAGACCCAGTGGTGACATGTGACAAGACGCTCCTCGGGGCGCGTCTTGCTTGGGCTTCTCTCATGGAGGCCCTCAGTCAGATCCATTGTTGATATGTGGCAAGACGCTCCTCGGGGCGCGTCTTGCTTGGGCCTCTCTCCTGGAGGAGCTCAGTCAGACCGAGTGCTGACATGTGGCAAGACGCTCCTCGGGGCGCGTCTTGCTGGGGCTTCTCTCCTAGAGGCGTTCAGTCAGACCGAGTGCTGACATGTGGCAAGACGCTCCTCGGGGCGCGTCTTGCTTGGGCTTCTCTCCTGGAGGCCCTCAGTCAGACTCATTGTTGACATGTGGCAAGATGCTCCTCGGGGCGCGTCTTGCTTGGGGCCTCTCTCCTGGAGGCGCACAGTCAGACAGAGTGCTGACATGTGGCCAGACGCTCCTCGGGGCGCGTCTTGCTGGGGCCTCTCTCCTGGAGGCGCTCTGTCAGACCGAGTGCTGACATGTGGCAAGACGCTCCTCGGGGCGCGTCTTGCTTGGGCTTCTCTCCTGGAGGCCCTCAGTCAGACCCATTGTTTACATGTGGCAAGACGCTCCTCGGGGCGCATCTTGCTTGGGCCTCTCTCCTGGAGGCCCTCTGTCAGCCCCAGTGTTGACATGTGTCAAGACGCTCCTCGGGGCGAGTCTTGCTTGGGCCTCTCTCCTGGAGGTGCTCAGTCAGACCCAGTGTTGACATGTTGCAAGACGCTCCTCGGGGCGCATCTTGCTTGGGCTTCTCTCTTGGAGGCCCTCAGTCAGACCCATTGTTGACATGTGGCAAGACGCTCCTCGGGGCGCGTCTTGCTTGGGCTTCTCTCCTGGAGGCCCTCAGTCAGACCCATTATTGACATGTGGCAAGACGCTCCTCGGGGCGCGTCTTGCTTGGGCCTCTCTCCTGGAGGCCCTCAGTCAGACCGAGTGCTGACATAAGGCAAGACGCTCCTCGGTGCGCGTCTTGCTGGGGCCTCTCTCCTGGAGGCGCTCAGTCAGACCCAGTGCTTACATGTGGCAAGACGCTCCTCGGGGTGTGTCTTGCTGGGGCTTCTCTCCTGGAGGCGTTCAGTCAGACCGAGTGCTGACATGTGGCAAGGAGCTCCTCGGGGCGCGTCTTGCTTGGGCTTCTCTCCTGGAGGCGTTCAGTCAGACCGAGTGCTGACATGTGGTAAGACGCTCCTCGGGGCGCGTCTTGCTGGGGCTTCTCTCCTGGAGGCGCTCAGTCAGACCCAGTGGTGACATGTGACAAGACGCTCCTCGGGGCGCGTCTTGCTTGGGCTTCTCTCATGGAGGCCCTCAGTCAGATCCATTGTTGATATGTGGCAAGACGCTCCTCGGGGCGCGTCTTGCTTGGGCTTAACTCCTGGAGGCCCTCAGTCAGACTCATTGTTGACATGTGGCAAGATGCTCCTCGGGGCGCGTCTTGCTTGGGGATTCTCTCCTGGAGGCGCACAGTCAGACAGAGTGCTGACATGTGGCCAGACGCTCCTCGGGGCGCGTCTTGCTGGGGCCTCTCTCCTGGAGGCGCTCAGTCAGACCGAGTGCTGACATGTGGCAAGACGCTCCTCGGGGCGCGTCTTGCTTGGGCTTCTCTCCTGGAGGCCCTCAGTCAGACCCATTGTTTACATGTGGCAAGACGCTCCTCGGGGCGCATCTTGCTTGGGCCTCTCTCCTGGAGGCCCTCTGTCAGCCCCAGTGTTGACATGAGTCAAGACGCTCCTCGGGGCGAGTCTTGCTTGGGCCTCTCTCCTGGAGGTGCTCAGTCAGACCCAGTGTTGACATGGTGCAAGAAGCTCCTCGGGGCGCGTCTTGCTTGGGCTTCTCTCTTGGAGGCCCTCAGTCAGACCCATTGTTGACATGTGGCAAGACGCTCCTCGGGGCGCGTCTTGCTTGGGCTTCTCTCCTGGAGGCCCTCAATCAGAACCATTGTTGACATGTGGCAAGACGCTCCTCGGGGCGCGTCTTGCTTGGGCCTCTCTCCTGGAGGCGCTCAGTCAGACCGAGTGCTGACATAAGGCAAGACGCTCCTCGGGGCGCGTCTTGCTGGGGCCTCTCTCCTGGAGGCGCTCAGTCAGACCCAGTGCTTACATGTGGCAGGACGCTCCTCGGGGTGTGTCTTGCTGGGGCTTCTCTCCTGGAGGCGTTCAGTCAGACCGAGTGCTGACATGTGGCAAGGAGCTCCTCGTGGAGCGTCTTGCTTGGGCTTCTCTCCTGGAGGCGTTCAGTCAGACCGAGTGCTGACATGTGGTAAGACGCTCCTCGGGGCGCGTCTTGCTGGGGCTTCTCTCCTGGAGACGCTCAGTCAGACCCAGTGCTTACATGTGGCAAGACGCTCCTCGGGGCGCGTCTTGCTTGGGCCTCTCTCCTGGAGGCGCTCAGTCAGACCCAGTGGTGACATATGGCAAGACGCTCCTCGGGGCGCGTCTTGCTTGGGCCTCTCTCCTGGAGACGCTCAGTCAGACCCAGTGTTGACACGTGGCAAGACGCTCCTCGGGGCGCGTCTTGCTTGGGCCTCTCTCCTGGAGGCGCTCAGTCGGACCGGGTGCTGACATGTGGCAAGACGCTCCTCGGGGCGCGTGTTGCTTGGAATTCTCTCCTGGAGGCCCTCAGTCAGACCCAGTGTTGACATGTGGCAAGACGCTCCTCGGGGCGCGTCTTGCTTGGGCCTCTCTCCTGGAGGCGCACAGTCAGACCGAGTAGTCACATGTGGCAAGACGCTCCTCGGGGTGCGTCTTGCTGGGGCTTCTCTCCTGGAGGCGCTCAGTCAGACCCAGTGTTGACATGTGACAAGACGCTCCTCGGGGCGCGTCTTGCTTGGGCTTCTCTCCTGGAGGCGCTCAGTCAGACCCATAGTTGACATGTGGCAAGACGCTCCTCGGGGCGCGTCTTGCTTGGGCCTCTCTCCTGGGGGCCCTCTGTCAGACCCATTGTTGACATGTGGCAAGATGCTCCTCGGGGCGCGTCTTGCTTGGGCCTCTCTCCTGGAGGCGCTCAGTCAGACCGAGTGCTGACATAAGGCAAGATGCTCCTCGGGGCGCGTCTTGCTGTGGCCTCTCTCCTGGAGGCGCTCAATCAGACCCAGTGGTGACACGTGGCAAGACCCTCCTCTGGGCGGGTCTTGCTTGGGCCTTTCTCCTGGAGGCACTCAGTCAGACCCAGTGGTGACACGTGGCAAGACGCTCCTCGGGGCGCGTCTTGCTTCGGCCTCTCTCCTGGAGACGCTCAGTCAGACCGAGTAGTGACATGTGGCATGACGCTCCTCGGGGCGCGTCTTGCTTGGGCCTCTCTCCTGGAGGCGCTCAGTCAGACCCAGTGGTGACATGTGGCAAGACACTCTTCGGGGAGCGTCTTGCTTGGGCCTCTCTCCTGGAGGCCCTCTGTCAGCCCCAGTGTTGACATGTGTCAAGACGCTCCTCGGGGTGCGTCTTGCTTGGGCCTCTCTCCTGGAGGCGCTCAGTCAGACCGAGTGCTGACATGTGGCAAGACGCTCCTCGGGGCGCGTCTTGCTTGGGCCTCTCTCCTGGAGGCGTTCAGTCAGACCGAGTGCTGACATGTGGCAAGACGCTCCTCGGGGCGCGTCTTGCTGGGGCCTCTCTCCTGGAGGCGCTCAGTCAGACCCAGTGCTTACATGTGGCAAGACGCTCCTCGGGGCGCGTCTTGCCTGGGCCTCTCTCCTGGAGGCGCTCAGTCAGACCGAGTGCTGACATAAGGCAAGATGCTCCTCGGGGCGCGTCTTGCTGGGGCCTCTCTCCTGGAGGCGCTCAGTCAGACCCAGTGCTTACATGTGGCAAGACGCTCCTCGGGGCGCGTCTTGCTTGGGCCTCTCTCCAGGAGGCGCTCAGTCAGACCCAGTGGTGACATGTGACAAGACGCTCCTCGGGGCGCGTCTTGCTTGGGCTTCTCTCATGGAGGCCCTCAGTCAGACCCATTGTTGATATGTGGCAAGACGCTCCTCGGGGCGCGTCTTGCTGGGGCTTCTCTCCTAGAGGCGTTCAGTCAGACCGAGTGCCGACATGTGGCAAGACGCTCCTCGGGACGCGTCTTGCTTTGGCTTCTCTACTCGAGGCCCTCAGTCAGACTCATTGTTGACATGTGGCAAGACGCTCCTCGAGCGCGTTTTACTTGGGCCTCTCTCCTGGAGGCGCTCAGTCAGACCCAGTGGTGACATGTGACAAGACGCTCCTCGGGGTGCGTCTTGCTTGGGCCTCTCTCCTGGAGGCGCTCAGTCAGACCCAGTGTTGACATGGTGCAAGACGCTCCTCGGGGCGCGTCTTGCTTGGGCTTCTCTCATGGAGGCCCTCAGTCAGACTCATTGTTGACATGTGGAAAGACGCTCCTCGGGGCGCGTCTTGCTTGGGCCTCTCTCCTGGAGGTGCTCAGTCAGACCCAGTGGTGACATGTGACAAGACGCTCCTCGGGGCGCGTCTTGCTTGGGCTTCTCTCATGGAGGCCCTCAGTCAGATCCATTGT
Organism: Nothobranchius furzeri; assembly: GCF_043380555.1. Taxonomy (NCBI): domain Eukaryota; kingdom Metazoa; phylum Chordata; class Actinopteri; order Cyprinodontiformes; family Nothobranchiidae; genus Nothobranchius; species Nothobranchius furzeri. The sequence goes on from NC_091753.1 coordinate 4,823,862, forward strand.
TGATATGTGGCAAGACGCTCCTCGGGGCGCGTCTTGCTTGGGCCTCTCTCCTGGAGGAGCTCAGTCAGACCGAGTGCTGACATGTGGCAAGACGCTCCTCGGGGCGCGTCTTGCTGGGGCTTCTCTCCTAGAGGCGTTCAGTCAGACCGAGTGCTGACATGTGGCAAGACGCTCCTCGGGGCGCGTCTTGCTTGGGCTTCTCTCCGGAGGCCCTCAGTCAGACTCATTGTTGACATGTGGCAAGATGCTCCTCGGGGCGCGTCTTGCTTGGGGCCTCTCTCCTGGAGGCGCACAGTCAGACAGAGTGCTGACATGTGGCCAGACGCTCCTCGGGGCGCGTCTTGCTGGGGCCTCTCTCCTGGAGGCGCTCTGTCAGACCGAGTGCTGACATGTGGCAAGACGCTCCTCGGGGCGCGTCTTGCTTGGGCTTCTCTCCTGGAGGCCCTCAGTCAGACCCATTGTTTACATGTGGCAAGACGCTCCTCGGGGCGCATCTTGCTTGGGCCTCTCTCCTGGAGGCCCTCTGTCAGCCCCAGTGTTGACATGTGTCAAGACGCTCCTCGGGGCGAGTCTTGCTTGGGCCTCTCTCCTGGAGGTGCTCAGTTAGACCCAGTGTTGACATGTTGCTAGACGCTCCTCGGGGCGCATCTTGCTTGGGCTTCTCTCTTGGAGGCCCTCAGTCAGACCCATTGTTGACATGTGGCAAGACGCTCCTCGGGGCGCGTCTTGCTTGGGCTTCTCTCCTGGAGGCCCTCAGTCAGACCCATTGTTGACATGTGGCAAGACGCTCCTCGGGGCGCGTCTTGCTTGGGCCTCTCTCCTGGAGGCGCTCAGTCAGACCGAGTGCTGACATAAGGCAAGACGCTCCTCGGTGTGCGTCTTGCTTGGGCCTCTCTCCTGGAGGCGTTCAGTCAGACCGAGTGCTGACATGTGGCAAGACGCTCCTCGGGGCGCGTCTTGCTGGGGCCTCTCTCCTGGAGGCGCTCAGTCAGACCCATTGCTTACATGTGGCAAGACGCTCCTCGGGGCGCGTCTTGCTTGGGCCTCTCTCCTGGAGGCGCTCAGTCAGACCGAGTGCTGATATAAGGCAAGATGCTCCTCGGGGCGCGTCTTGCTGGGGCCTCTCTCCTGGAGGCGCTCAGTCAGACCCAGTGCTTACATGTGGCAAGACGCTCCTCGGGGCGCGTCTTGCTTGGGCCTCTCTCCAGGAGGCGCTCAGTCAGACCCAGTGGTGACATGTGACAAGACGCTCCTCGGGGCGCGTCTTGCTTGGGCTTCTCTCATGGAGGCCCTCAGTCAGACCCATTGTTGATATGTGGCAAGACGCTCCTCGGGGCGCGTCTTGCTGGGGCTTCTCTCCTAGAGGCGTTCAGTCAGACCGAGTGCCGACATGTGGCAAGACGCTCCTCGGGACGCGTCTTGCTTGGGCTTCTCTCCTCGAGGCCCTCAGTCAGACTCATTGTTGACATGTGGCAAGACGCTCCTCGGGGCGCGTTTTACTTGGGCCTCTCTCCTGGAGGCGCTCAGTCAGACCCAGTGGTGACATGTGACAAGACGCTCCTCGGGGCGCGTCTTGCTTGGGCCTCTCTCCTGGAGGCGCTCAGTCAGACCCAGTGTTGACATGGTGCAAGACGCTCCTCGGGGCGCGTCATGCTTGGGCTTCTCTCATGGAGGCCCTCAGTCAGACTCATTGTTGACATGTGGAAAGACGCTCCTCGGGGCGCGTCTTGCTTGGGCCTCTCTCCTGGAGGCGCTCAGTCAGACCCAGTGGTGACATGTGGCAAGACGCTCCTCGGGGCGCGTCTTGCTTGGGCCTCTCTCCTGGAGGCGCTCAGTCAGACCCAGTGGTGACATGTGACAAGACGCTCCTCGGGGCGCGTCTTGCTTGGGCTTCTCTCATGGAGGCCCTCAGTCAGATCCATTGTTGATATGTGGCAAGACGCTCCTCGGGGCGCGTCTTGCTTGGGCCTCTCTCCTGGAGGAGCTCAGTCAGACCGAGTGCTGACATGTGGCAAGACGCTCCTCGGGGCGCGTCTTGCTGGGGCTTCTCTCCTAGAGGCGTTCAGTCAGACCGAGTGCTGACATGTGGCAAGACGCTCCTCGGGGCGCGTCTTGCTTGGGCTTCTCTCCGGAGGCCCTCAGTCAGACTCATTGTTGACATGTGGCAAGATGCTCCTCGGGGTGCGTCTTGCTTGGGGCCTCTCTCCTGGAGGCGCACAGTCAGACAGAGTGCTGACATGTGGCCAGACGCTCCTCGGGGCGCGTCTTGCTGGGGCCTCTCTCCTGGAGGCGCTCTGTCAGACCGAGTGCTGACATGTGGCAAGACGCTCCTCGGGGCGCGTCTTGCTTGGGCTTCTCTCCTGGAGGCCCTCAGTCAGACCCATTGTTTACATGTGGCAAGACGCTCCTCGGGGCGCATCTTGCTTGGGCCTCTCTCCTGGAGGCCCTCTGTCAGCCCCAGTGTTGACATGTGTCAAGACGCTCCTCGGGGCGAGTCTTGCTTGGGCCTCTCTCCTGGAGGTGCTCAGTCAGACCCAGTGTTGACATGTTGCTAGACGCTCCTCGGGGCGCATCTTGCTTGGGCTTCTCTCTTGGAGGCCCTCAGTCAGACCCATTGTTGACATGTGGCAAGACGCTCCTCGGGGCGCGTCTTGCTTGGGCTTCTCTCCTGGAGGCCCTCAGTCAGACCCATTGTTGACATGTGGCAAGACGCTCCTCGGGGCGCGTCTTGCTTGGGCCTCTCTCCTGGAGGCGCTCAGTCAGACCGAGTGCTGACATAAGGCAAGACGCTCCTCGGTGTGCGTCTTGCTTGGGCCTCTCTCCTGGAGGCGCTCAGTCAGACCCAGTGCTTACATGTGGCAAGACGCTCCTCGGGGTGTGTCTTGCTGGGGCTTCTCTCCTGGAGGCGTTCAGTCAGACCGAGTGCTGACATGTGGCAAGGAGCTCCTCGGGGCGCGTCTTGCTTGGGCTTCTCTCCTGGAGGCGTTCAGTCAGACCGAGTGCTGACATGTGGTAAGACGCTCCTCGGGGCGCGTCTTGCTGGGGCTTCTCTCCTGGAGGCGCTCAGTCAGACCCAGTGGTGACATGTGACAAGACGCTCCTCGGGGCGCGTCTTGCTTGGGCTTCTCTCATGGAGGCCCTCAGTCAGATCCATTGTTGATATGTGGCAAGACACTCCTCGGGGCGCGTCTTGCTTGGGCTTCTCTCCTGGAGGCCCTCAGTCAGACTCATTGTTGACATGTGGCAAGATGCTCCTCGGGGCGCGTCTTGCTTGGGGCTTCTCTCCTGGAGGCGCACAGTCAGACAGAGTGCTGACATGTGGCCAGACGCTCCTCGGGGCGCGTCTTGCTGGGGCCTCTCTCCTGGAGGCGCTCAGTCAGACCGAGTGCTGACATGTGGCAAGACGCTCCTCGGGGCGCATCTTGCTTGGGCTTCTCTCATGGAGGCCCTCAGTCAGATCCATTGTTGATATGTGGCAAGACGCTCCTCGGGGCGCGTCTTGCTTGGGCCTCTCTCCTGGAGGAGCTCAGTCAGACCCAGTGTTGACATGTTGCTAGACGCTCCTCGGGGCGCATCTTGCTTGGGCTTCTCTCTTGGAGGCCCTCAGTCAGACCCATTGTTGACATGTGGCAAGACGCTCCTCGGGGCGCGTCTTGCTTGGGCTTCTCTCCTGGAGGCCCTCAGTCAGACCCATTGTTGACATGTGGCAAGACGCTCCTCGGGGCGCGTCTTGCTTGGGCCTCTCTCCTGGAGGCGCTCAGTCAGACCGAGTGCTGACATAAGGCAAGACGCTCCTCGGTGTGCGTCTTGCTTGGGCCTCTCTCCTGGAGGCGCTCAGTCAGACCCAGTGCTTACATGTGGCAAGACGCTCCTCGGGGTGTGTCTTGCTGGGGCTTCTCTCCTGGAGGCGTTCAGTCAGACCGAGTGCTGACATGTGGCAAGGAGCTCCTCGGGGCGCGTCTTGCTTGGGCTTCTCTCCTGGAGGCGTTCAGTCAGACCGAGTGCTGACATGTGGTAAGACGCTCCTCGGGGCGCGTCTTGCTGGGGCTTCTCTCCTGGAGGCGCTCAGTCAGACCCAGTGGTGACATGTGACAAGACGCTCCTCGGGGCGCGTCTTGCTTGGGCTTCTCTCATGGAGGCCCTCAGTCAGATCCATTGTTGATATGTGGCAAGACACTCCTCGGGGCGCGTCTTGCTTGGGCTTCTCTCCTGGAGGCCCTCAGTCAGACTCATTGTTGACATGTGGCAAGATGCTCCTCGGGGCGCGTCTTGCTTGGGGCTTCTCTCCTGGAGGCGCACAGTCAGACAGAGTGCTGACATGTGGCCAGACGCTCCTCGGGGCGCGTCTTGCTGGGGCCTCTCTCCTGGAGGCGCTCAGTCAGACCGAGTGCTGACATGTGGCAAGACGCTCCTCGGGGCGCATCTTGCTTGGGCTTCTCTCCTGGAGGCCCTCAGTCAGACCCATTGTTTACATGTGGCAAGACGCTCCTCGGGGCGCATCTTGCTTGGGCCTCTCTCCTGGAGGCCCTCTGTCAGCCCCAGTGTTGACATGAGTCAAGACGCTCCTCGGGGCGAGTCTTGCTTGGGCCTCTCTCCTGGAGGTGCTCAGTCAGACCCAGTGTTGACATGGTGCAAGAAGCTCCTCGGGGCGCGTCTTGCTTGGGCTTCTCTCTTGGAGGCCCTCAGTCAGACCCATTGTTGACATGTGGCAAGACGCTCCTCGGGGCGCGTCTTGCTTGGGCTTCTCTCCTGGAGGCCCTCAGTCAGACCCATTGTTGACATGTGGCAAGACGCTCCTCGGGGCGCGTCTTGCTTGGGCCTCTCTCCTGGAGGCGCTCAGTCAGACCGAGTGCTGACATAAGGCAAGACGCTCCTCGGGGCGCGTCTTGCTGGGGCCTCTCTCCTGGAGGCGCTCCGTCAGACCCAGTGCTTACATGTGGCAAGACGCTCCTCGGGGTGTGTCTTGCTGGGGCTTCTCTCCTGGAGGCGTTCAGTCAGACCGAGTGCTGACATGTGGCAAGGAGCTCCTCGGGGAGCGTCTTGCTTGGGCTTCTCTCCTGGAGGCGTTCAGTCAGACCGAGTGCTGACATGTGGTAAGATGCTCCTCGGGGCGCGTCTTGCTGGGGCTTCTCTCCTGGAGACGCTCAGTCAGACCCAGTTCTTACATGTGGCAAGACGCTCCTCGGGGCGCGTCTTGCTTGGGCCTCTCTCCTGGAGGCGCTCAGTCAGACCCAGTGGTGACATGTGGCAAGACGCTCCTCGGGGCGCGTCTTGCTTGGGCCTCTCTCCTGGAGACGCTCAGTCAGACCCAGTGTTGACACGTGGCAAGACGCTCCTCGGGGCGCGTCTTGCTTGGGGCCTCTCTCCTGGAGGCGCACAGTCAGACAGAGTGCTGACATGTGGCCAGACGCTCATCGGGGCGCGTCTTGCTGGTGCTTCTCTCCTGGAGGCCCTCAGTCGGACCCGTTGTTGACATGTGGCAAGACGCTCCTCGGGGCGCATCTTGCTTGGGCCTCTCTCCTGGAGGCGCTCAGTCGGACCGGGTGCTGACATGTGGCAAGACGCTCCTCGGGGCGCGTGTTGCTTGGGCTTCTCTCCTGGAGGCCCTCAGTCAGACCCAGTGTTGACATGTGGCAAGACGCTCCTCGGGGCGCGTCTTGCTTGGGCCTCTCTCCTGGAGGCGCACAGTCAGACCGAGTAGTCACATGTGGCAAGACGCTCCTCGGGGTGCGTCTTGCTGGGGCTTCTCTCCTGGAGGCGCTCAGTCAGACCCAGTGTTGACATGTGACAAGATGCTCCTCGGGGCGCGTCTTGCTTGGGCTTCTCTCCTGGAGGCGCTCAGTCAGACCCATTGTTGACATGTGGCAAGACGCTCCTCGGGGCGCGTCTTGCTTGGGCCTCTCTCCTGGGGGCCCTCTGTCAGACCCATTGTTGACATGTGGCAAGATGCTCCTCGGGGCGCGTCTTGCTTGGGCCTCTCTCCTGGAGGAGCTCAGTCAGACCGAGTGCTGACATAAGGCAAGATGCTCCTCGGGGCGCGTCTTGCTGTGGCCTCTCTCCTGGAGGCGCTCAATCAGACCCAGTGGTGACACGTGGCAAGACGCTCCTCTGGGCGCGTCTTGCTTGGGCCTTTCTCCTGGAGGCACTCAGTCAGACCCAGTGGTGACACGTGGCAAGACGCTCCTCGGGGCGCGTCTTGCTTGGGCCTCTCTCCTGGAGACGCTCAGTCAGACCCAGTGGTGACATGTGACAAGACGCTCCTCGGGGCGCGTCTTGCTTGGGCTTCTCTCATGGAGGCCCTCAGTCAGATCCATTGTTGATATGTGGCAAGACGCTCCTCGGGGCGCGTCTTGCTTGGGCTTCTCTCCTGGAGGCCCTCAGTCAGACTCATTGTTGACATGTGGCAAGATGCTCCTCGGGGCGCGTCTTGCTTGGGGCTTCTCTCCTGGAGGCGCACAGTCAGACAGAGTGCTGACATGTTGCCAGACGCTCCTCGGGGCGCGTCTTGCTGGGGCCTCTCTCCTGGAGGCGCTCAGTAAGACCGAGTGCTGACATGTGGCAAGACGCTCCTCGGGGCGCGTCTTGCTTGGGCTTCTCTCCTGGAGGCCCTCAGTCAGACCCATTGTTTACATGTGGCAAGACGCTCCTCGGGGCGCATCTTGCTTGGGCCTCTCTCCTGGAGGCCCTCTGTCAGCCCCAGTGTTGACATGAGTCAAGACGCTCCTCGGGGCGAGTCTTGCTTGGGCCTCTCTCCTGGAGGTGCTCAGTCAGACCCAGTGTTGACATGGTGCAAGAAGCTCCTCGGGGCGCGTCTTGCTTGGGCTTCTCTCTTGGAGGCCCTCAGTCAGACCCATTGTTGACATGTGGCAAGACGCTCCTCGGGGCGCGTCTTGCTTGGGCCTCTCTCCTGGAGGCGCTCAGTCAGACCGAGTGCTGACATTAGGCAAGACGCTCCTCGGGGCGCGTCTTGCTGGGGCCTCTCTCCTGGAGGCGCTCAGTCAGACCCAGTGCTTACATGTGGCAAGACGCTCCTCGGGGTGTGTCTTGCTGGGGCTTCTCTCCTGGAGGCGTTCAGTCAGACCGAGTGCTGACATGTGGCAAGGAGCTCCTCGGGGAGCGTCTTGCTTGGGCTTCTCTCCTGGAGGCGTTCAGTCAGACCGAGTGCTGACATGTGGTAAGACGCTCCTCGGGGCGCATCTTGCTGGGGCTTCTCTCCTGGAGACGCTCAGTCAGACCCAGTGCTTACATGTGGCAAGACGCTCCTCGGGGCGCGTCTTGCTTGGGCCTCTCTCCTGGAGGCGCTCAGTCAGACCCAGTGGTGACATGTGGCAAGACGCTCCTCGGGGCGCGTCTTGCTTGGGCCTCTCTCCTGGAGACGCTCAGTCAGACCCAGTGTTGACACGTGGCAAGACGCTCCTCGGGGCGCGTCTTGCTTGGGGCCTCTCTCCTGGAGGCGCACATTCAGACAGAGTGCTGACATGTGGCCAGACGCTCCTCGGGGCGCGTCTTGCGGGTGCTTCTCTCCTGGAGGCCCTCAGTCGGACCCATTGTTGACATGTGGCAAGACGCTCCTCGGGGCGCATCTTGCTTGGGCCTCTCTCCTGGAGGCGCTCAGTCGGACCGGGTGCTGACATGTGGCAAGACGCTCCTCGGGGCGCGTGTTGCTTGGGCTTCTCTCCTGGAGGCCCTCAGTCAGACCCAGTGTTGACATGTGGCAAGACGCTCCTCGGGGCGCGTCTTGCTTGGGCCTCTCTCCTGGAGGCGCACAGTCAGACCGAGTAGTCACATGTGGCAAGACGCTCCTCGAGGCGCGTCTTGCTTGGGCTTCTCTCCTGGAGGCGCTCAGTCAGACCCATTGTTGACATGTGGCAAGACGCTCCTCGGGGCGCGTCTTGCTTGGGCCTCTCTCCTGGGGGCCCTCTGTCAGACCCATTGTTGACATGTGGCAAGATGCTCCTCGGGGCGCGTCTTGCTTGGGCCTCTCTCCTGGAGGCGCTCAGTCAGACCGAGTGCTGACATAAGGCAAGATGCTCCTCGCGGCGCGTCTTGCTGTGGCCTCTCTCCTGGAGGCGCTCAATCAGACCCAGTGGTGACACGTGGCAAGACGCTCCTCTGGGCGCGTCTTGCTTGGGCCTTTCTCCTGGAGGCACTCAGTCAGACCCAGTGGTGACACGTGGCAAGACGCTCCTCGGGGTGCGTCTTGCTTGGGCCTCTCTCCTGGAGACGCTCAGTCAGACCGAGTAGTGACATGTGGCATGACGCTCCTCGGGGCGCGTCTTGCTTGGGCCTCTCTCCTGGAGACGCTCAGTCAGACCGAGTAGTGACATGTGGCATGACGCTCCTCGGGGCGCGTCTTGCTTGGGCCTCTCTCCTGGAGGCGCTCAGTCAGACCCAGTGGTGACATGTGGCAAGACACTCTTCTGGGAGCGTCTTGCTTGGGCCTCTCTCCTGGAGGCCCTCTGTCAGCCCCAGTGTTGACATGTGTCAAGACGCTCCTCGGGGTGCGTCTTGCTTGGGCCTCTCTCCTGGAGGCGCTCAGTCAGACCGAGTGCTGACATGTGGCAAGACGCTCCTCGGGGCGCGTCTTGCTTGGGCCTCTCTCCTGGAGGCGTTCAGTCAGACCGAGTGCTGACATGTGGCAAGACGCTCCTCGGGGCGCGTCTTGCTGGGTCTCTCTCCTGGAGGCGCTCAGTCAGACCCAGTGCTTACATGTGGCAAGACGCTCCTCGGGGCGCGTCTTGCTTGGGCCTCTCTCCTGGAGGCGCTCAGTCAGACCGAGTGCTGACATAAGGCAAGATGCTCCTCGGGGCGCGTCTTGCTGGGGCCTCTCTCCTGGAGGCGCTCAGTCAGACCCAGTGCTTACATGTGGCAAGACGCTCCTCGGGGCGCGTCTTGCTTGGGCCTCTCTCCAGGAGGCGCTCAGTCAGACCCAGTGGTGACATGTGACAAGACGCTCCTCGGGGCGCGTTTTGCTTGGGCTTCTCTCATGGAGGCCCTCAGTCAGACCCATTGTTGATATGTGGCAAGACGCTCCTCGGGGCGCGTCTTGCTGGGGCTTCTCTCCTAGAGGCGTTCAGTCAGACCGAGTGCCGACATGTGGCAAGACGCTCCTCGGGACGCGTCTTGCTTGGGCTTCTCTCCTCGAGGCCCTCAGTCAGACTCATTGTTGACATGTGGCAAGACGCTCCTCGGGGCGCGTTTTGCTTGGGCCTCTCTCCTGGAGGCGCTCAGTCACACCCAGTGGTGACATGTGACAAGACACTCCTCGGGGCGCGTCTTGCTTGGGCCTCTCTCCTGGAGGCGCTCAGTCAGACCCAGTGGTGACATGTGACAAGACGCTCCTCGGGGCGCATCTTGCTTGGGCTTCTCTCATGGAGGCCCTCAGTCAGACCCATTGTTGATATGTGGCAAGACGCTCCTCGGGGCGCGTCTTGCTTGGGCCTCTCTCCTGGAGGCGCTCAGTCAGACCGAGTGCTTACATGTGGCAAGACGCTCCTCGGGGCGCGTCTTGCTTGGGCTTCTCTCATGGAGGCCCTCAGTCAGACCCAGTGGTGACATGTGACAAGACGCTCCTCGGGGTGAGTCTTGCTTGGGCCTCTCTCCTGGAGGTGCTCAGTCAGACCCAGTGTTGACATGGTGCAAGACGCTCCTCGGGGCGCGTCTTGCTTGGGCTTCTCTCTTGGAGGCCCTCAGTCAGACCCATTGTTGGCATGTGGCAAGACGCTCCTCGGGGCGCGTCTTGCTTGGGCTTCTCTCCTGGAGGCCCTCAGTCAGACCCATTGTTGACATGTGGCAAGACGCTCCTCGGGGCGCGTCTTGCTTGGGCTTCTCTCCTGGAGGCCCTCAGTCAGACCCATTGTTGACATGTGGCAAGACGCTCCTCGGGGCGCGTCTTGTTGGGGCCTCTCTCCTGGAGGCACTCAGTCAGACCCAGTGCTTACATGTGGCAAGACGCTCCTCGGGGCGCGTCTTGCTGGGGCTTCTCTCCTGGAGGCGTTCAGTTAGACCGAGTGCTGACATGTGGCAAGACACTCCTCGGGACGCGTCTTGCTTGGGCTTCTCTCCTGGAGGCCCTCAGTCAGACTCATTGTTGACATGTGGCAAGACGCTTCTCGGGGTGCGTCTTGCTTGGGCCTCTCTCCTGGAGGCGCTCAGTCAGACCGAGTGCTAACATGTGGCGATGCTCCTCGGGGCGCGTCTTGCTTGGGCCTCTCTCCTGGAGGCGCTCAGTCAGACCCATTGTTGATATGTGGCAAGACGCTCCTCGGGGCGAGTCTTGCTTGGGCCTCTCTCCTGGAGGTGCTCAGTCAGACCCAGTGTTGACATGGTGCAAGACGCTCCTCGGGGCGCGTCTTGCTTGGGCTTCTCTCTTGGAGGCCCTCAGTCAGACCCATTGTTGACATGTGGCAAGACGCTCCTCGGGGCGCGTCTTGCTTGGGCCTCTCTCCTGGAGGCGCTCAGTCAGACCGAGTGCTGACATAAAGCAAGACGCTCCTCGGGGCGCGTCTTGCTGGGGCCTCTCTCCTGGAGGCGCTCAGTCAGACCCAGTGCTTACATGTGGCAAGACGCTCCTCGGGGCGCGTCTTGCTTGGGCCTCTCTCCTGGAGGCGCTCAGTCAGACCCAGTGGTGACATGTGGCAAGACGCTCCTCGGGGCGCGTCTTGCTTGGGCCTCTCTCCTGGAGACGCTCAGTCAGACCCAGTGTTGACAGTGACAAGACGCTCCTCGGGGCGCGTCTTGCTTGGGCTTTTCTCATGGAGGCCCTCCGTCAGACCCATTGTTGATATGTGGCAAGACGCTCCTCGGGGCGCGTCTTGCTTGGGCCTCTCTCCTGGAGGCGCTCAGTCAGACTGAGTGCTGACATGTGGCAAGACGCTCCTCGGGGCGCATCTTGCTTGGGCCTCTCTCCTGGAGGCCCTCTGTCAGCCCCAGTGTTGACATGTGTCAAGACGCTCCTCGGGGTGCGTCTTGCTTGGGCCTCTCTCCTGGAGTCGCTCAGTCAGACCGAGTGCTGACATGTGGCAAGACACTCCTCGGAGCGCGTCTTGCTTGGGCTTCTCTCCTGGAGGCGCTCAGTCAGACCGAGTGCTGACATAAGGCAAGACGCTCCTCGGGGCGCGACTTGCTTGGGCTTCTCTCCTGGAGGCCCTCAGTCAGACCCATTGTTGACATGTGGCAAGACGCTCCTCGGGGCGCGTCTTGCTTGGGCCTCTCTCCTGGAGGCGCTCAGTCAGACCGAGTGCTGACATAAAGCAAGACGCTCCTCGGGGCGCGTCTTGCTGGGGCCTCTCTCCTGGAGGCGCTCAGTCAGACCCAGTGCTTACATGTGGCAAGACGCTCCTCGGGGCGCGACTTACTTGGGCTTCTCTCCTGGAGGCCCTCAGTCAGACCCATTGTTTACATGTGGCAAGACGCTCCTTTGGGCGCATCTTGCTTGGGCTTCTCTCCTGGAGGCCCTCAGTCAGACCCATTGTTGACATGTGGCAAGACGCTCCTCGGGACGCGTCTTGCTTGGGCTTCTCTCCTGGAGGCCCTCAGTCAGACTCATTGTTGACATGTGGCAAGACGCTCCTCGGGGCGCGTCTTGCTTGGGCCTCTCTCCTGGAGGCGCTCAGTCAGACCCAGTGGTGACATGTGGCAAGACGCTCCTCGGGGCGCGTCTTGCTTGGGCCTCTCTCCTGGAGGCGCTCAGTCAGACCCAGTGGTGACATGTGACAAGACGCTCCTCGGGGCGCGTCTTGCTTGGGCTTCTCTCATGGAGGCCCTCATTCAGATCCATTGTTGATATGTGGCAAGACGCTCCTCGGGGCGCGTCTTGCTTGGGCCTCTCTCCTGGAGGAGCTCAGTCAGACCGAGTGCTGACATGTGGCAAGACGCTCCTCGGGGCGCGTCTTGCTGGGGCTTCTCTCCTGGAGGCGTTCAGTAAGACCGAGTGCTGACATGTGGCAAGACGCTCCTCGGGGCGCGTCTTGCTTGGGCTTCTCTCCTGGAGGCCCTCAGTCAGACTCATTGTTGACATGTGGCAAGATGCTCCTCGGGGCGCGTCTTGCTTGGGGCCTCTCTCCTGGAGGCGCACAGTCAGACGGAGTGCTGACTGGTGGCCAGACGCTCCTCGGGGCGCGTCTTGCTGGGGCCTCTCTCCTGGAGGCGCTCAGTCAGACCGAGTGCTGACATGTGGCAAGACGCTCCTCGGGGCGCGTCTTGCTTGGGCTTCTCTCCTGGAGGCCCTCAGTCAGACCCATTGTTTACATGTGGCAAGATGCTCCTCGGGGCACATCTTGCTTGGGCCTCTCTCCTGGAGGCCCTCTGTCAGCCCCAGTGTTGACATGTGTCAAGACGCTCCTCGGGGCGAGTCTTGCTTGGGCCTCTCTCCTGGAGGTGCTCAGTCAGACCCAGTGTTGACATGGTGCAAGACGCTCCTCGGGGCGCGTCTTGCTTGGGCTTCTCTCTTGGAGGCCCTCAGTCAGACCCATTGTTGACATGTGGCAAGACGCTCCTCGGGGTGCGTCTTGCTTGGGCTTCTCTCCTGGAGGCCCTCAGGCAGACCCATTGTTGACATGTGGCAAGACGCTCCTCGGGGCGCGTCTTGCTTGGGCCTATCTCCTGGAGGCGCTCAGTCAGACCGAGTGCTGACATAAGGCAAGACGCTCCTCGGGGCGCGTCTTGCTGGGGCCTCTCTCCTGGAGGCGCTCAGTCAGACCCAGTGCTTACATGTGGCAAGACGCTCCTCGGGGTGTGTCTTGCTGGGGCTTCTCTCCTGGAGGCGTTCAGTCAGACCGAGTGCTGACATGTGGCAAGGAGCTCCTCGGGGCGCGTCTTGCTTGGGCTTCTCTCCTGGAGGCGTTCAGTCAGACCGAGTGCTGACATGTGGTAAGACGCTCCTCGGGGCGCGTCTTGCTGGGGCTTCTCTCCTGGAGGCGCTCAGTCAGACCCAGTGCTTACATGTGGCAACACGCTCCTCGGGGCGCGTCTTGCTTGGGCCTCTCTCCTGGAGGCGCTCAGTCAGACCCAGTGGTGACATGTGGCAAGACGCTCCTCGGGGCGCGTCTTGCTTGGGCCTCTCTCCTGGAGACGCTCAGTCAGACCCAGTGTTGACACGTGGCAAGACGCTCCTCGGGGCGCGTCTTGCTTGGGGCCTCTCTCCTGGAGGCGCACAGTCAGACAGAGTGCTGACATGTGGCCAGACGCTCCTCGGGGCGCGTCTTGCTGGGGCTTCTCTCCTGGAGGCGCTCAGTCAGACCCAGTGTTGACATGTGACAAGACGCTCCTCGGGGCGCGTCTTGCTGGGGCTTCTCTCCTGGAGGCGTTCATTCAGACCGAGTGCTGACATGTGGCAAGACGCTCCTCGGGGCGCGTCTTGCTTGGGCTTCTCTCCTGGAGGCCCTCAGTCAGACTCGTTGTTGACATGTGGCAAGACGCTCCTCGGGGCGCGTCTTGCTTGGGCCTCTCTCCTGGAGGCGCACAGACAGACAGAGTGCTGACATGTGGCAAGACGCTCCTCGGGGCGCGTCTTGCTTGGGCTTCTCTCCTGGAGGCCCTCAGTCAGACCCATTGTTGACATGTGGCAAGACGCTCCTCGGGGCGCGTCTTGCTTGGGCCTCTCTCCTGGAGGCGCTCAGTCAGACCGAGTGCTGACATGTGGCAAGACACTGATCGGGGCGCGTCTTGCTTGGGCTTCTCTCCTGGAGGCCCTCAGTCAGACTAATTGTTGACATGTGGCAAGACGCTCCTCGGGGCGCGTCTTGCTTGGGCCTCTCTCCTGGAGGCCCTCTGTCAGACCCAGTGTTGACATGTGGCAAGACGCTCCTCGGGGCGCGTCTTGCTTGGGCCTCTCTCCTGGAGGTGCTCAGTCAGACCCAGTGTTGACATGTTGCTAGACGCTCCTCGGGGCGCATCTTGCTTGGGCTTCTCTCTTGGAGGCCCTCAGTCAGACCCATTGTTGACATGTGGCAAGACGCTCCTCGGGGCGCGTCTTGCTTGGGCTTCTCTCCTGGAGGCCCTCAGTCAGACCCATTGTTGACATGTGGCAAGACGCTCCTCGGGGCGCGTCTTGCTTGGGCCTCTCTCCTGGAGGCGCTCAGTCAGACCGAGTGCTGACATAAGGCAAGACGCTCCTCGGTGTGCGTCTTGCTTGGGCCTCTCTCCTGGAGGCGCTCAGTCAGACCCAGTGCTTACATGTGGCAAGACGCTCCTCGGGGTGTGTCTTGCTGGGGCTTCTCTCCTGGAGGCGTTCAGTCAGACCGAGTGCTGACATGTGGCAAGGAGCTCCTCGAGGGCGCGTCTTGCTTGGGCTTCTCTCCTGGAGGCGTTCAGTCAGACCGAGTGCTGACATGTGGTAAGACGCTCCTCGGGGCGCGTCTTGCTGGGGCTTCTCTCCTGGAGGCGCTCAGTCAGACCCAGTGGTGACATGTGACAAGACGCTCCTCGGGGCGCGTCTTGCTTGGGCTTCTCTCATGGAGGCCCTCAGTCAGATCCATTGTTGATATGTGGCAAGACACTCCTCGGGGCGCGTCTTGCTTGGGCTTCTCTCCTGGAGGCCCTCAGTCAGACTCATTGTTGACATGTGGCAAGATGCTCCTCGGGGCGCGTCTTGCTTGGGGCTTCTCTCCTGGAGGCGCACAGTCAGACAGAGTGCTGACATGTGGCCAGACGCTCCTCGGGGCGCGTCTTGCTGGGGCCTCTCTCCTGGAGGCGCTCAGTCAGACCGAGTGCTGACATGTGGCAAGACGCTCCTCGGGGCGCATCTTGCTTGGGCTTCTCTCCTGGAGGCCCTCAGTCAGACCCATTGTTTACATGTGGCAAGACGCTCCTCGGGGCGCATCTTGCTTGGGCCTCTCTCCTGGAGGCCCTCTGTCAGCCCCAGTGTTGACATGAGTCAAGACGCTCCTCGGGGCGAGTCTTGCTTGGGCCTCTCTCCTGGAGGTGCTCAGTCAGACCCAGTGTTGACATGGTGCAAGAAGCTCCTCGGGGCGCGTCTTGCTTGGGCTTCTCTCTTGGAGGCCCTCAGTCAGACCCATTGTTGACATGTGGCAAGACGCTCCTCGGGGCGCGTCTTGCTTGGGCTTCTCTCCTGGAGGCCCTCAGTCAGACCCATTGTTGACATGTGGCAAGACGCTCCTCGGGGCGCGTCTTGCTTGGGCCTCTCTCCTGGAGGCGCTCAGTCAGACCGAGTGCTGACATAAGGCAAGACGCTCCTCGGGGCGCGTCTTGCTGGGGCCTCTCTCCTAGAGGCGCTCCGTCAGACCCAGTGCTTACATGTGGCAAGACGCTCCTCGGGGTGTGTCTTGCTGGGGCTTCTCTCCTGGAGGCGTTCAGTAAGACCGAGTGCTGACATGTGGCAAGGAGCTCCTCGGGGAGCATCTTGCTTGGGCTTCTCTCCTGGAGGCGTTCAGTCAGACCGAGTGCTGACATGTGGTAAGACACTCCTCGGGGCGCGTCTTGCTGGGGCTTCTCTCCTGGAGACGCTCAGTCAGACCCAGTTCTTACATGTGGCAAGACGCTCCTCGGGGCGCGTCTTGCTTGGGCCTCTCTCCTGGAGGCGCTCAGTCAGACCCAGTGGTGACATGTGGCAAGACGCTCCTCGGGGCGCGTCTTGCTTGGGCCTCTCTCCTGGAGACGCTCAGTCAGACCCAGTGTTGACACGTGGCAAGACGCTCCTCGGGGCGCGTCTTGCTTGGGGCCTCTCTCCTGGAGGCGCACAGTCAGACAGAGTGCTGACATGTGGCCAGACGCTCATCGGGGCGCGTCTTGCTGGTGCTTCTCTCCTGGAGGCCCTCAGTCGGACCCGTTGTTGACATGTGGCAAGACGCTCCTCGGGGCGCATCTTGCTTGGGCCTCTCTCCTGGAGGCGCTCAGTCGGACCGGGTGCTGACATGTGGCAAGACGCTCCTCGGGGCGCGTGTTGCTTGGGCTTCTCTCCTGGAGGCCCTCAGTCAGACCCAGTGTTGACATGTGGCAAGACGCTCCTCGGGGCGCGTCTTGCTTGGGCCTCTCTCCTGGAGGCGCACAGTCAGACCGAGTAGTCACATGTGGCAAGACGCTCCTCGGGGTGCGTCTTGCTGGGGCTTCTCTCCTGGAGGCGCTCAGTCAGACCCAGTGTTGACATGTGACAAGATGCTCCTCGGGGCGCGTCTTGCTTGGGCTTCTCTCCTGGAGGCGCTCAGTCAGACCCATTGTTGACATGTGGCAAGACGCTCCTCGGGGCGCGTCTTGCTTGGGCCTCTCTCCTGGGGGCCCTCTGTCAGACCCATTGTTGACATGTGGCAAGATGCTCCTCGGGGCGCGTCTTGCTTGGGCCTCTCTCCTGGAGGCGCTCAGTCAGACCGAGTGCTGACATAAGGCAAGATGCTCCTCGGGGCGCGTCTTGCTGTGGCCTCTCTCCTGGAGGCGCTCAATCAGACCCAGTGGTGACATGTGGCAAGACGCTCCTCTGGGTGCGTCTTGCTTGGGCCTTTCTCCTGGAGGCACTCAGTCAGACCCAGTGGTGACACGTGGCAAGACGCTCCTCGGGGCGCGTCTTGCTTGGGCCTCTCTCCTGGAGACGCTCAGTCAGACCCAGTGGTGACATGTGACAAGACGCTCCTCGGGGCGCGTCTTGCTTGGGCTTCTCTCATGGAGGCCCTCAGTCAGATCCATTGTTGATATGTGGCAAGACGCTCCTCGGGGCGCGTCTTGCTTGGGCTTCTCTCCTGGAGGCCCTCAGTCAGACTCATTGTTGACATGTGGCAAGATGCTCCTCGGGGCGCGTCTTGCTTGGGGCTTCTCTCCTGGAGGCGCACAGTCAGACAGAGTGCTGACATGTTGCCAGACGCTCCTCGGGGCGCGTCTTGCTGGGGCCTCTCTCCTGGAGGCGCTCAGTCAGACCGAGTGCTGACATGTGGCAAGACGCTCCTCGGGGCGCGTCTTGCTTGGGCTTCTCTCCTGGAGGCCCTCAGTCAGACCCATTGTTTACATGTGGCAAGACGCTCCTCGGGGCGCATCTTGCTTGGGCCTCTCTCCTGGAGGCCCTCTGTCAGCCCCAGTGTTGACATGAGTCAAGACGCTCCTCGGGGCGAGTCTTGCTTGGGCCTCTCTCCTGGAGGTGCTCAGTCAGACCCAGTGTTGACATGGTGCAAGAAGCTCCTCGGGGCGCGTCTTGCTTGGGCTTCTCTCTTGGAGGCCCTCAGTCAGACCCATTGTTGACATGTGGCAAGACGCTCCTCGGGGCGCGTCTTGCTTGGGCCTCTCTCCTGGAGGCGCTCAGTCAGACCGAGTGCTGACATTAGGCAAGACGCTCCTTGGGGCGCGTCTTGCTGGGGCCTCTCTCCTGGAGGCGCTCAGTCAGACCCAGTGCTTACATGTGGCAAGACGCTCCTCGGGGTGTGTCTTGCTGGGGCTTCTCTCCTGGAGGCGTTCAGTCAGACCGAGTGCTGACATGTGGCAAGGAGCTCCTCGGGGAGCGTCTTGCTTGGGCTTCTCTCCTGGAGGCGTTCAGTCAGACCGAGTGCTGACATGTGGTAAGACGCTCCTCGGGGCGCGTCTTGCTGGGGCTTCTCTCCTGGAGACGCTCAGTCAGACCCAGTGCTTACATGTGGCAAGACGCTCCTCGGGGCGCGTCTTGCTTGGGCCTCTCTCCTGGAGGCGCTCAGTCAGACCCAGTGTTGACATGTGGCAAGACGCTCCTCGGGGCGCGTCTTGCTTGGGCCTCTCTCCTGGAGACGCTCAGTCAGACCCAGTGTTGACACGTGGCAAGACGCTCCTCGGGGCGCGTCTTGCTTGGGGCCTCTCTCCTGGAGGCGCACAGTCAGACAGAGTGCTGACATGTGGCCAGACGCTCCTCGGGGCGCGTCTTGCGGGTGCTTCTCTCCTGGAGGCCCTCAGTCGGACCCATTGTTGACATGTGGCAAGACGCTCCTCGGGGCGCATCTTGCTTGGGCCTCTCTCCTGGAGGCGCTCAGTCGGACCGGGTGCTGACATGTGGCAAGACGCTCCTCGGGGCGCGTGTTGCTTGGGCTTCTCTCCTGGAGGCCCTCAGTCAGACCCAGTGTTGACATGTGGCAAGACGCTCCTCGGGGCGCGTCTTGCTTGGGCCTCTCTCCTGGAGGCGCACAGTCAGACCGAGTAGTCACATGTGGCAAGACGCTCCTCGGGGCGCGTCTTGCTTGGGCTTCTCTCCTGGAGGCGCTCAGTCAGACCCATTGTTGACATGTGGCAAGACGCTCCTCGGGGCGCGTCTTGCTTGGGCCTCTCTCCTGGGGGCCCTCTGTCAGACCCATTGTTGACATGTGGCAAGATGCTCCTCGGGGCGCGTCTTGCTTGGGCCTCTCTCCTGGAGGCGCTCAGTCAGACCGAGTGCTGACATAAGGCAAGATGCTCCTCGCGGCGCGTCTTGCTGTGACCTCTCTCCTGGAGGCGCTCAATCAGACCCAGTGGTGACACGTGGCAAGACGCTCCTCTGGGCGCGTCTTGCTTGGGCCTTTCTCCTGGAGGCACTCAGTCAGACCCAGTGGTGACACGTGGCAAGACGCTCCTCGGGGTGCGTCTTGCTTGGGCCTCTCTCCTGGAGACGCTCAGTCAGACCGAGTAGTGACATGTGGCATGACGCTCCTCGGGGCGCGTCTTGCTTGGGCCTCTCTCCTGGAGACGCTTAGTCAGACCGAGTAGTGACATGTGGCATGACGCTCCTCGGGGCGCGTCTTGCTTGGGCCTCTCTCCTGGAGGCGCTCAGTCAGACCCAGTGGTGACATGTGGCAAGACACTCTTCTGGGAGCGTCTTGCTTGGGCCTCTCTCCTGGAGGCCCTCTGTCAGCCCCAGTGTTGACATGTGTCAAGACGCTCCTCGGGGTGCGTCTTGCTTGGGCCTCTCTCCTGGAGGCGCTCAGTCAGACCGAGTGCTGACATGTGGCAAGACGCTCCTCGGGGCGCGTCTTGCTTGGGCCTCTCTCCTGGAGGCGTTCAGTCAGACCGAGTGCTGACATGTGGCAAGACGCTCCTCGGGGCGCGTCTTGCTGGGGCCTCTCTCCTGGAGGCGCTCAGTCAGACCCAGTGCTTACATGTGGCAAGACGCTCCTCGGGGCGCGTCTTGCTTGGGCCTCTCTCCTGGAGGCGCTCAGTCAGACCGAGTGCTGACATAAGGCAAGATGCTCCTCGGGCGCGTCTTGCTGGGGCCTCTCTCCTGGAGGCGCTCAGTCAGACCCAGTGCTTACATGTGGCAAGACGCTCCTCGGGGCGCGTCTTGCTTGGGCCTCTCTCCAGGAGGCGCTCAGTCAGACCCAGTGGTGACATGTGACAAGACGCTCCTCGGGGCGCGTTTTGCTTGGGCTTCTCTCATGGAGGCCCTCAGTCAGACCCATTGTTGATATGTGGCAAGACGCTCCTCGGGGCGCGTCTTGCTGGGGCTTCTCTCCTAGAGGCGTTCAGTCAGACCGAGTGCCGACATGTGGCAAGACGCTCCTCGGGACGCGTCTTGCTTGGGCTTCTCTCCTCGAGGCCCTCAGTCAGACTCATTGTTGACATGTGGCAAGACGCTCCTCGGGGCGCGTTTTGCTTGGGCCTCTCTCCTGGAGGCGCTCAGTCACACCCAGTGGTGACATGTGACAAGACGCTCCTCGGGGCGCGTCTTGCTTGGGCCTCTCTCCTGGAGGCGCTCAGTCAGACCCAGTGGTGACATGTGACAAGACGCTCCTCGGGGCGCATCTTGCTTGGGCTTCTCTCATGGAGGCCCTCAGTCAGACCCATTGTTGATATGTGGCAAGACGCTCCTCGGGGCGCGTCTTGCTTGGGCCTCTCTCCTGGAGGCGCTCAGTCAGACCGAGTGCTTACATGTGGCAAGACGCTCCTCGGGGCGCGTCTTGCTTGGGCTTCTCTCATGGAGGCCCTCAGTCAGACCCAGTGGTGACATGTGACAAGACGCTCCTCGGGGCGCATCTTGCTTGGGCTTCTCTCATGGAGGCCCTCAGTCAGACCCATTGTTGATATGTGGCAAGACGCTCCTCGGGGCGCGTCTTGCTTGGGCCTATCTCCTGGAGGCGCTCAGTCAGACCGAGTGCTTACATGTGGCAAGACGCTCCTCGGGGCGCGTCTTGCTTGGGATTCTCTCATGGAGGCCCTCAGTCAGACCCATTGTTGATATGTGGCAAGACGCTCCTCGGGGTGAGTCTTGCTTGGGCCTCTCTCCTGGAGGTGCTCAGTCAGACCCAGTGTTGACATGGTGCAAGACGCTCCTCGGGGCGCGTCTTGCTTGGGCTTCTCTCTTGGAGGCCCTCAGTCAGACCCATTGTTGGCATGTGGCAAGACGCTCCTCGGGGCGCGTCTTGCTTGGGCTTCTCTCCTGGAGGCCCTCAGTCAGACCCATTGTTGACATGTGGCAAGACGCTCCTCGGGGCGCGTCTTGCTTGGGCTTCTCTCCTGGAGGCCCTCAGTCAGACCCATTGTTGACATGTGGCAAGACGCTCCTCGGGGCGCGTCTTGTTGGGGCCTCTCTCCTGGAGGCGCTCAGTCAGACCCAGTGCTTACATGTGGCAAGACGCTCCTCGGGGCGCGTCTTGCTGGGGCTTCTCTCCTGGAGGCGTTCAGTTAGACCGAGTGCTGACATGTGGCAAGACACTCCTCGGGACGCGTCTTGCTTGGGCTTCTCTCCTGGAGGCCCTCAGTCAGACTCATTGTTGACATGTGGCAAGACGCTTCTCGGGGTGCGTCTTGCTTGGGCCTCTCTCCTGGAGGCGCTCAGTCAGACCGAGTGCTAACATGTGGCGATGCTCCTCGGGGCGCGTCTTGCTTGGGCCTCTCTCCTGGAGGCGCTCAGTCAGACCCATTGTTGATATGTGGCAAGACGCTCCTCGGGGCGAGTCTTGCTTGGGCCTCTCTCCTGGAGGTGCTCAGTCAGACCCAGTGTTGACATGGTGCAAGACGCTCCTCGGGGCGCGTCTTGCTTGGGCTTCTCTCTTGGAGGCCCTCAGTCAGACCCATTGTTGACATGTGGCAAGACGCTCCTCGGGGCGCGTCTTGCTTGGGCCTCTCTCCTGGAGGCGCTCAGTCAGACCGAGTGCTGACATAAAGCAAGACGCTCCTCGGGGCGCGTCTTGCTGGGGCCTCTCTCCTGGAGGCGCTCAGTCAGACCCAGTGCTTACATGTGGCAAGACGCTCCTCGGGGCGCGTCTTGCTTGGGCCTCTCTCCTGGAGGCGCTCAGTCAGACCCAGTGGTGACATGTGGCAAGACGCTCCTCGGGGCGCGTCTTGCTTGGGCCTCTCTCCTGGAGACGCTCAGTCAGACCCAGTGTTGACAGTGACAAGACGCTCCTCGGGGCGCGTCTTGCTTGGGCTTTTCTCATGGAGGCCCTCCGTCAGACCCATTGTTGATATGTGGCAAGACGCTCCTCGGGGCGCGTCTTGCTTGGGCCTCTCTCCTGGAGGCGCTCAGTCAGACTGAGTGCTGACATGTGGCAAGACGCTCCTCGGGGCGCGTCTTGCTTGGGCTTCTCTCCTGGAGGCCCTCAGTCAGACCCATTGTTGACATGTGGCAAGACGCTCCTCGGGGCGCATCTTGCTTGGGCCTCTCTCCTGGAGGCCCTCTGTCAGCCCCAGTGTTGACATGTGTCAAGACGCTCCTCGGGGTGCGTCTTGCTTGGGCCTCTCTCCTGGAGTCGCTCAGTCAGACCGAGTGCTGACATGTGGCAAGACACTCCTCGGAGCGCGTCTTGCTTGGGCTTCTCTCCTGGAGGCGCTCAGTCAGACCGAGTGCTGACATAAGGCAAGACGCTCCTCGGGGCGCGACTTGCTTGGGCTTCTCTCCTGGAGGCCCTCAGTCAGACCCATTGTTGACATGTGGCGAGACGCTCCTCGGGGCGCGTCTTGCTTGGGCCTCTCTCCTGGAGGCGCTCAGTCAGACCGAGTGCTGACATAAAGCAAGACGCTCCTCGGGGCGCGTCTTGCTGGGGCCTCTCTCCTGGAGGCGCTCAGTCAGACCCAGTGCTTACATGTGGCAAGACGCTCCTCGGGGCGCGACTTGCTTGGGCTTCTCTCCTGGAGGCCCTCAGTCAGACCCATTGTTTACATGTGGCAAGACGCTCCTTTGGGCGCATCTTGCTTGGGCTTCTCTCCTGGAGGCCCTCAGTCAGACCCATTGTTGACATGTGGCAAGACGCTCCTCGGGACGCGTCTTGCTTGGGCTTCTCTCCTGGAGGCCCTCAGTCAGACTCATTGTTGACATGTGGCAAGACCTCCTCGGGGCGCGTCTTGCTTGGGCCTCTCTCCTGGAGGCGCTCAGTCAGACCCAGTGGTGACATGTGGCAAGACGCTCCTCGGGGCGCGTCTTGCTTGGGCCTCTCTCCTGGAGGCGCTCAGTCAGACCCAGTGGTGACATGTGACAAGACGCTCCTCGGGGCGCGTCTTGCTTGGGCTTCTCTCATGGAGGCCCTCATTCAGATCCATTGTTGATATGTGGCAAGACGCTCCTCGGGGCACGTCTTGCTTGGGGCTCTCTCCTGGAGGAGCTCAGTCAGACCGAGTGCTGACATGTGGCAAGACGCTCCTCGGGGCGCGTCTTGCTGGGGCTTCTCTCCTGGAGGCGTTCAGTAAGACCGAGTGCTGACATGTGGCAAGACGCTCCTCGGGGCGCGTCTTGCTTGGGCTTCTCTCCTGGAGGCCCTCAGTCAGACTCATTGTTGACATGTGGCAAGATGCTCCTCGGGGCGCGTCTTGCTTGGGGCCTCTCTCCTGGAGGCGCACAGTCAGACGGAGTGCTGACTGGTGGCCAGACGCTCCTCGGGGCGCGTCTTGCTGGGGCCTCTCTCCTGGAGGCGCTCAGTCAGACCGAGTGCTGACATGTGGCAAGACGCTCCTCGGGGCGCGTCTTGCTTGGGCTTCTCTCCTGGAGGCCCTCAGTCAGACCCATTGTTTACATGTGGCAAGATGCTCCTCGGGGCACATCTTGCTTGGGCCTCTCTCCTGGAGGCCCTCTGTCAGCCCCAGTGTTGACATGTGTCAAGACGCTCCTCGGGGCGAGTCTTGCTTGGGCCTCTCTCCTGGAGGTGCTCAGTCAGACCCAGTGTTGACATGGTGCAAGACGCTCCTCGGGGCGCGTCTTGCTTGGGCTTCTCTCTTGGAGGCCCTCAGTCAGACCCATTGTTGACATGTGGCAAGACGCTCCTCGGGGTGCGTCTTGCTTGGGCTTCTCTCCTGGAGGCCCTCAGTCAGACCCATTGTTGACATGTGGCAAGACGCTCCTCGGGGCGCGTCTTGCTTGGGCCTATCTCCTGGAGGCGCTCAGTCAGACCGAGTGCTGACATAAGGCAAGACGCTCCTCGGGGCGCGTCTTGCTGGGGCCTCTCTCCTGGAGGCGCTCAGTCAGACCCAGTGCTTACATGTGGCAAGACGCTCCTCGGGGTGTGTCTTGCTGGGGCTTCTCTCCTGGAGGCGTTCAGTAAGACCGAGTGCTGACATGTGGCAAGGAGCTCCTCGGGGCGCGTCTTGCTTGGGCTTCTCTCCTGGAGGCGTTCAGTCAGACCGAGTGCTGACATGTGGTAAGACGCTCCTCGGGGCGCGTCTTGCTGGGGCTTCTCTCCTGGAGGCGCTCAGTCAGACCCAGTGCTTACATGTGGCAACACGCTCCTCGGGGCGCGTCTTGCTTGGGCCTCTCTCCTGGAGGCGCTCAGTCAGACCCAGTGGTGACATGTGGCAAGACGCTCCTCGGGGCGCGTCTTGCTTGGGCCTCTCTCCTGGAGACGCTCAGTCAGACCCAGTGTTGACACGTGGCAAGACGCTCCTCGGGGCGCGTCTTGCTTGGGGCCTCTCTCCTGGAGGCGCACAGTCAGACAGAGTGCTGACATGTGGCCAGACGCTCCTCGGGGCGCGTCTTGCTGGGGCTTCTCTCCTGGAGGCGCTCAGTCAGACCCAGTGTTGACATGTGACAAGACGCTCCTCGGGGCGCGTCTTGCTGGGGCTTCTCTCCTCGAGGCGTTCATTCAGACCGAGTGCTGACATGTGGCAAGACGCTCCTCGGGGCGCGTCTTGCTTGGGCTTCTCTCCTGGAGGCCCTCAGTCAGACTCGTTGTTGACATGTGGCAAGACGCTCCTCGGGGCGCGTCTTGCTTGGGCCTCTCTCCTGGAGGCGCACAGACAGACAGAGTGCTGACATGTGGCAAGACGCTCCTCGGGGCGCGTCTTGCTTGGGCTTCTCTCCTGGAGGCCCTAAATTCAGACCCATTGTTGACATGTGGCAAGACGCTCCTCGGGGCGCGTCTTGCTTGGGCCTCTCTCCTGGAGGCGCTCAGTCAGACCGAGTGCTGACATGCAGCAAGACGCTCCTCAGGGCGCGTCTTGCTTGGGCTTCTCTCCTGGAGGCCCTCAGTCAGACCCATTGTTGACATGTGGCAAGACGCTCCTCGGGGCGCATCTTGCTTGGGCCTCTCTCCTGGAGGCGCTCAGTCAGACCGAGTGCTGACATGTGGCAAGACACTGATCGGGGCGCGTCTTGCTTGGGCTTCTCTCCTGGAGGCCCTCAGTCAGACTAATTGTTGACATGTGGCAAGACGCTCCTCGGGGCGCGTCTTGCTTGGGCCTCTCTCCTGGAGGCCCTCTGTCAGACCCAGTGTTGACATGTGGCAAGACGCTCCTCGGGGCGCGTCTTGCTTGGGCCTCTCTCCTGGAGGTGCTCAGTCAGACCCAGTGTTGACATGTGGCAAGACTCTCCTCGGGGCGCGTCTTGCTTGGGCCTCTCTCCTGGAGGTGCTCAGTCAGACCCAGTGTTGACATGTGGCAAGACGCTCCTCGGGGCGCGTCTTGCTTGGGCTTCTCTCCTGGAGGCCCTCAGTCAGACCCATTGTTGACATGTGGCAAGACGCTCCTTGGGGTGCGTCTTTCTTGGGCCTCTCTCCTGGAGGCGCTCAGTCAGACCGAGTGCTGACATGTGGCAAGACGCTCCTCGGGGCGCGTCTTGCTTGGGCTTCTCTCCTGGAGGCCCTCAGTCAGACCCATTGTTTACATGTGGCAAGACGCTCCTCGGGGCACATCTTGCTTGGGCCTCTCTCCTGGAGGCGCTCAGTAAGACCGAGTGCTGACATGTGGCAAGACGCTCCTCGGGGTGCGTTTTGCTGGACTTTCTCTCCTGGAGGCGCTCAGTCAGACCCAGTGTTGACATGTGACAAGACGCACCCCAAGGAGCGTCTTGCTTGGGCCTCTCTCCTGGAGGCCCTCTGTCAGACCCATTGTTGACATGTGGCAAGACGCTCCTCGGGGCGCGTCTTGCTTGGGCCTCTCTCCTGGAGGCGTTCAGTCAGACCGAGTGCTGACATAAGGCAAGATGCTCCTCGGGGCGCGTCTTGCTGTGGCCTCTCGCCTGGAGGCGCTCAATCAGACCCAGTGGTGACACGTGGCAAGACGCTCCTCGGGGCGCGTCTTGCTTGGGCCTCTCTCCTGGAGGCGCTCAGTCAGACCCAGTGGTGACATGTGGCAACACGCTCCTCGGGGCGCGTATTGCTTGGGCCTCTCTCCTGGAGGCCCTCTGTCAGACCCATTGTTGACATGTGGCAAGACGCTCCTCGGGGCGCATCTTGCTTGGGCCTCTCTCCTGGAGGCCCTCAATCAGACCCAGTGTTGACACGTGGTAAGACGCTCCTCGGGGCGCGTCTTGCTTGGGCCTCTCTCCTGGAGGCGCTCAGTCAGACTGAGTAGTGACATGTGGCATGACGCTCCTCGGGGCGCGTCTTGCTTGGGCCTCTCTCCTGGAGGCGCTCAGTCAGACCCAGTGGTGACATGTGGCAAGACACTCCTCGGGGAGCGTCTTGCTTGGGCCTCTCTCCTGGAGGCCCTCTGTCAGCCCCATTGTTGATACGTGGCGAGACGCTCCTCGGGGCGCGTCTTGCTGGGGCTTCTCTCCTAGAGGCGTTCAGTCAGACCGAGTGCCGACATGTGGCAAGACGCTTCTCAGGACGCGTCTTGCTTGGGCTTCTCTCCTCGAGGCCCTCAGTCAGACTCATTGTTGACATGTGGCAAGACGCTCCTCGGGGCGCGTTTTGCTTGGGCCTCTCTCCTGGTGGCCCTCAGTCAGACCCAGTGGTGACATGTGGCAAGACGCTCCTCGGGGCGCATCTTGCTTGGGCCTCTCTCCTGGAGGTGCTCAGTCAGACCCAGTGGTGACATGTGACAAGACGCTCCTCGGGTCGCGTCTTGCTTGGGCTTCTCTCATGGAGGCCCTCAGTCAGACCCATTGTTGATATGTGGCAAGACGCTCCTCGGGGCGCGTCTTGCTTGGGCCTCTCTCCTGGAGGCGCTCAGTCAGACCCAGTATTGACATTGTGCAAGACGCTCCTCGGGGCGCGTCTTGCTTGGGCTTCTCTCTTGGAGGCCCTCAGTCAGACCCATTGTTGACATGTGGCAAGACGCTCCCCGGGGCGCGTCTTGCTTGGGCTTCTCTCCTGGAGGCCCTCAGTCAGACCCATTGTTGACATGTGGCAAGAGGCTCCTCGGGGCGCGTCTTGCTTGGGCCTCTCTCCTGGAGGCGCTCAGTCAGACCGAGTGCTGACATAAGGCAAGACGCTCCTCGGGGCGCGTCTTGCTTGGGCTTCTCTCATGGAGGCCCTCAGTCAGACCCATTGTTGATATGTGGCAAGACGCTCCTCGGGGCGAGTCTTGCTTGGGCCTCTCTCCTGGAGGTGCTCAGTCAGACCCAGTGTTGACATGGTGCAAGACGCTCCTCGGGGCGCGTCTTGCTTGGGCTTCTCTCTTGGAGGCCCTCAGTCAGACCCATTGTTGACATGTGGCAAGATGCTCTTCGGGGCGCGTCTTGATTGGGCTTCTCTCCTGGAGGCCCTCAGTCAGACCCATTGTTGACATGTGGCAAGACGCTCCTCGGGGCGCATCTTGCTTGGGCCTCTCTCCTGGAGGCGCTCAGTCAGACCGAGTGCTGACATAAAGCAAGACGCTCCTCGGGGCGCGTCTTGCTGGGGCCTCTCTCCTGGAGGCGCCCAGTCTGACCCAGTGCTTACATGTGGCAAGACGCTCCTCGGGGCGCGTCTTCCTTGGGCCTCTCTCCTGGAGGTGCTCAGTCAGACCCAGTGGTGACATGTGGCAAGACGCTCCTCGGGGCGCGTCTTGCTTGGGCCTCTCTCCTGGAGACGCTCAGTCAGACCCAGTGTTGACACGTGACAAGACGCTCCTCGAGGCGCGTCTTGCTTGGGCTTCTCTCATGGAGGCCCTCAGTCAGACCCATTGTTGATATGTGGCAAGATTCTCCTCGGGGCGCGTCTTGCTTGGGCCTCTCTCCTGGAGACGCTCAGTCAGACCCAGTGTTGACACGTGGCAAGACGCTCCTCGGGGCGCGTCTTGCTTGGGCCTCTCTCCTGGAGGTGCTCAGTCAGACCCACTGGTGACATGTGGCAAGACGCTCCTCGGGGCGCGTCTTGCTTGGGCTTCTCTCATGGAGGCCCTCAGTCAGACCCATTGCTGATATGTGGCAAGACGCTCCTCGGGGCGCGTCTTGCTTGGGCCTCTCTCCTGGAGGCGCTCAGTCAGACCGAGTGCTGACATGTGGCAAGACGCTCCTCGGGGCGCGTCTTGCTTGGGCTTCTCTCCTGGAGGCCCTCAGTCAGACCCATTGTTTACATGTGGCAAGACGCTCCTTTGGGCGCATCTTGCTTGGGCTTCTCTCCTGGAGGCCCTCAGTCAGACCCATTGTTGACATGTGGCAAGACGCTCCTCGGGCCGCGTCTTGCTGGGGCTTCTCTCCTGGAGGCGTTCAGTCAGACCGAGTGCTGACATGTGGCAAGACGCTCCTCGGGACGCGTCTTGCTTGGGCTTCTCTCCTGGAGGCCCTCAGTCAGACTCATTGTTGACATGTGGCAAGACGCTCCTCGGGGCGCGTCTTGCTTGGGCCTCTCTCCTGGAGGCGCTCAGTCAGACCCAGTGGTGACATGTGGCAAGACGCTCCTCGGGGCGCGTCTTGGTTGGGCCTCTCTCCTGGAGGCGCTCAGTCAGACCCAGTGGTGACATGTGACAAGACGCTCCTCGGGGCGCGTCTTGCTTGGGCTTCTCTCATGGAGGCCCTCAGTCAGATCCATTGTTGATATGTGGCAAGACGCTCCTCGGGGCGGGTCTTGCTTGGGCCTCTTTCCTGGAGGAGCTCAGTCAGACCGAGTGCTGACATGTGGCAAGACGCTCCTCGGGGCGCATCTTGCTGGGGCTTCTCTCCTGGAGGCGTTCAGTCAGACCGAGTGCTGACATGTGGCAAGACGCTCCTCGGGGCGCGTCTTGCTTGGGCTTCTCTCCTGGAGGCCCTCAGTCAGACTCATTGTTGACATGTGGCAAGATGCTCCTCGGGGCGCGTCTTGCTTGGGGCCTCTCTCCTGGAGGCGCACAGTCAGACAGAGTGCTGACTGGTGGCCAGACGCTCCTCGGGGCGCGTCTTGCTGGGGCCTCTCTCCTGGAGGCGCTCAGTCAGACCGAGTGCTGACATGTGGCAAGACGCTCCTCGGGGCGCGTCTTGCTTGGGCTTCTCTCCTGGAGGCCCTCAGTCAGACCCATTGTTTACATGTGGCAAGACGCTCCTCGGGGCGCATCTTGCTTGGGCCTCTCTCCTGGAGGCCCTCTGTCAGCCCCAGTGTTGACATGTGTCAAGACGCTCCTCTGGGCGAGTCTTGCTTGGGCCTCTCTCCTGGAGGTGCTCAGTCAGACCCATTGTTGACATGTGGCAAGACGCTCCTCGGGGTGCGTCTTGCTTGGGCTTCTCTCCTGGAGGCCCTCAGTCAGACCCATTGTTGACATGTGGCAAGACGCTCCTCGGGGCGCGTCTTGCTTGGGCCTATCTCCTGGAGGCGCTCAGTCAGACCGAGTGCTGACATAAGGCAAGACGCTCCTCGGGGCGCGTCTTGCTGGCGCCTCTCTCCTGGAGGCGCTCAGTCAGACCCAGTGCTTACATGTGGCAAGACGCTCCTCGGGGTGTGTCTTGCTGGGGCTTCTCTCCTGGAGGCGTTCAGTCAGACCGAGTGCTGACATGTGGCAAGAAGCTCCTCGGGGCGCGTCTTGCTTGGGCTTCTCTCCTGGAGGCGTTCAGTCAGACCTAGTGCTGACATTTGGTAAGACGCTCCTCGGGGCGCGTCTTGCTGGGGCTTCTCTCCTGGAGGCGCTCAGTCAGACCCAGTGCTTACATCTGGCAAGACGCTCCTCGGGGCGCGTCTTGCTTGGGCCTCTCTCCTGGAGGCCCTCAGTCAGACCCAGTGGTGACATGTGGCAAGACGCTCCTCGGGGCGCGTCTTGCTTGGGCCTCTCTCCTGGAGACGCTCAGTCAGAACCAGTGTTGACACGTGACAAGACGCTCCTCGGGCGCGTCTTGCTTGGGCTTCTCTCATGGAGGCCCTCAGTCAGACCCATTGTTGATATGTGGCAAGACGCTCCTCGGGGCGAGTCTTGCTTGGGCCTCTCCCCTGGAGGTGCTCAGTCAGACCCAGTGTTGACATGGTGCAAGACGCTCCTCGGGGCGCGTCTTGCTTGGGCTTCTCTCTTGGAGGCCCTCAGTCAGACCCATTGTTGACATGTGGCAAGACGCTCCTCGGGGCGCGTCTTGCTTGGGCTTCTCTCCTGGAGGCCCTCAGTCAGACCCATTGTTGACATGTGGCAAGACGCTCCTCGGGGCGTGTCTTGCTTGGGCCTCTCTCCTGGAGGCGCTCAGTCAGACCGAGTGCTGACATAAAGCAAGACGCTCCTCGGGGCGCGTCTTGCTGGGGCCTCTCTCCTGGAGGCGCTCAGTCAGACCCAGTGATTACATGTGGCAAGACGCTCCTCGGGGCGCGTCTTGCTTGGGCCTCTCTCCTGGAGGCGCTCAGTCAGACCCAGTGGTGACATGTGGCAAGACGCTCCTCGGGGCGCGTCTTGCTTGGGCCTCTCTCCTGGAGACGCTCAGTCAGACCCAGTGTTGACAAGTGACAAGACGCTCCTCGGGGCGCGTCTTGCTTGGGCTTCTCTCATGGAGGCCCTCAGTCAGACCCATTGTTGATATGTGGCAAGACGCTCCTCGGGGCGCGTCTTGCTTGGGCCTCTCTCCTGGAGGCGCTCAGTCAGACCGAGTGCTGACATGTGGCAAGACCCTCCTCGGGGCGCGTCTTGCTTGGGCTTCTCTCCTGGAGGCCCTCAGTCAGACCCATTGTTGACATGTGGCAAGACGCTCCTCGGGGCGCATCTTGCTTGGGCCTCTCTCCTGGAGGCCCTCTGTCAGCCCCAGTGTTGACATGTGTCAAGACGCTCCTCGGGGTGCGTCTTGCTTGGGCCTCTCTCCTGGAGTCGCTCAGTCAGACCGAGTGCTGACATGTGGCAAGACGCTCCTCGGGGCGCGTCTTGCTTGGGCTTCTCTCCTGGAGGCCCTCAGTCAGACCCATTGTTGACATGTGGCAAGACGCTCCTCGGGGCGCGTCTTGCTTGGGCCTCTCTCCTGGAGGCGCCCAGTCTGACCCATTGTTGATATGTGGCAAGACGCTCCTCGGGGCGAGTCTTGCTTGGGCCTCTCTCCTGGAGGCGCTCAGTCAGACCGAGTGCTGACATGTGGCAAGACGCTCCTCGGGGCGCGTCTTGCTTGGGCCTCTCTCCTGGAGGCGTTCAGTCAGACCGAGTGCTGACATGTGGCAAGACGCTCCTCGGGGCGCGTCTTGCTGGGGCCTCTCTCCTGGAGGCGCTCAGTCAGACCCAGTGCTTACATGTGGCAAGACGCTCCTCGGGGCGCGTCTTGCTTGGGCCTCTCTCCTGGAGGCGCTCAGTCAGACCGAGTGCTGACATAAGGCAAGATGCTCCTCGGGGCGCGTCTTGCTGGGGCCTCTCTCCTGGAGGCGCTCAGTCAGACCCAGTGCTTACATGTGGCAAGACGCTCCTCGGGGCGCGTCTTGCTTGGGCCTCTCTCCAGGAGGCGCTCAGTCAGACCCAGTGGTGACATGTGACAAGACGCTCCTCGGGGCGCGTTTTGCTTGGGCTTCTCTCATGGAGGCCCTCAGTCAGACCCATTGTTGATATGTGGCAAGACGCTCCTCGGGGCGCGTCTTGCTGGGGCTTCTCTCCTAGAGGCGCTCAGTCAGACCGAGTGCTTACATGTGGCAAGACGCTCCTCGGGGCGCGTCTTGCTTGGGCTTCTCTCATGGAGGCCCTCAGTCAGACCCAGTGGTGACATGTGACAAGACGCTCCTCGGGGCGCATCTTGCTTGGGCTTCTCTCATGGAGGCCCTCAGTCAGACCCATTGTTGATATGTGGCAAGACGCTCCTCGGGGCGCGTCTTGCTTGGGCCTCTCTCCTGGAGGCGCTCAGTCAGACCGAGTGCTTACATGTGGCAAGACGCTCCTCGGGGCGCGTCTTGCTTGGGATTCTCTCATGGAGGCCCTCAGTCAGACCCATTGTTGATATGTGGCAAGACGCTCCTCGGGGTGAGTCTTGCTTGGGCCTCTCTCCTGGAGGTGCTCAGTCAGACCCAGTGTTGACATGGTGCAAGACGCTCCTCGGGGCGCGTCTTGCTTGGGCTTCTCTCCTGGAGGCCCTCAGTCAGACCCATTGTTGACATGTGGCAAGACGCTCCTCGGGGCGCGTCTTGTTGGGGCCTCTCTCCTGGAGGCGCTCAGTCAGACCCAGTGCTTACATGTGGCAAGACGCTCCTCGGGGCGCGTCTTGCTGGGGCTTCTCTCCTGGAGGCGTTCAGTTAGACCGAGTGCTGACATGTGGCAAGACACTCCTCGGGACGCGTCTTGCTTGGGCTTCTCTCCTGGAGGCCCTCAGTCAGACTCATTGTTGACATGTGGCAAGACGCTTCTCGGGGTGCGTCTTGCTTGGGCCTCTCTCCTGGAGGCGCTCAGTCAGACCGAGTGCTAACATGTGGCGATGCTCCTCGGGGCGCGTCTTGCTTGGGCCTCTCTCCTGGAGGCGCTCAGTCAGACCCATTGTTGATATGTGGCAAGACGCTCCTCGGGGCGAGTCTTGCTTGGGCCTCTCTCCTGGAGGTGCTCAGTCAGACCCAGTGTTGACATGGTGCAAGACGCTCCTCGGGGCGCGTCTTGCTTGGGCTTCTCTCTTGGAGGCCCTCAGTCAGACCCATTGTTGACATGTGGCAAGACGCTCCTCGGGGCGCGTCTTGCTTGGGCCTCTCTCCTGGAGGCGCTCAGTCAGACCCAGTGCTTACATGTGGCAAGACGCTCCTCGGGGCGCGTCTTGCTTGGGCCTCTCTCCTGGAGGCGCTCAGTCAGACCCAGTGGTGACATGTGGCAAGACGCTCCTCGGGGCGCGTCTTGCTTGGGCCTCTCTCCTGGAGACGCTCAGTCAGACCCAGTGTTGACAGTGACAAGACGCTCCTTGGGGCGCGTCTTGCTTGGGCTTTTCTCATGGAGGCCCTCCGTCAGACCCATTGTTGATATGTGGCAAGACACTCCTCGGGGCGCGTCTTGCTTGGGCCTCTCTCCTGGAGGCGCTCAGTCAGACTGAGTGCTGACATGTTGCAAGACGCTCCTCGGGGCGCGTCTTGCTTGGGCTTCTCTCCTGGAGGCCCTCAGTCAGACCCATTGTTGACATGTGGCAAGACGCTCCTCGGGGCACATCTTGCTTGGGCCTCTCTCCTGGAGGCCCTCTGTCAGCCCCAGTGTTGACATGTGTCAAGACGCTCCTCGGGGTGCGTCTTGCTTGGGCCTCTCTCCTGGAGTCGCTCAGTCAGACCGAGTGCTGACATGTGGCAAGACACTCCTCGGGGCGCGTCTTGCTTGGGCTTCTCTCCTGGAGGCGCTCAGTCAGACCGAGTGCTGACATAAGGCAAGACGCTCCTCGGGGCGCAACTTGCTTGGGCTTCTCTCCTGGAGGCCCTCAGTCAGACCCATTGTTGACATGTGGCAAGACGCTCCTCGGGGCGCGTCTTGCTTGGGCCTCTCTCCTGGAGGCGCTCAGTCAGACCGAGTGCTGACATAAAGCAAGACGCTCCTCGGGGCGCGTCTTGCTGGGGCCTCTCTCCTGGAGGCGCTCAGTCAGACCCAGTGCTTACATGTGGCAAGACGCTCCTCGGGGCGCGTCTTGCTTGGGCCTCTCTCCTGGAGGCGCTCAGTCAGACCCAGTGGTGACATGTGGCAAGACGCTCCTCGGGGCGCGTCTTGCTTGGGCCTCTCTCCTGGAGACGCTCGGTCAGACCCAGTGTTGACAGTGACAAGACGCTCCTCGGGGCGCGTCTTGCTTGGGCTTTTCTCATGGAGGCCCTCCGTCAGACCCATTGTTTATATGTGGCAAGACGCTCCTCGGGGCGCGTCTTGCTTGGGCCTCTCTCCTGGAGGCGCTCAGTCAGACTGAGTGCTGACATGTGGCAAGACGCTCCTCGGGGCGCGTCTTGCTTGGGCTTCTCTCCTGGAGGCCCTCAGTCAGACCCATTGTTGACATGTGGCAAGACGCTCCTCGGGGCGCATCTTGCTTGGGCCTCTCTCCTGGAGGCCCTCTGTCAGCCCCAGTGTTGACATGTGTCAAGACGCTCCTCGGGGTGAGTCTTGCTTGGGCCTCTCTCCTGGAGTCGCTCAGTCAGACCGAGTGCTGACATGTGGCAAGACGCTCCTCGGGGCGCGTCTTGCTTGGGCCTCTCTCCTGGAGGCGCTCAGTCAGACCGAGTGCTGACATAAGGCAAGACGCTCCTCGGGGCGCGACTTGCTTGGGCTTCTCTCCTTGAGGCCCTCAGTCAGACCCATTGTTTACATGTGGCAAGACGCTCCTTTGGGCGCATCTTGCTTGGGCTTCTCTCCTGGAGGCCCTCAGTCAGACCCATTGTTGACATGTGGCAAGACGCTCCTCGGGACGCGTCTTGCTTGGGCTTCTCTCCTGGAGGCCCTCAGTCAGACTCATTGTTGACATGTGGCAAGACGCTCCTCGGGGCGCGTCTTGCTTGGGCCTCTCTCCTGGAGGCGCTCAGTCAGACCCAGTGGTGACATGTGGCAAGACGCTCCTCGGGGCGCGTCTTGCTTGGGCCTCTCTCCTGGAGGCGCTCAGTCAGACCCAGTGGTGACATGTGACAAGACGCTCCTCGGGGCGCGTCTTGCTTGGGCTTCTCTCATGGAGGCCCTCAGTCAGATCCATTGTTGATATGTGGCAAGACGCTCCTCGGGGCGCGTCTTGCTTGGGCCTCTCTCCTGGAGGAGCTCAGTCAGACCGAGTGCTGACATGTGGCAAGACGCTCCTCGGGGCGCGTCTTGCTTGGGCTTCTCTCCTGGAGGCGTTCAGTAAGACTCATTGTTGACATGTGGCAAGATGCTCCTCGGGGCGCGTCTTGCTTGGGGCCTCTCTCCTGGAGGCGCACAGTCAGACGGAGTGCTGACTGGTGGCCAGACGCTCCTCGGGGCGCGTCTTGCTGGGGCCTCTCTCCTGGAGGCGCTCAGTCAGACCGAGTGCTGACATGTGGCAAGACGCTCCTCGGGGCGCGTCTTGCTTGGGCTTCTCTCTTGGAGGCCCTCAGTCAGACCCATTGTTGACATGTGGCAAGACGCTCCTCGGGGTGCGTCTTGCTTGGGCTTCTCTCCTGGAGGCCCTCAGTCAGACCCATTGTTGACATGTGGCAAGACGCTCCTCGGGGCGCGTCTTGCTTGGGCCTATCTCCTGGAGGCGCTCAGTCAGACCGAGTGCTGACATAAGGCAAGACGCTCCTCGGGGCGCGTCTTGCTGGGGCCTCTCTCCTGGAGGCGCTCAGTCAGACCCAGTGCTTACATGTGGCAAGACGCTCCTCGGGGTTTGTCTTGCTGGGGCTTCTCTCCTGGAGGCGTTCAGTCAGACCGAGTGCTGACATGTGGCAAGGAGCTCCTCGGGGCGCGTCTTGCTTGGGCTTCTCTCCTGGAGGCGTTCAGTCAGACCGAGTGCTGACATGTGGTAAGACGCTCCTCGGGGCGCGTCTTGCTGGGGCTTCTCTCCTGGAGGCGCTCAGTCAGACCCAGTGCTTACATGTGGCAACACGCTCCTCGGGGCGCGTCTTGCTTGGGCCTCTCTCCTGGAGGCGCTCAGTCAGACCCAGTGGTGACATGTGGCAAGACGCTCCTCGGGGCGCGTCTTGCTTGGGCCTCTCTCCTGGAGACGCTCAGTCAGACCCAGTGTTGACACGTGGCAAGACGCTCCTCGGGGCGCGTCTTGCTTGGGGCCTCTCTCCTGGAGGCGCACAGTCAGACAGAGTGCTGACATGTGGCCAGACGCTCCTCGGGGCGCGTCTTGCTGGGGCTTCTCTCCTGGAGGCGCTCAGTCAGACCCAGTGTTGACATGTGACAAGACGCTCCTCGGGGCGCGTCTTGCTGGGGCTTCTCTCCTGGAGGCGTTCATTCAGACCGAGTGCTGACATGTGGCAAGACGCTCCTCGGGGCGCGTCTTGCTTGGGCTTCTCTCCTGGAGGCCCTCAGTCAGACTCGTTGTTGACATGTGGCAAGACGCTCCTCGGGGCGCGTCTTGCTTGGGCCTCTCTCCTGGAGGCGCACAGACAGACAGAGTGCTGACATGTGGCAAGACGCTCCTCGGGGCGCGTCTTGCTTGGGCTTCTCTCCTGGAGGCCCTAAATTCAGACCCATTGTTGACATGTGGCAAGATGCTCCTCGGGGCGCGTCTTGCTTGGGCCTCTCTCCTGGAGGCGCTCAGTCAGACCGAGTGCTGACATGCAGCAAGACGCTCCTCAGGGCGCGTCTTGCTTGGGCTTCTCTCCTGGAGGCCCTCAGTCAGACCCATTGTTGACATGTGGCAAGACGCTCCTCGGGGCGCATCTTGCTTGGGCCTCTCTCCTGGAGGCGCTCAGTCAGACCGAGTGCTGACATGTGGCAAGACACTGATCGGGGCGCGTCTTGCTTGGGCTTCTCTCCTGGAGGCCCTCAGTCAGACTAATTGTTGACATGTGGCAAGACGCTCCTCGGGGCGCGTCTTGCTTGGGCCTCTCTCCTGGAGGCCCTCTGTCAGACCCAGTGTTGACATGTGGCAAGACGCTCCTCGGGGCGCGTCTTGCTTGGGCCTCTCTCCTGGAGGTGCTCAGTCAGACCCAGTGTTGACATGTGGCAAGACTCTCCTCGGGGCGCGTCTTGCTTGGGCCTCTCTCCTGGAGGTGCTCAGTCAGACCCAGTGTTGACATGTGGCAAGACGCTCCTCGGGGCGCGTCTTGCTTGGGCTTCTCTCCTGGAGGCCCTCAGTCAGACCCATTGTTGACATGTGGCAAGACGCTCCTTGGGGTGCGTCTTTCTTGGGCCTCTCTCCTGGAGGCGCTCAGTCAGACCGAGTGCTGACATGTGGCAAGACGCTCCTCGGGGCGCGTCTTGCTTGGGCTTCTCTCCTGGAGGCCCTCAGTCAGACCCATTGTTTACATGTGGCAAGACGCTCCTCGGGGCACATCTTGCTTGGGCCTCTCTCCTGGAGGCGCTCAGTCAGACCGAGTGCTGACATGTGGCAAGACGCTCCTCGGGGTGCGTTTTGCTGGACTTTCTCTCCTGGAGGCGCTCAGTCAGACCCAGTGTTGACATGTGACAAGACGCGCCCCAAGGAGCGTCTTGCTTGGGCCTCTCTCCTGGAGGCCCTCTGTCAGACCCATTGTTGACATGTGGCAAGACGCTCCTCGGGGCGCGTCTTGCTTGGGCCTCTCTCCTGGAGGCGTTCAGTCAGACCGAGTGCTGACATAAGGCAAGATGCTCCTCGGGGCGCGTCTTGCTGTGGCCTCTCTCCTGGAGGCGTTCAATCAGACCCAGTGGTGACACGTGGCAAGACGCTCCTCGGGGCGCGTCTTGCTTGGGCCTCTCTCCTGGAGGCGCTCAGTCAGACCCAGTGGTGACATGTGGCAACACGCTCCTCGGGGCGCGTATTGCTTGGGCCTCTCTCCTGGAGGCCCTCTGTCAGACCCATTGTTGACATGTGGCAAGACGCTCCTCGGGGCGCATCTTGCTTGGGCCTCTCTCCTGGAGGCCCTCAATCAGACCCAGTGTTGACACGTGGTAAGACGCTCCTCGGGGCGCGTCTTGCTTGGGCCTCTCTCCTGGAGGCGCTCAGTCAGACTGAGTAGTGACATGTGGCATGACGCTCCTCGGGGCGCGTCTTGCTTGGGCCTCTCTCCTGGAGGCGCTCAGTCAGACCCAGTGGTGACATGTGGCAAGACACTCCTCGGGGAGCGTCTTGCTTGGGCCTCTCTCCTGGAGGCCCTCTGTCAGCCCCATTGTTGATACGTGGCAAGACGCTCCTCGGGGCGCGTCTTGCTGGGGCTTCTCTCCTAGAGGCGTTCAGTCAGACCGAGTGCCGACATGTGGCAAGACGCTTCTCAGGACGCGTCTTGCTTGGGCTTCTCTCCTCGAGGCCCTCAGTCAGACTCATTGTTGACATGTGGCAAGACGCTCCTCGGGGCGCGTTTTGCTTGGGCCTCTCTCCTGGTGGCCCTCAGTCAGACCCAGTGGTGACATGTGGCAAGACGCTCCTCGGGGCGCATCTTGCTTGGGCCTCTCTCCTGGAGGTGCTCAGTCAGACCCAGTGGTGACATGTGACAAGACGCTCCTCGGGGCGCGTCTTGCTTGGGCTTCTCTCATGGAGGCCCTCAGTCAGACCCATTGTTGATATGTGGCAAGACGCTCCTCGGGGCGCGTCTTGCTTGGGCCTCTCTCCTGGAGGCGCTCAGTCAGACCCAGTATTGACATGGTGCAAGACGCTCCTCGGGGCGCGTCTTGCTTGGGCTTCTCTCTTGGAGGCCCTCAGTCAGACCCATTGTTGACATGTGGCAAGACGCTCCCCGGGGCGCGTCTTGCTTGGGCTTCTCTCCTGGAGGCCCTCAGTCAGACCCATTGTTGACATGTGGCAAGAGGCTCCTCGGGGCGCGTCTTGCTTGGGCCTCTCTCCTGGAGGCGCTCAGTCAGACCGAGTGCTGACATAAGGCAAGACGCTCCTCGGGGCGCGTCTTGCTGGGGCCTCTCTCCTGGAGGCGCTCAGTCAGAACCAGTGCTTACATGTGGCAAGACGCTCGTCGGGGCGCGTCTTGCTTGGGCCTCTCTCCTGGAGGCGCTCAGTCAGACCCAGTGGTGACATGTGGCAAGACGCTCCTCGGGGCGCGTCTTGCTTGGGCCTCTCTCCTGGAGACGCTCAGTCAGAACCAGTGTTGACACGTGACAAGACGCTCCTCGGGGCGCGTCTTGCTTGGGCTTCTCTCATGGAGGCCCTCAGTCAGACCCATTGTTGATATGTGGCAAGACGCTCCTCGGGGCGAGTCTTGCTTGGGCCTCTCTCCTGGAGGTGCTCAGTCAGACCCAGTGTTGACATGGTGCAAGACGCTCCTCGGGGCGCGTCTTGCTTGGGCTTCTCTCTTGGAGGCCCTCAGTCAGACCCATTGTTGACATGTGGCAAGACGCTCTTCGGGGCGCGTCTTGCTTGGGCTTCTCTCCTGGAGGCCCTCAGTCAGACCCATTGTTGACATGTGGCAAGACGCTCCTCGGGGCGCATCTTGCTTGGGCCTCTCTCCTGGAGGCGCTCAGTCAGACCGAGTGCTGACATAAAGCAAGACGCTCCTCGGGGCGCGTCTTGCTGGGGCCTCTCTCCTGGAGGCGCCCAGTCTGACCCAGTGCTTACATGTGGCAAGACGCTCCTCGGGGCGCGTCTTCCTTGGGCCTCTCTCCTGGAGGCGCTCAGTCAGACCCAGTGGTGACATGTGGCAAGACGCTCCTCGGGGCGCGTCTTGCTTGGGCCTCTCTCCTGGAGACGCTCAGTCAGACCCAGTGTTGACACGTGACAAGACGCTCCTCGGGGCGCGTCTTGCTTGGGCTTCTCTCATGGAGGCCCTCAGTCAGACCCATTGTTGATATGTGGCAAGATTCTCCTCGGGGCGCGTCTTGCTTGGGCCTCTCTCCTGGAGACGCTCAGTCAGACCCAGTGTTGACACGTGGCAAGACGCTCCTCGGGGCGCGTCTTGCTTGGGCCTCTCTCCTGGAGGCGCTCAGTCAGACCCACTGGTGACATGTGGCAAGACGCTCCTCGGGGCGCGTCTTGCTTGGGCTTCTCTCATGGAGGCCCTCAGTCAGACCCATTGCTGATATGTGGCAAGACGCTCCTCGGGGCGCGTCTTGCTTGGGCCTCTCTCCTGGAGGCGCTCAGTCAGACCGAGTGCTGACATGTGGCAAGACGCTCCTCGGGGCGCGTCTTGCTTGGGCTTCTCTCCTGGAGGCCCTCAGTCAGACCCATTGTTTACATGTGGCAAGACGCTCCTTTGGGCGCATCTTGCTTGGGCTTCTCTCCTGGAGGCCCTCAGTCAGACCCATTGTTGACATGTGGAAAGACGCTCCTCGGGCCGCGTCTTGCTGGGGCTTCTCTCCTGGAGGCGTTCAGTCAGACCGAGTGCTGACATGTGGCAAGACGCTCCTCGGGACGCTTCTTGCTTGGGCTTCTCTCATGGAGGCCCTCAGTCAGACCCATTGCTGATATGTGGCAAGACACTCCTCGGGGCGCGTCTTGCTTGGGCCTCTCTCCTGGAGGCGTTCAGTCAGACCGAGTGCTGACATAAGGCAAGATGCTCCTCGGGGCGCGTCTTGCTGTGGCCTCTCTCCTGGAGGCGCTCAATCAGACCCAGTGGTGACACGTGGCAAGACGCTCCTCGGGGCGCGTCTTGCTTGGGCCTCTCTCCTGGAGGCGCTCAGTCAGACCCAGTGGTGACATGTGGCAACACGCTCCTCGGGGCGCGTATTGCTTGGGCCTCTCTCCTGGAGGCCCTCTGTCAGACCCATTGTTGACATGTGGCAAGACGCTCCTCGGGGCGCATCTTGCTTGGGCCTCTCTCCTGGAGGCCCTCAATCAGACCCAGTGTTGACACGTGGTAAGACGCTCCTCGGGGCGCGTCTTGCTTGGGCCTCTCTCCTGGAGGCGCTCAGTCAGACTGAGTAGTGACATGTGGCATGACGCTCCTCGGGGCGCGTCTTGCTTGGGCCTCTCTCCTGGAGGCGCTCAGTCAGACCCAGTGGTGACATGTGGCAAGACACTCCTCGGGGAGCGTCTTGCTTGGGCCTCTCTCCTGGAGGCCCTCTGTCAGCCCCATTGTTGATACGTGGCAAGACGCTCCTCGGGGCGCGTCTTGCTGGGGCTTCTCTCCTAGAGGCGTTCAGTCAGACCGAGTGCCGACATGTGGCAAGACGCTTCTCAGGACGCGTCTTGCTTGGGCTTCTCTCCTCGAGGCCCTCAGTCAGACTCATTGTTGACATGTGGCAAGACGCTCCTCGGGGCGCGTTTTGCTTGGGCCTCTCTCCTGGTGGCCCTCAGTCAGACCCAGTGGTGACATGTGGCAAGACGCTCCTCGGGGCGCATCTTGCTTGGGCCTCTCTCCTGGAGGTGCTCAGTCAGACCCAGTGGTGACATGTGACAAGACGCTCCTCGGGGCGCGTCTTGCTTGGGCTTCTCTCATGGAGGCCCTCAGTCAGACCCATTGTTGATATGTGGCAAGACGCTCCTCGGGGCGCGTCTTGCTTGGGCCTCTCTCCTGGAGGCGCTCAGTCAGACCCAGTATTGACATGGTGAAAGACGCTCCTCGGGGCGCGTCTTGCTTGGGCTTCTCTCTTGGAGGCCCTCAGTCAGACCCATTGTTGACATGTGGCAAGACGCTCCCCGGGGCGCGTCTTGCTTGGGCTTCTCTCCTGGAGGCCCTCAGTCAGACCCATTGTTGACATGTGGCAAGAGGCTCCTCGGGGCGCGTCTTGCTTGGGCCTCTCTCCTGGAGGCGCTCAGTCAGACCGAGTGCTGACATAAGGCAAGACGCTCCTCGGGGCGCGTCTTGCTGGGGCCTCTCTCCTGGAGGCGCTCAGTCAGAACCAGTGCTTACATGTGGCAAGACGCTCGTCGGGGCGCGTCTTGCTTGGGCCTCTCTCCTGGAGGCGCTCAGTCAGACCCAGTGGTGACATGTGGCAAGACGCTCCTCGGGGCGCGTCTTGCTTGGGCCTCTCTCCTGGAGACGCTCAGTCAGAACCAGTGTTGACACGTGACAAGACGCTCCTCGGGGCGCGTCTTGCTTGGGCTTCTCTCATGGAGGCCCTCAGTCAGACCCATTGTTGATATGTGGCAAGACGCTCCTCGGGGCGAGTCTTGCTTGGGCCTCTCTCCTGGAGGTGCTCAGTCAGACCCAGTGTTGACATGGTGCAAGACGCTCCTCGGGGCGCGTCTTGCTTGGGCTTCTCTCTTGGAGGCCCTCAGTCAGACCCATTGTTGACATGTGGCAAGACGCTCTTCGGGGCGCGTCTTGCTTGGGCTTCTCTCCTGGAGGCCCTCAGTCAGACCCATTGTTGACATGTGGCAAGACGCTCCTCGGGGCGCATCTTGCTTGGGCCTCTCTCCTGGAGGCGCTCAGTCAGACCGAGTGCTGACATAAAGCAAGACGCTCCTCGGGGCGCGTCTTGCTGGGGCCTCTCTCCTGGAGGCGCCCAGTCTGACCCAGTGCTTACATGTGGCAAGACGCTCCTCGGGGCGCGTCTTCCTTGGGCCTCTCTCCTGGAGGCGCTCAGTCAGACCCAGTGGTGACATGTGGCAAGACGCTCCTCGGGGCGCTTCTTGCTTGGGCCTCTCTCCTGGAGACGCTCAGTCAGACCCAGTGTTGACACGTGACAAGACGCTCCTCGGGGCGCGTCTTGCTTGGGCTTCTCTCATGGAGGCCCTCAGTCAGACCCATTGTTGATATGTGGCAAGATTCTCCTCGGGGCGCGTCTTGCTTGGGCCTCTCTCCTGGAGACGCTCAGTCAGACCCAGTGTTGACACGTGGCAAGACGCTCCTCGGGGCGCGTCTTGCTTGGGCCTCTCTCCTGGAGGCGCTCAGTCAGACCCACTGGTGACATGTGGCAAGACGCTCCTCGGGGCGCGTCTTGCTTGGGCTTCTCTCATGGAGGCCCTCAGTCAGACCCATTGCTGATATGTGGCAAGACGCTCCTCGGGGCGCGTCTTGCTTGGGCCTCTCTCCTGGAGGCGCTCAGTCAGACCGAGTGCTGACATGTGGCAAGACGCTCCTCGGGGCGCGTCTGGCTTGGGCTTCTCTCCTGGAGGCCCTCAGTCAGACCCATTGTTTACATGTGGCAAGACGCTCCTTTGGGCGCATCTTGCTTGGGCTTCTCTCCTGGAGGCCCTCAGTCAGACCCATTGTTGACATGTGGCAAGACGCTCCTCGGGCCGCGTCTTGCTGGGGCTTCTCTCCTGGAGGCGTTCAGTCAGACCGAGTGCTGACATGTGGCAAGACGCTCCTCGGGACGCTTCTTGCTTGGGCTTCTCTCCTGGAGGCCCTCAGTCAGACTCATTGTTGACATGTGGCAAGACGCTCCTCGGGGCGCGTCTTGCTTGGGCCTCTCTCCTGGAGGCGCTCAGTCAGACCCAGTGGTGACATGTGGCAAGACGCTCCTCGGGGCGCGTCTTGCTTGGGCCTCTCTCCTGGAGGCGCTCAGTCAGACCCTGTGGTGACATGTGACAAGACGCTCCTCGGGGCGCGTCTTGCTTGGGCTTCTCTCATGGAGGCCCTCAGTCAGATCCATTGTTGATATGTGGCAAGACGCTCCTCGGGGCGCGTCTTGCTTGGGCCTCTTTCCTGGAGGAGCTCAGTCAGACCGAGTGCTGACATGTGGCAAGACGCTCCTCGGGGCGCATCTTGCTGGGGCTTCTCTCCTGGAGGCGTTCAGTCAGACCGAGTGCTGACATGTGGCAAGACGCTCCTCGGGGCGCGTCTTGCTTGGGCTTCTCTCCTGGAGGCCCTCAGTCAGACTCATTGTTGACATGTGGCAAGATGCTCCTCGGGGCGCGTCTTGCTTGGGGCCTCTCTCCTGGAGGCGCACAGTCAGACAGAGTGCTGACTGGGGGCCAGACGCTCCTCGGGGCGCGTCTTGCTGGGGCCTCTCTCCTGGAGGCGCTCAGTCAGACCGAGTGCTGACATGTGGCAAGACGCTCCTCGGGGCGCGTCTTGCTTGGGCTTCTCTCCTGGAGGCCCTCAGTCAGACCCATTGTTTACATGTGGCAAGACGCTCCTCGGGGCGCATCTTGCTTGGGCCTCTCTCCTGGAGGCCCTCTGTCAGCCCCAGTGTTGACATGTGTCAAGACGCTCCTCTGGGCGAGTCTTGCTTG
Organism: Nothobranchius furzeri; assembly: GCF_043380555.1. Classification (NCBI taxonomy): domain Eukaryota; kingdom Metazoa; phylum Chordata; class Actinopteri; order Cyprinodontiformes; family Nothobranchiidae; genus Nothobranchius; species Nothobranchius furzeri. Next base: position 4,866,874 of record NC_091753.1, read on the forward strand.
GGCCTCTCTCCTGGAGGTGCTCAGTCAGACCCATTGTTGACATGTGGCAAGACGCTCCTCGGGGTGCGTCTTGCTTGGGCTTCTCTCCTGGAGGCCCTCAGTCAGACCCATTGTTGACATGTGGCAAGACGCTCCTCGGGGCGCGTCTTGCTTGGGCCTATCTCCTGGAGGCGCTCAGTCAGACCCAGTGCTTACATGTGGCAAGACGCTCCTCGGGGTGTGTCTTGCTGGGGCTTCTCTCCTGGAGGCGTTCAGTCAGACCGAGTGCTGACATGTGGCAAGAAGCTCCTCGGGGCGCGTCTTGCTTGGGCTTCTCTCCTGGAGGCGTTCAGTCAGACCTAGTGCTGACATGTGGTAAGACGCTCCTCGGGGCGCGTCTTGCTGGGGCTTCTCTCCTGGAGGCGCTCAGTCAGACCCAGTGCTTACATCTGGCAAGACGCTCCTCGGGGCGCGTCTTGCTTGGGCCTTTCTCCTGGAGGCCCTCAGTCAGACCCAGTGGTGACATGTGGCAAGACGCTCCTCGGGGCGCGTCTTGCTTGGGCCTCTCTCCTGGAGACGCTCAGTCAGAACCAGTGTTGACACGTGACAAGACGCTCCTCGGGCGCGTCTTGCTTGGGCTTCTCTCATGGAGGCCCTCAGTCAGACCCATTGTTGATATGTGGAAAGACGCTCCTCGGGGCGAGTCTTGCTTGGGCCTCTCCCCTGGAGGTGCTCAGTCAGACCCAGTGTTGACATGGTGCAAGACGCTCCTCGGGGCGCGTCTTGCTTGGGCTTCTCTCTTGGAGGCCCTCAGTCAGACCCATTGTTGACATGTGGCAAGACGCTCCTCGGGGCGCGTCTTGCTTGGGCTTCTCTCCTGGAGGCCCTCAGTCAGACCCATTGTTGACATGTGGCAAGACGCTCCTCGGGGCGTGTCTTGCTTGGGCCTCTCTCCTGGAGGCGCTCAGTCAGACCGAGTGCTGACATAAAGCAAGACGCTCCTCGGGGCGCGTCTTGCTGGGGCCTCTCTCCTGGAGGCGCTCAGTCAGACCCAGTGCTTACATGTGGCAAGACGCTCCTCGGGGCGCGTCTTGCTTGGGCCTCTCTCCTGGAGGCGCTCAGTCAGACCCAGTGGTGACATGTGGCAAGACGCTCCTCGGGGCGCGTCTTGCTTGGGCCTCTCTCCTGGAGACGCTCAGTCAGACCCAGTGTTGACAAGTGACAAGACGCTCCTCGGGGCGCGTCTTGCTTGGGCTTCTCTCATGGAGGCCCTCAGTCAGACCCATTGTTGATATGTGGCAAGACGCTCCTCGGGGCGCGTCTTGCTTGGGCCTCTCTCCTGGAGGCGCTCAGTCAGACCGAGTGCTGACATAAGGCAAGATGCTCCTCGGGGCGCGTCTTGCTGTGGCCTCTCTCCTGGAGGCGCTCAATCAGACCCAGTGGTGACATGTGGCAAGACGCTCCTCTGGGCGCGTCTTGCTTGGGCCTTTCTCCTGGAGGCACTCAGTCAGACCCAGTGGTGACACGTGGCAAGACGCTCCTCGGGGCGCGTCTTGCTTGGGCCTCTCTCCTGGAGACGCTCAGTCAGACCCAGTGGTGACATGTGACAAGACGCTCCTCGGGGCGCGTCTTGCTTGGGCTTCTCTCATGGAGGCCCTCAGTCAGATCCATTGTTGATATGTGGCAAGACGCTCCTCGGGGCGCGTCTTGCTTGGGCTTCTCTCCTGGAGGCCCTCAGTCAGACTCATTGTTGACATGTGGCAAGATGCTCCTCGGGGCGCGTCTTGCTTGGGGCTTCTCTCCTGGAGGCGCACAGTCAGACAGAGTGCTGACATGTTGCCAGACGCTCCTCGGGGCGCGTCTTGCTGGGGCCTCTCTCCTGGAGGCGCTCAGTCAGACCGAGTGCTGACATGTGGCAAGACGCTCCTCGGGGCGCGTCTTGCTTGGGCTTCTCTCCTGGAGGCCCTCAGTCATACCCATTGTTTACATGTGGCAAGACGCTCCTCGGGGCGCATCTTGCTTGGGCCTCTCTCCTGGAGGCCCTCTGTCAGCCCCAGTGTTGACATGAGTCAAGACGCTCCTCGGGGCGAGTCTTGCTTGGGCCTCTCTCCTGGAGGTGCTCAGTCAGACCCAGTGTTGACATGGTGCAAGAAGCTCCTCGGGGCGCGTCTTGCTTGGGCTTCTCTCTTGGAGGCCCTCAGTCAGACCCATTGTTGACATGTGGCAAGACGCTCCTCGGGGCGCGTCTTGCTTGGGCCTCTCTCCTGGAGGCGCTCAGTCAGACCGAGTGCTGACATTAGGCAAGACGCTCCTCGGGGCGCGTCTTGCTGGGGCCTCTCTCTTGGAGGCGCTCAGTCAGACCCAGTGCTTACATGTGGCAAGACGCTCCTCGGGGTGTGTCTTGCTGGGGCTTCTCTCCTGGAGGCGTTCAGTCAGACCGAGTGCTGACATGTGGCAAGGAGCTCCTCGGGGAGCGTCTTGCTTGGGCTTCTCTCCTGGAGGCGTTCAGTCAGACCGAGTGCTGACATGTGGTAAGACGCTCCTCGGGGCGCGTCTTGCTGGGGCTTCTCTCCTGGAGACGCTCAGTCAGACCCAGTGCTTACATGTGGCAAGACGCTCCTCGGGGCGCGTCTTGCTTGGGCCTCTCTCCTGGAGGCGCTCAGTCAGACCCAGTGTTGACATGTGGCAAGACGCTCCTCGGGGCGCGTCTTGCTTGGGCCTCTCTCCTGGAGACGCTCAGTCAGACCCAGTGTTGACACGTGGCAAGACGCTCCTCGGGGCGCGTCTTGCTTGGGGCCTCTCTCCTGGAGGCGCACAGTCAGACAGAGTGCTGACATGTGGCCAGACGCTCCTCGGGGCGCGTCTTGCGGGTGCTTCTCTCCTGGAGGCCCTCAGTCGGACCCATTGTTGACATGTGGCAAGACGCTCCTCGGGGCGCATCTTGCTTGGGCCTCTCTCCTGGAGGCGCTCAGTCGGACCGGGTGCTGACATGTGGCAAGACGCTCCTCGGGGCGCGTGTTGCTTGGGCTTCTCTCCTGGAGGCCCTCAGTCAGACCCAGTGTTGACATGTGGCAAGACGCTCCTCGGGGCGCGTCTTGCTTGGGCCTCTCTCCTGGAGGCGCACAGTCAGACCGAGTAGTCACATGTGGCAAGACGCTCCTCGGGGCGCGTCTTGCTTGGGCTTCTCTCCTGGAGGCGCTCAGTCAGACCCATTGTTGACATGTGGCAAGACGCTCCTCGGGGCGCGTCTTGCTTGGGCCTCTCTCCTGGGGGCCCTCTGTCAGACCCATTGTTGACATGTGGCAAGATGCTCCTCGGGGCGCGTCTTGCTTGGGCCTCTCTCCTGGAGGCGCTCAGTCAGACCGAGTGCTGACATAAGGCAAGATGCTCCTCGCGGCGCGTCTTGCTGTGACCTCTCTCCTGGAGGCGCTCAATCAGACCCAGTGGTGACACGTGGCAAGACGCTCCTCTGGGCGCGTCTTGCTTGGGCCTTTCTCCTGGAGGCACTCAGTCAGACCCAGTGGTGACACGTGGCAAGACGCTCCTCGGGGTGCGTCTTGCTTGGGCCTCTCTCCTGGAGACGCTCAGTCAGACCGAGTAGTGACATGTGGCATGACGCTCCTCGGGGCGCGTCTTGCTTGGGCCTCTCTCCTGGAGACGCTCAGTCAGACCGAGTAGTGACATGTGGCATGACGCTCCTCGGGGCGCGTCTTGCTTGGGCCTCTCTCCTGGAGGCGCTCAGTCAGACCCAGTGGTGACATGTGGCAAGACACTCTTCTGGGAGCGTCTTGCTTGGGCCTCTCTCCTGGAGGCCCTCTGTCAGCCCCAGTGTTGACATGTGTCAAGACGCTCCTCGGGGTGCGTCTTGCTTGGGCCTCTCTCCTGGAGGCGCTCAGTCAGACCGAGTGCTGACATGTGGCAAGACGCTCCTCGGGGCGCGTCTTGCTTGGGCCTCTCTCCTGGAGGCGTTCAGTCAGACCGAGTGCTGACATGTGGCAAGACGCTCCTCGGGGCGCGTCTTGCTGGGGCCTCTCTCCTGGAGGCGCTCAGTCAGACCCAGTGCTTACATGTGGCAAGACGCTCCTCGGGGCGCGTCTTGCTTGGGCCTCTCTCCTGGAGGCGCTCAGTCAGACCGAGTGCTGACATAAGGCAAGATGCTCCTCGGGGCGCGTCTTGCTGGGGCCTCTCTCCTGGAGGCGCTCAGTCAGACCCAGTGCTTACATGTGGCAAGACGCTCCTCGGGGCGCGTCTTGCTTGGGCCTCTCTCCAGGAGGCGCTCAGTCAGACCCAGTGGTGACATGTGACAAGACGCTCCTCGGGGCGCGTTTTGCTTGGGCTTCTCTCATGGAGGCCCTCAGTCAGACCCATTGTTGATATGTGGCAAGACGCTCCTCGGGGCGCGTCTTGCTGGGGCTTCTCTCCTAGAGGCGTTCAGTCAGACCGAGTGCCGACATGTGGCAAGACGCTCCTCGGGACGCGTCTTGCTTGGGCTTCTCTCCTCGAGGCCCTCAGTCAGACTCATTGTTGACATGTGGCAAGACGCTCCTCGGGGCGCGTTTTGCTTGGGCCTCTCTCCTGGAGGCGCTCAGTCACACCCAGTGGTGACATGTGACAAGACGCTCCTCGGGGCGCGTCTTGCTTGGGCCTCTCTCCTGGAGGCGCTCAGTCAGACCCAGTGGTGACATGTGACAAGACGCTCCTCGGGGCGCATCTTGCTTGGGCTTCTCTCATGGAGGCCCTCAGTCAGACCCATTGTTGATATGTGGCAAGACGCTCCTCGGGGCGCGTCTTGCTTGGGCCTCTCTCCTGGAGGCGCTCAGTCAGACCGAGTGCTTACATGTGGCAAGACGCTCCTCGGGGCGCGTCTTGCTTGGGCTTCTCTCATGGAGGCCCTCAGTCAGACCCAGTGGTGACATGTGACAAGACGCTCCTCGGGGCGCATCTTGCTTGGGCTTCTCTCATGGAGGCCCTCAGTCAGACCCATTGTTGATATGTGGCAAGACGCTCCTCGGGGCGCGTCTTGCTTGGGCCTCTCTCCTGGAGGCGCTCAGTCAGACCGAGTGCTTACATGTGGCAAGACGCTCCTCGGGGCGCGTCTTGCTTGGGATTCTCTCATGGAGGCCCTCAGTCAGACCCATTGTTGATATGTGGCAAGACGCTCCTCGGGGTGAGTCTTGCTTGGGCCTCTCTCCTGGAGGTGCTCAGTCAGACCCAGTGTTGACATGGTGCAAGACGCTCCTCGGGGCGCGTCTTGCTTGGGCTTCTCTCTTGGAGGCCCTCAGTCAGACCCATTGTTGGCATGTGGCAAGACGCTCCTCGGGGCGCGTCTTGCTTGGGCTTCTCTCCTGGAGGCCCTCAGTCAGACCCATTGTTGACATGTGGCAAGACGCTCCTCGGGGCGCGTCTTGCTTGGGCTTCTCTCCTGGAGGCCCTCAGTCAGACCCATTGTTGACATGTGGCAAGACGCTCCTCGGGGCGCGTCTTGTTGGGGCCTCTCTCCTGGAGGCGCTCAGTCAGACCCAGTGCTTACATGTGGCAAGACGCTCCTCGGGGCGCGTCTTGCTGGGGCTTCTCTCCTGGAGGCGTTCAGTTAGACCGAGTGCTGACATGTGGCAAGACACTCCTCGGGACGCGTCTTGCTTGGGCTTCTCTCCTGGAGGCCCTCAGTCAGACTCATTGTTGACATGTGGCAAGACGCTTCTCGGGGTGCGTCTTGCTTGGGCCTCTCTCCTGGAGGCGCTCAGTCAGACCGAGTGCTAACATGTGGCGATGCTCCTCGGGGCGCGTCTTGCTTGGGCCTCTCTCCTGGAGGCGCTCAGTCAGACCCATTGTTGATATGTGGCAAGACGCTCCTCGGGGCGAGTCTTGCTTGGGCCTCTCTCCTGGAGGTGCTCAGTCAGACCCAGTGTTGACATGGTGCAAGACGCTCCTCGGGGCGCGTCTTGCTTGGGCTTCTCTCTTGGAGGCCCTCAGTCAGACCCATTGTTGACATGTGGCAAGACGCTCCTCGGGGCGCGTCTTGCTTGGGCCTCTCTCCTGGAGGCGCTCAGTCAGACCGAGTGCTGACATAAAGCAAGACGCTCCTCGGGGCGCGTCTTGCTGGGGCCTCTCTCCTGGAGGCGCTCAGTCAGACCCAGTGCTTACATGTGGCAAGACGCTCCTCGGGGCGCGTCTTGCTTGGGCCTCTCTCCTGGAGGCGCTCAGTCAGACCCAGTGGTGACATGTGGCAAGACGCTCCTCGGGGCGCGTCTTGCTTGGGCCTCTCTCCTGGAGACGCTCAGTCAGACCCAGTGTTGACAGTGACAAGACGCTCCTCGGGGCGCGTCTTGCTTGGGCTTTTCTCATGGAGGCCCTCCGTCAGACCCATTGTTGATATGTGGCAAGACGCTCCTCGGGGCGCGTCTTGCTTGGGCCTCTCTCCTGGAGGCGCTCAGTCAGACTGAGTGCTGACATGTGGCAAGACGCTCCTCGGGGCGCGTCTTGCTTGGGCTTCTCTCCTGGAGGCCCTCAGTCAGACCCATTGTTGACATGTGGCAAGACGCTCCTCGGGGCGCATCTTGCTTGGGCCTCTCTCCTGGAGGCCCTCTGTCAGCCCCAGTGTTGACATGTGTCAAGACGCTCCTCGGGGTGCGTCTTGCTTGGGCCTCTCTCCTGGAGTCGCTCAGTCAGACCGAGTGCTGACATGTGGCAAGACACTCCTCGGAGCGCGTCTTGCTTGGGCTTCTCTCCTGGAGGCGCTCAGTCAGACCGAGTGCTGACATAAGGCAAGACGCTCCTCGGGGCGCGACTTGCTTGGGCTTCTCTCCTGGAGGCCCTCAGTCGGACCCATTGTTGACATGTGGCAAGACGCTCCTCGGGGCGCGTCTTGCTTGGGCCTCTCTCCTGGAGGCGCTCAGTCAGACCGAGTGCTGACATAAAGCAAGACGCTCCTCGGGGCGCGTCTTGCTGGGGCCTCTCTCCTGGAGGCGCTCAGTCAGACCCAGTGCTTACATGTGGCAAGACGCTCCTCGGGGCGCGACTTGCTTGGGCTTCTCTCCTGGAGGCCCTCAGTCAGACCCATTGTTTACATGTGGCAAGACGCTCCTTTGGGCGCATCTTGCTTGGGCTTCAACCCTGGAGGCCCTCAGTCAGACCCATTGTTGACATGTGGCAAGACGCTCCTCGGGACGCGTCTTGCTTGGGCTTCTCTCCTGGAGGCCCTCAGTCAGACTCATTGTTGACATGTGGCAAGACGCTCCTCGGGGCGCGTCTTGCTTGGGCCTCTCTCCTGGAGGCGCTCAGTCAGACCCAGTGGTGACATGTGGCAAGACGCTCCTCGGGGCGCGTCTTGCTTGGGCCTCTCTCCTGGAGGCGCTCAGTCAGACCCAGTGGTGACATGTGACAAGACGCTCCTCGGGGCGCGTCTTGCTTGGGCTTCTCTCATGGAGGCCCTCATTCAGATCCATTGTTGATATGTGGCAAGACGCTCCTCGGGGCACGTCTTGCTTGGGGCTCTCTCCTGGAGGAGCTCAGTCAGACCGAGTGCTGACATGTGGCAAGACGCTCCTCGGGGCGCGTCTTGCTGGGGCTTCTCTCCTGGAGGCGTTCAGTAAGACCGAGTGCTGACATGTGGCAAGACGCTCCTCGGGGCGCGTCTTGCTTGGGCTTCTCTCCTGGAGGCCCTCAGTCAGACTCATTGTTGACATGTGGCAAGATGCTCCTCGGGGCGCGTCTTGCTTGGGGCCTCTCTCCTGGAGGCGCACAGTCAGACGGAGTGCTGACTGGTGGCCAGACGCTCCTCGGGGCGCGTCTTGCTGGGGCCTCTCTCCTGGAGGCGCTCAGTCAGACCGAGTGCTGACATGTGGCAAGACGCTCCTCGGGGCGCGTCTTGCTTGGGCTTCTCTCCTGGAGGCCCTCAGTCAGACCCATTGTTTACATGTGGCAAGATGCTCCTCGGGGCACATCTTGCTTGGGCCTCTCTCCTGGAGGCCCTCTGTCAGCCCCAGTGTTGACATGTGTCAAGACGCTCCTCGGGGCGAGTCTTGCTTGGGCCTCTCTCCTGGAGGTGCTCAGTCAGACCCAGTGTTGACATGGTGCAAGACGCTCCTCGGGGCGCGTCTTGCTTGGGCTTCTCTCTTGGAGGCCCTCAGTCAGACCCATTGTTGACATGTGGCAAGACGCTCCTCGGGGTGCGTCTTGCTTGGGCTTCTCTCCTGGAGGCCCTCAGTCAGACCCATTGTTGACATGTGGCAAGACGCTCCTCGGGGCGCGTCTTGCTTGGGCCTATCTCCTGGAGGCGCTCAGTCAGACCGAGTGCTGACATAAAGCAAGACGCTCCTCGGGGCGCGTCTTGCTGGGGCCTCTCTCCTGGAGGCGCTCAGTCAGACCCAGTGCTTACATGTGGCAAGACGCTCCTCGGGGTGTGTCTTGCTGGGGCTTCTCTCCTGGAGGCGTTCAGTCAGACCGAGTGCTGACATGTGGCAAGGAGCTCCTCGGGGCGCGTCTTGCTTGGGCTTCTCTCCTGGAGGCGTTCAGTCAGACCGAGTGCTGACATGTGGTAAGACGCTCCTCGGGGCGCGTCTTGCTGGGGCTTCTCTCCTGGAGGCGCTCAGTCAGACCCAGTGCTTACATGTGGCAACACGCTCCTCGGGGCGCGTCTTGCTTGGGCCTCTCTCCTGGAGGCGCTCAGTCAGACCCAGTGGTGACATGTGGCAAGACGCTCCTCGGGGCGCGTCTTGCTTGGGCCTCTCTCCTGGAGACGCTCAGTCAGACCCAGTGTTGACACGTGGCAAGACGCTCCTCGGGGCGCGTCTTGCTTGGGGCCTCTCTCCTGGAGGCGCACAGTCAGACAGAGTGCTGACATGTGGCCAGACGCTCCTCGGGGCGCGTCTTGCTGGGGCTTCTCTCCTGGAGGCGCTCAGTCAGACCCAGTGTTGACATGTGACAAGACGCTCCTCGGGGCGCGTCTTGCTGGGGCTTCTCTCCTGGAGGCGTTCATTCAGACCGAGTGCTGACATGTGGCAAGACGCTCCTCGGGGCGCGTCTTGCTTGGGCTTCTCTCCTGGAGGCCCTCAGTCAGACTCGTTGTTGACATGTGGCAAGACGCTCCTCGGGGCGCGTCTTGCTTGGGCCTCTCTCCTGGAGGCGCACAGACAGACAGAGTGCTGACATGTGGCAAGACGCTCCTCGGGGCGCGTCTTGCTTGGGCTTCTCTCCTGGAGGCCCTAAATTCAGACCCATTGTTTACATGTGGCAAGACGCTCCTCGGGGCACATCTTGCTTGGGCCTCTCTCCTGGAGGCGCTCAGTCAGACCGAGTGCTGACATGTGGCAAGACGCTCCTCGGGGTGCGTTTTGCTGGACTTTCTCTCCTGGAGGCGCTCAGTCAGACCCAGTGTTGACATGTGACAAGACGCGCCCCAAGGAGCGTCTTGCTTGGGCCTCTCTCCTGGAGGCCCTCTGTCAGACCCATTGTTGACATGTGGCAAGACGCTCCTCGGGGCGCGTCTTGCTTGGGCCTCTCTCCTGGAGGCGTTCAGTCAGACCGAGTGCTGACATAAGGCAAGATGCTCCTCGGGGCGCGTCTTGCTGTGGCCTCTCTCCTGGAGGCGCTCAATCAGACCCAGTGGTGACACGTGGCAAGACGCTCCTCGGGGCGCGTCTTGCTTGGGCCTCTCTCCTGGAGGCGCTCAGTCAGACCCAGTGGTGACATGTGGCAACACGCTCCTCGGGGCGCGTATTGCTTGGGCCTCTCTCCTGGAGGCCCTCTGTCAGACCCATTGTTGACATGTGGCAAGACGCTCCTCGGGGCGCATCTTGCTTGGGCCTCTCTCCTGGAGGCCCTCAATCAGACCCAGTGTTGACACGTGGTAAGACGCTCCTCGGGGCGCGTCTTGCTTGGGCCTCTCTCCTGGAGGCGCTCAGTCAGACTGAGTAGTGACATGTGGCATGACGCTCCTCGGGGCGCGTCTTGCTTGGGCCTCTCTCCTGGAGGCGCTCAGTCAGACCCAGTGGTGACATGTGGCAAGACACTCCTCGGGGAGCGTCTTGCTTGGGCCTCTCTCCTGGAGGCCCTCTGTCAGCCCCATTGTTGATACGTGGCAAGACGCTCCTCGGGGCGCGTCTTGCTGGGGCTTCTCTCCTAGAGGCGTTCAGTCAGACCGAGTGCCGACATGTGGCAAGACGCTTCTCAGGACGCGTCTTGCTTGGGCTTCTCTCCTCGAGGCCCTCAGTCAGACTCATTGTTGACATGTGGCAAGACGCTCCTCGGGGCGCGTTTTGCTTGGGCCTCTCTCCTGGTGGCCCTCAGTCAGACCCAGTGGTGACATGTGGCAAGACGCTCCTCGGGGCGCATCTTGCTTGGGCCTCTCTCCTGGAGGTGCTCAGTCAGACCCAGTGGTGACATGTGACAAGACGCTCCTCGGGGCGCGTCTTGCTTGGGCTTCTCTCATGGAGGCCCTCAGTCAGACCCATTGTTGATATGTGGCAAGACGCTCCTCGGGGCGCGTCTTGCTTGGGCCTCTCTCCTGGAGGCGCTCAGTCAGACCCAGTATTGACATTGTGCAAGACGCTCCTCGGGGCGCGTCTTGCTTGGGCTTCTCTCTTGGAGGCCCTCAGTCAGACCCATTGTTGACATGTGGCAAGACGCTCCCCGGGGCGCGTCTTGCTTGGGCTTCTCTCCTGGAGGCCCTCAGTCAGACCCATTGTTGACATGTGGCAAGAGGCTCCTCGGGGCGCGTCTTGCTTGGGCCTCTCTCCTGGAGGCGCTCAGTCAGACCGAGTGCTGACATAAGGCAAGACGCTCCTCGGGGCGCGTCTTGCTGGGGCCTCTCTCCTGGAGGCGCTCAGTCAGAACCAGTGCTTACATGTGGCAAGACGCTCGTCGGGGCGCGTCTTGCTTGGGCCTCTCTCCTGGAGGCGCTCAGTCAGACCCAGTGGTGACATGTGGCAAGACGCTCCTCGGGGCGCGTCTTGCTTGGGCCTCTCTCCTGGAGACGCTCAGTCAGAACCAGTGTTGACACGTGACAAGACGCTCCTCGGGGCGCGTCTTGCTTGGGCTTCTCTCATGGAGGCCCTCAGTCAGACCCATTGTTGATATGTGGCAAGACGCTCCTCGGGGCGAGTCTTGCTTGGGCCTCTCTCCTGGAGGTGCTCAGTCAGACCCAGTGTTGACATGGTGCAAGACGCTCCTCGGGGCGCGTCTTGCTTGGGCTTCTCTCTTGGAGGCCCTCAGTCAGACCCATTGTTGACATGTGGCAAGATGCTCTTCGGGGCGCGTCTTGATTGGGCTTCTCTCCTGGAGGCCCTCAGTCAGACCCATTGTTGACATGTGGCAAGACGCTCCTCGGGGCGCATCTTGCTTGGGCCTCTCTCCTGGAGGCGCTCAGTCAGACCGAGTGCTGACATAAAGCAAGACGCTCCTCGGGGCGCGTCTTGCTGGGGCCTCTCTCCTGGAGGCGCCCAGTCTGACCCAGTGCTTACATGTGGCAAGACGCTCCTCGGGGCGCGTCTTCCTTGGGCCTCTCTCCTGGAGGTGCTCAGTCAGACCCAGTGGTGACATGTGGCAAGACGCTCCTCGGGGCGCGTCTTGCTTGGGCCTCTCTCCTGGAGACGCTCAGTCAGACCCAGTGTTGACACGTGACAAGACGCTCCTCGAGGCGCGTCTTGCTTGGGCTTCTCTCATGGAGGCCCTCAGTCAGACCCATTGTTGATATGTGGCAAGATTCTCCTCGGGGCGCGTCTTGCTTGGGCCTCTCTCCTGGAGACGCTCAGTCAGACCCAGTGTTGACACGTGGCAAGACGCTCCTCGGGGCGCGTCTTGCTTGGGCCTCTCTCCTGGAGGCGCTCAGTCAGACCCACTGGTGACATGTGGCAAGACGCTCCTCGGGGCGCGTCTTGCTTGGGCTTCTCTCATGGAGGCCCTCAGTCAGACCCATTGCTGACATGTGGCAAGACGCTCCTCGGGGCGCGTCTTGCTTGGGCCTCTCTCCTGGAGGCGCTCAGTCAGACCGAGTGCTGACATGTGCCAAGACGCTCCTCGGGGCGCGTCTTGCTTGGGCTTCTCTCCTGGAGGCCCTCAGTCAGACCCATTGTTTACATGTGGCAAGACGCTCCTTTGGGCGCATCTTGCTTGGGCTTCTCTCCTGGAGGCCCTCAGTCAGACCCATTGTTGACATGTGGCAAGACGCTCCTCGGGCCGCGTCTTGCTGGGGCTTCTCTCCTGGAGGCGTTCAGTCAGACCGAGTGCTGACATGTGGCAAGACGCTCCTCGGGACGCGTCTTGCTTGGGCTTCTCTCCTGGAGGCCCTCAGTCAGACTCATTGTTGACATGTGGCAAGACGCTCCTCGGGGCGCGTCTTGCTTGGGCCTCTCTCCTGGAGGCGCTCAGTCAGACCCAGTGGTGACATGTGGCAAGACGCTCCTCGGGGCGCGTCTTGCTTGGGCCTCTCTCCTGGAGGCGCTCAGTCAGACCCAGTGGTGACATGTGACAAGACGCTCCTCGGGGCGCGTCTTGCTTGGGCTTCTCTCATGGAGGCCCTCAGTCAGATCCATTGTTGATATGTGGCAAGACGCTCCTCGGGGCGGGTCTTGCTTGGGCCTCTTTCCTGGAGGAGCTCAGTCAGACCGAGTGCTGACATGTGGCAAGACGCTCCTCGGGGCGCATCTTGCCGGGGCTTCTCTCCTGGAGGCGTTCAGTCAGACCGAGTGCTGACATGTGGCAAGACGCTCCTCGGGGCGCGTCTTGCTTGGGCTTCTCTCCTGGAGGCCCTCAGTCAGACTCATTGTTGACATGTGGCAAGATGCTCCTCGGGGCGCGTCTTGCTTGGGGCCTCTCTCCTGGAGGCGCACAGTCAGACAGAGTGCTGACTGGTGGCCAGACGCTCCTCGGGGCGCGTCTTGCTGGGGCCTCTCTCCTGGAGGCGCTCAGTCAGACCGAGTGCTGACATGTGGCAAGACGCTCCTCGGGGCGCGTCTTGCTTGGGCTTCTCTCCTGGAGGCCCTCAGTCAGACCCATTGTTTACATGTGGCAAGACGCTCCTCGGGGCGCATCTTGCTTGGGCCTCTCTCCTGGAGGCCCTCTGTCAGCCCCAGTGTTGACATGTGTCAAGACGCTCCTCTGGGCGAGTCTTGCTTGGGCCTCTCTCCTGGAGGTGCTCAGTCAGACCCATTGTTGACATGTGGCAAGACGCTCCTCGGGGTGCGTCTTGCTTGGGCTTCTCTCCTGGAGGCCCTCAGTCAGACCCATTGTTGACATGTGGCAAGACGCTCCTCGGGGCGCGTCTTGCTTGGGCCTATCTCCTGGAGGCGCTCAGTCAGACCGAGTGCTGACATAAGGCAAGACGCTCCTCGGGGCGCGTCTTGCTGGCGCCTCTCTCCTGGAGGCGCTCAGTCAGACCCAGTGCTTACATGTGGCAAGACGCTCCTCGGGGTGTGTCTTGCTGGGGCTTCTCTCCTGGAGGCGTTCAGTCAGACCGAGTGCTGACATGTGGCAAGAAGCTCCTCGGGGCGCGTCTTGCTTGGGCTTCTCTCCTGGAGGCGTTCAGTCAGACCTAGTGCTGACATTTGGTAAGACGCTCCTCGGGGCGCGTCTTGCTGGGGCTTCTCTCCTGGAGGCGCTCAGTCAGACCCAGTGCTTACATCTGGCAAGACGCTCCTCGGGGCGCGTCTTGCTTGGGCCTCTCTCCTGGAGGCCCTCAGTCAGACCCAGTGGTGACATGTGGCAAGACGCTCCTCGGGGCGCGTCTTGCTTGGGCCTCTCTCCTGGAGACGCTCAGTCAGAACCAGTGTTGACACGTGACAAGACGCTCCTCGGGCGCGTCTTGCTTGGGCTTCTCTCATGGAGGCCCTCAGTCAGACCCATTGTTGATATGTGGCAAGACGCTCCTCGGGGCGAGTCTTGCTTGGGCCTCTCCCCTGGAGGTGCTCAGTCAGACCCAGTGTTGACATGGTGCAAGACGCTCCTCGGGGCGCGTCTTGCTTGGGCTTCTCTCTTGGAGGCCCTCAGTCAGACCCATTGTTGACATGTGGCAAGATGCTCCTCGGGGCGCGTCTTGCTTGGGCTTCTCTCCTGGAGGCCCTCAGTCAGACCCATTGTTGACATGTGGCAAGACGCTCCTCGGGGCGTGTCTTGCTTGGGCCTCTCTCCTGGAGGCGCTCAGTCAGACCGAGTGCTGACATAAAGCAAGACGCTCCTCGGGGCGCGTCTTGCTGGGGCCTCTCTCCTGGAGGCGCTCAGTCAGACCCAGTGATTACATGTGGCAAGACGCTCCTCGGGGCGCGTCTTGCTTGGGCCTCTCTCCTGGAGGCGCTCAGTCAGACCCAGTGGTGACATGTGGCAAGACGCTCCTCGGGGCGCGTCTTGCTTGGGCCTCTCTCCTGGAGACGCTCAGTCAGACCCAGTGTTGACAAGTGACAAGACGCTCCTCGGGGCGCGTCTTGCTTGGGCTTCTCTCATGGAGGCCCTCAGTCAGACCCATTGTTGATATGTGGCAAGACGCTCCTCGGGGCGCGTCTTGCTTGGGCCTCTCTCCTGGAGGCGCTCAGTCAGACCGAGTGCTGACATGTGGCAAGACCCTCCTCGGGGCGCGTCTTGCTTGGGCTTCTCTCCTGGAGGCCCTCAGTCAGACCCATTGTTGACATGTGGCAAGACGCTCCTCGGGGCGCATCTTGCTTGGGCCTCTCTCCTGGAGGCCCTCTGTCAGCCCCAGTGTTGACATGTGTCAAGACGCTCCTCGGGGTGCGTCTTGCTTGGGCCTCTCTCCTGGAGTCGCTCAGTCAGACCGAGTGCTGACATGTGGCAAGACGCTCCTCGGGGCGCGTCTTGCTTGGGCTTCTCTCCTGGAGGCCCTCAGTCAGACCCATTGTTGACATGTGGCAAGACGCTCCTCGGGGCGTGTCTTGCTGGGGCTTCTCTCCTGGAGGCGTTCAGTCAGACCGAGTGCTGACATGTGGCAAGACGCTCCTCGGGGCGCGTCTTGCTTGGGCTTCTCTCCTGGAGGCGTTCAGTCAGACCGAGTGCTGACATGTGGTAAGACGCTCCTCGGGGCGCGTCTTGCTGGTGCTTCTCTCCTGGAGGCGCTCAGTCAGACCCAGTGCTTACATGTGGCAAGACGCTCCTCGGGGCGCGTCTTGCTTGGGCCTCTCTCCTGGAGGCGCCCAGTCTGACCCATTGTTGATATGTGGCAAGACGCTCCTCGGGGCGAGTCTTGCTTGGGCCTCTCTCCTGGAGGCGCTCAGTCAGACCGAGTGCTGACATGTGGCAAGACGCTCCTCGGGGCGCGTCTTGCTTGGGCCTCTCTCCTGGAGGCGTTCAGTCAGACCGAGTGCTGACATGTGGCAAGACGCTCCTCGGGGCGCGTCTTGCTGGGGCCTCTCTCCTGGAGGCGCTCAGTCAGACCCAGTGCTTACATGTGGCAAGACGCTCCTCGGGGCGCGTCTTGCTTGGGCCTCTCTCCTGGAGGCGCTCAGTCAGACCGAGTGCTGACATAAGGCAAGATGCTCCTCGGGGCGCGTCTTGCTGGGGCCTCTCTCCTGGAGGCGCTCAGTCAGACCCAGTGCTTACATGTGGCAAGACGCTCCTCGGGGCGCGTCTTGCTTGGGCCTCTCTCCAGGAGGCGCTCAGTCAGACCCAGTGGTGACATGTGACAAGACGCTCCTCGGGGCGCGTTTTGCTTGGGCTTCTCTCATGGAGGCCCTCAGTCAGACCCATTGTTGATATGTGGCAAGACGCTCCTCGGGGCGCGTCTTGCTGGGGCTTCTCTCCTAGAGGAGTTCAGTCAGACCGAGTGCCGACATGTGGCAAGACGCTCCTCGGGACGCGTCTTGCTTGGGCTTCTCTCCTCGAGGCCCTCAGTCAGACTCATTGTTGACATGTGGCAAGACGCTCCTCGGGGCGCGTTTTGCTTGGGCCTCTCTCCTGGAGGCGCTCAGTCACACCCAGTGGTGACATGTGACAAGACGCTCCTCGGGGCGCGTCTTGCTTGGGCCTCTCTCCTGGAGGCGCTCAGTCAGACCCAGTGGTGACATGTGACAAGACGCTCCTCGGGGCGCATCTTGCTTGGGCTTCTCTCATGGAGGCCCTCAGTCAGACCCATTGTTGATATGTGGCAAGACGCTCCTCGGGGCGCGTCTTGCTTGGGCCTCTCTCCTGGAGGCGCTCAGTCAGACCGAGTGCTTACATGTGGCAAGACGCTCCTCGGGGCGCGTCTTGCTTGGGCTTCTCTCATGGAGGCCCTCAGTCAGACCCAGTGGTGACATGTGACAAGACGCTCCTCGGGGCGCATCTTGCTTGGGCTTCTCTCATGGAGGCCCTCAGTCAGACCCATTGTTGATATGTGGCAAGACGCTCCTCGGGGCGCGTCTTGCTTGGGCCTCTCTCCTGGAGGCGCTCAGTCAGACCGAGTGCTTACATGTGGCAAGACGCTCCTCGGGGCGCGTCTTGCTTGGGATTCTCTCATGGAGGCCCTCAGTCAGACCCATTGTTGATATGTGGCAAGACGCTCCTCGGGGTGAGTCTTGCTTGGGCCTCTCTCCTGGAGGTGCTCAGTCAGACCCAGTGTTGACATGGTGCAAGACGCTCCTCGGGGCGCGTCTTGCTTGGGCTTCTCTCTTGGAGGCCCTCAGTCAGACCCATTGTTGGCATGTGGCAAGACGCTCCTCGGGGCGCGTCTTGCTTGGGCTTCTCTCCTGGAGGCCCTCAGTCAGACCCATTGTTGACATGTGGCAAGACGCTCCTCGGGGCGCGTCTTGCTTGGGCTTCTCTCCTGGAGGCCCTCAGTCAGACCCATTGTTGACATGTGGCAAGACGCTCCTCGGGGCGCGTCTTGTTGGGGCCTCTCTCCTGGAGGCGCTCAGTCAGACCCAGTGCTTACATGTGGCAAGACGCTCCTCGGGGCGCGTCTTGCTGGGGCTTCTCTCCTGGAGGCGTTCAGTTAGACCGAGTGCTGACATGTGGCAAGACACTCCTCGGGACGCGTCTTGCTTGGGCTTCTCTCCTGGAGGCCCTCAGTCAGACTCATTGTTGACATGTGGCAAGACGCTTCTCGGGGTGCGTCTTGCTTGGGCCTCTCTCCTGGAGGCGCTCAGTCAGACCGAGTGCTAACATGTGGCGATGCTCCTCGGGGCGCGTCTTGCTTGGGCCTCTCTCCTGGAGGCGCTCAGTCAGACCCATTGTTGATATGTGGCAAGACGCTCCTCGGGGCGAGTCTTGCTTGGGCCTCTCTCCTGGAGGTGCTCAGTCAGACCCAGTGTTGACATGGTGCAAGACGCTCCTCGGGGCGCGTCTTGCTTGGGCTTCTCTCTTGGAGGCCCTCAGTCAGACCCATTGTTGACATGTGGCAAGACGCTCCTCGGGGCGCGTCTTGCTTGGGCCTCTCTCCTGGAGGCGCTCAGTCAGACCGAGTGCTGACATAAAGCAAGACGCTCCTCGGGGCGCGTCTTGCTGGGGCCTCTCTCCTGGAGGCGCTCAGTCAGACCCAGTGCTTACATGTGGCAAGACGCTCCTCGGGGCGCGTCTTGCTTGGGCCTCTCTCCTGGAGGCGCTCAGTCAGACCCAGTGGTGACATGTGGCAAGACGCTCCTCGGGGCGCGTCTTGCTTGGGCCTCTCTCCTGGAGACGCTCAGTCAGACCCAGTGTTGACAGTGACAAGACGCTCCTCGGGGCGCGTCTTGCTTGGGCTTTTCTCATGGAGGCCCTCCGTCAGACCCATTGTTGATATGTGGCAAGACACTCCTCGGGGCGCGTCTTGCTTGGGCCTCTCTCCTGGAGGCGCTCAGTCAGACTGAGTGCTGACATGTGGCAAGACGCTCCTCGGGGCGCGTCTTGCTTGGGCTTCTCTCCTGGAGGCCCTCAGTCAGACCCATTGTTGACATGTGGCAAGACGCTCCTCGGGGCGCATCTTGCTTGGGCCTCTCTCCTGGAGGCCCTCTGTCAGCCCCAGTGTTGACATGTGTCAAGACGCTCCTCGGGGTGCGTCTTGCTTGGGCCTCTCTCCTGGAGTCGCTCAGTCAGACCGAGTGCTGACATGTGGCAAGACACTCCTCGGGGCGCGTCTTGCTTGGGCTTCTCTCCTGGAGGCGCTCAGTCAGACCGAGTGCTGACATAAGGCAAGACGCTCCTCGGGGCGCAACTTGCTTGGGCTTCTCTCCTGGAGGCCCTCAGTCAGACCCATTGTTGACATGTGGCAAGACGCTCCTCGGGGCGCGTCTTGCTTGGGCCTCTCTCCTGGAGGCGCTCAGTCAGACCGAGTGCTGACATAAAGCAAGACGCTCCTCGGGGCGCGTCTTGCTGGGGCCTCTCTCCTGGAGGCGCTCAGTCAGACCCAGTGCTTACATGTGGCAAGACGCTCCTCGGGGCGCGTCTTGCTTGGGCCTCTCTCCTGGAGGCGCTCAGTCAGACCCAGTGGTGACATGTGGCAAGACGCTCCTCGGGGCGCGTCTTGCTTGGGCCTCTCTCCTGGAGACGCTCGGTCAGACCCAGTGTTGACAGTGACAAGACGCTCCTCGGGGCGCGTCTTGCTTGGGCTTTTCTCATGGAGGCCCTCCGTCAGACCCATTGTTGATATGTGGCAAGACGCTCCTCGGGGCGCGTCTTGCTTGGGCCTCTCTCCTGGAGGCCCTCAGTCAGACCCATTGTTGACATGTGGCAAGACACTCCTCGGGGCGCGTCTTGCTTGGGCTTCTCTCCTGGAGGCCCTCAGTCAGACCCATTGTTGACATGTGGCAAGACGCTCCTCGGGGCGCATCTTGCTTGGGCCTCTCTCCTGG
The DNA here is from genome assembly GCF_043380555.1 of Nothobranchius furzeri. Taxonomy (NCBI): domain Eukaryota; kingdom Metazoa; phylum Chordata; class Actinopteri; order Cyprinodontiformes; family Nothobranchiidae; genus Nothobranchius; species Nothobranchius furzeri. Next base: position 4,885,596 of record NC_091753.1, read on the forward strand.
AGGCCCTCTGTCAGCCCCAGTGTTGACATGTGTCAAGACGCTCCTCGGGGTGAGTCTTGCATGGGCCTCTCTCCTGGAGTCGCTCAGTCAGACCGAGTGCTGACATGTGGCAAGACGCTCCTCGGGGCGCGTCTTGCTTGGGCCTCTCTCCTGGAGGCGCTCAGTCAGACCGAGTGCTGACATAAGGCAAGACGCTCCTCGGGGCGCGACTTGCTTGGGCTTCTCTCCTGGAGGCCCTCAGTCAGACCCATTGTTTACATGTGGCAAGACGCTCCTTTGGGCGCATCTTGCTTGGGCTTCTCTCCTGGAGGCCCTCAGTCAGACCCATTGTTGACATGTGGCAAGACGCTCCTCGGGACGCGTCTTGCTTGGGCTTCTCTCCTGGAGGCCCTCAGTCAGACTCATTGTTGACATGTGGCAAGACGCTCCTCGGGGCGCGTCTTGCTTGGGCCTCTCTCCTGGAGGCGCTCAGTCAGACCCAGTGGTGACATGTGGCAAGACGCTCCTCGGGGCGCGTCTTGCTTGGGCCTCTCTCCTGGAGGCGCTCAGTCAGACCCAGTGGTGACATGTGACAAGACGCTCCTCGGGGCGCGTCTTGCTTGGGCTTCTCTCATGGAGGCCCTCAGTCAGATCCATTGTTGATATGTGGCAAGACGCTCCTCGGGGCGCGTCTTGCTTGGGCCTCTCTCCTGGAGGAGCTCAGTCACACCGAGTGCTGACATGTGGCAAGACGCTCCTCGGGGCGCGTCTTGCTGGGGCTTCTCTCCTGGAGGCGTTCAGTAAGACCGAGTGCTGACATGTGGCAAGACGCTCCTCGGGGCGCGTCTTGCTTGGGCTTCTCTCCTGGAGGCCCTCAGTCAGACTCATTGTTGACATGTGGCAAGATGCTCCTCGGGGCGCGTCTTGCTTGGGGCCTCTCTCCTGGAGGCGCACAGTCAGACGGAGTGCTGACTGGTGGCCAGACGCTCCTCGGGGCGCCTCTTGCTGGGGCCTCTCTCCTGGAGGCGCTCAGTCAGACCGAGTGCTGACATGTGGCAAGACGCTCCTCGGGGCGCGTCTTGCTTGGGCTTCTCTCCTGGAGGCCCTCAGTCAGACCCATTGTTTACATGTGGCAAGACGCTCCTCGGGGCACATCTTGCTTGGGCCTCTCTCCTGGAGGCCCTCTGTCAGCCCCAGTGTTGACATGTGTCAAGACGCTCCTCGGGGCGAGTCTTGCTTGGGCCTCTCTCCTGGAGGTGCTCAGTCAGACCCAGTGTTGACATGGTGCAAGACGCTCCTCGGGGCGCGTCTTGCTTGGGCTTCTCTCTTGGAGGCCCTCAGTCAGACCCATTGTTGACATGTGGCAAGACGCTCCTCGGGGTGCGTCTTGCTTGGGCTTCTCTCCTGGAGGCCCTCAGTCAGACCCATTGTTGACATGTGGCAAGACGCTCCTCGGGGCGCGTCTTGCTTGGGCCTATCTCCTGGAGGCGCTCAGTCAGACCGAGTGCTGACATAAGGCAAGACGCTCCTCGGGGCGCGTCTTGCTGGGGCCTCTCTCCTGGAGGCGCTCAGTCAGACCCAGTGCTTACATGTGGCAAGACGCTCCTCGGGGCGCGTCTTGCTTGGGCTTCTCTCCTGGAGGCCCTCAGTCAGACTCATTGTTGAGATGTGGCAAGACGCTCCTCGGGGCGCGTCTTGCTTGAGCCTCTCTCCTGGAGGCCCTCTGTCAGACCCAGTGTACACATGTGGCAAGACGCTCCTCGGGGCGCGTCATGCTTGGGCCTCTCTCCTGGAGGTGCTCAGTCAGACCCAGTGTTGACATGTGGCAAGACTTTCCTCGGGGCGCATCTTGCTTGGGCCTCTCTCCTGGAGGCGCTCAGTCAGACCGAGTGCTGACATGTGGCAAGACGCTCCTCGGGGCGCGTCTTGCTGGACCTTCTCTCCTGGAGGCGCTCAGTCAGACCCAGTGTTGACATGTGACAAGACGCGCCCCGAGGAGCATCTTGCTTGGGCCTCTCTCCTGGAGGCCCTCTGTCAGACCCATTGTTGACATGTGGCAAGACGTTCCTCGGGGCGCGTCTTGCTTGGGCCTCTCTCCTGGAGGCGTTCAGTCAGACCGAGTGCTGACATAAGGCAAGATGCTCCTCGGGGCGCGTCTTGCTGTGTCCTCTCTCCTGGAGGCGCTCAATCAGACCCAGTGGTGACACGTGGCAAGACGCTCCTCGGGGCGCGTCTTGCTTGGGCCTCTCTCCTGGAGGCGCTCAGTCAGAGCCAGTGGTGACATGTGGCAACACGCTCCTCGGGGCGCGTATTGCTTGGGCCTCTCTCCTGGAGGCCCTCTGTCAGACCCATTGTTGACATGTGGCAAGACGCTCCTCGGGGCGCGTCTTGCTTGGGCCTCTCTCCTGGAGGCCCTCAATCAGACCCAGTGTTGACACGTGGTAAGACGCTCCTCGGGGCGCGTCTTGCTTGGGCCTCTCTCCTGGAGGCGCTCATTCAGACTGAGTAGTGACATGTGGCATGACGCTCCTCGGGGCGCGTCTTGCTTGGGCCTCTCTCCTGGAGGCGCTCAGTCAGACCCAGTGGTGACATGTGGCAAGACACTCCTCGGGGAGCATCTTGCTTGGGCCTCTCTCCTGGAGGCCCTCTGTCAGCGCCATTGTTGATATGTGGCAAGACGCTCCTCGGGGCGTGTCTTGCTGGGGCTTCTCTCCTAGAGGCGTTCAGTCAGACCGAGTGCCGACATGTGGCAAGACGCTTCTCAGGACGCGTCTTGCTTGGGCTTCTCTCCTCGAGGCCCTCAGTCAGACTCATTGTTGACATGTGGCAAGACGCTCCTCGGGGCGCGTTTTGCTTGGGCCTCTCTCCTCGTGGCGCTCAGTCAGACCCAGTGGTGACATGTGGCAAGATGCTCCTCGGGGCGCATCTTGCTTGGGCCTCTCTCCTGGAGGCGCTCAGTCAGACCGAGTGCTGACATAAGGCAAGACGCTCCTCGGGGCGCGTCTTGCTGGGGCCTCTCTCCTGGAGGCGCTCAGTCAGACCCAGTGCTTACATGTGGCAAGACGCTCCTCGGGGCGCGTCTTGCTGGGGCCTCTCTCCTGGAGGCGCTCAGTCAGACCCAGTGGTGACATGTGGCAAGACGCTCCTTGGGGCGCGTCTTGCTTGGGCCTCTCTCCTGGAGACGCTCAGTCAGAACCAGTGTTGACATGTGACAAGACGCTCCTCGGGGCGCATCTTGCTTGGGCTTCTCTCATGGAGGCCCTCAGTCAGACCCATTGTTGATATGTGGCAAGACGCTCCTCGGGGCGCGTCTTGCTTGGGCCTCTCTCCTGGAGGCGCTCAGTCAGACCGAGTGCTGACATGTGGCAAGACGCTCCTCGGGGCGCGTCTTGCTTGGGCTTCTCTCATGGATGCCCTCAGTCAGAGCCATTGTTGATATGTGGCAAGACGCTCCTCGGGGCGAGTCTTGCTTGGGCCTCTCTCCTGGAGGTGCTCAGTCAGACCCAGTGTTGACATGGTGCAAGACGCTCCTCGGGGCGCATCTTGCTTGGGCTTCTCTCTTGGAGGATCTCAGTCAGACCCATTGTTGACATGTGGCAAGACGCTCCTCGGGGCGCGTCTTGCTTAGGCTTCTCTCCTGGAGGCCCTCACTCAGACCCATTGTTGACACGTGGCAAGACGCTCCTCGGGACGCGTCTTGCTTGGGCCTCTCTCCTGGAGGCGCTCAGTCAGACCGAGTGCTGACATAAGGCAAGACGCTCCTCGGGGCGCGTCTTGCTGGGGCCACTCTCCTGGAGGCGCTCAGTCAGACCCAGTGCTTACATGTGGCAAGACACTCCTCGGGGCGCGTCTTGCTTGGGCCTCTCTCCTGGAGACGCTCAATCAGACCCAGTGTTGACACGTGACAAGACGCTCCTCTGGGCGCGTCTTGCTTGGGCTTCTCTCATGGAGGCCCTCAGTCAGACCCATTGTTGACACGTGACAAGACGCTCCTCTGGGCGCGTCTTGCTTGGGCCTCTCTCCTAGAGGCGCTCAGTCAGACCCAGTGCTTACATGTGGCAAGACGCTCCTCGGGGCGCGTCTTGCTGGGGCTTCTCTCCTGGAGCCGTTCATTCAGACCGAGTGCTGACATGTGGCAAGACACTCCTCGGGACGCGTCTTGCTTGGGCTTCTCTCCGGGAGGCCCTCAGTCAGACTCATTGTTGACATGTGGCAAGACGCTCCTCGGGACGCGTCTTGCTTGGGCTTCTCTCCTGGAGGCGCTCAGTCAGACCCAGTGGTGACATGTGGCAAGACGCTCCTCGGGGCGCGTCTTGCTTGGGCCTCTCTCCTGGAGACGCTCAGTCAGACTCAGTGTTGACACGTGACAAGACATTCCTCGGGGCGCGTCTTGCTTGGGCTTCTCTCATGGAGGCCCTCAGTCAGACCCATTGTTGATATGTGGCAAGACGCTCCTCGGGGCGCGTCTTGCTTGGGCCTCTCTCCTGGAGGCGCTCAGTCAGGCCGAGTGCTGACATGTGGCAAGACACTCCTCGGGACGCGTCTTGCTTGGGCTTCTCTCCTGGAGGCCCTCAGTCAGACTCATTGTTGACATGTGGCAAGACGCTCCTCGGGGCGCGTCTTGCTTGGGCCTCTCTCCTGGAGGCGCTCAGTCAGACCCAGTGGTGACATGTGGCAAGAAGCTCCTCAGGGCGCGTCTTGCTTGGGCCTCTCTCCTGGAGACGCTCAGTCAGACCCAGTGTTGACACGTGACAAGACGCTCCTCGTTGCGCGTCTTGCTTGGGCTTCTCTCATGGAGGCCCTGAGTCAGACCCATTGTTGATATGTGGCAAGACGCTCCTCGGGGCGCGTCTTGCTTGGGCCTCTCTCCTGGAGGCGCTCATTCAGACCGAGTGCTGACATGTGGCAAGACACTCCTCGGGACGCGTCTTGCTTGGGCTTCTCTCCTGGAGGCCCTCAGTCAGACTCATTGTTGACATGTGGCAAGACGCTCCTCAGGGCGCGTCTTGCTTGGGCCTCTCTCCTGGAGGCACTCAGTCAGACCGAGTGGTGACATGTGGCAAGACGCTCCTCGGGGCGCGTCTTGCTTGGGCCTCTCTCCTGGAGACGCTCAGTCAGACCCAGTGTTGACTCGTGACAAGACGCTCCTCGGGGCGCGTCTTGCTTGGGCTTCTCTCATGGAGGCCCTCAGTCAGACCCATTGTTGATATGTGGCAAGACGCTCCTCGGGGCGCGTCTTGCTTGGGCCTCTCTCCTGGAGGTGCTCAGTCAGACCCTGTGTTGACATGGTGCAAGACGCTCCTCGGGGCGCGTCTTGCTTAGGCTTCTCTCTTGGAGGCCCTCAGTCAGACCCATTGTTGACATGTGGCAAGACGCTCCTCGGGGCGCGTCTTGCTTGGGCTTCTCTCATGGAGGCCCTCAGTCAGACCCATTGTTGATATTTGGCAAGACGCTCCTCGGGGCGCGTCTTGCTTGGGCCTCTCTCCTGGAGGCGCTCAGTCAGACCGAGTGCTGACATGTGGCAAGACGCTCCTCGGGGCGCGTCTTGCTTGGGCTTCTCTCATGGAGGCCCTCAGTCAGACCCATTGTTGAATGGTGGCAAGACGCTCCTCGGGGCGAGTCTTGCTTGGGCCTCTCTCCTGGAGGTGCTCAGTCAGACCCTGTGTTGACATGGTGCAAGACGCTCCTCGGGGTGCGTCTTGCTTAGGCTTCTCTCTTGGAGGCCCTCAGTCAGACCCATTGTTGACATGTGGCAAGACGCTCCTCGGGGCGCGTCTTGCTTGGGCTTCTCTCCTGGAGGCCCTCAGTCAGACCCATTGTTGACATGTGGCAAGATGCTCCTCGGGGCGCGTCTTGCTGGGGCCTCTCTCCTGGAGGCGCTCAGTCAGACCCAGTGCTTACATGTGGCAAGACGCTCCTCGGGGCGCGTCTTGCTTGGGCCTCTCTCCTGGAGGCGCTCAGTCAGACCCAGTGGTGACATGTGGCAAGACGCTCTTCGGGGCGCGTCTTGCTTGAGCCTCTCTCCTGGAGATGCTCAGTCAGACCCAGTGTTGACACGTGACAATACGCTCCTCGGGGCGCGTCTTGCTTGGGCTTCTCTCATGGAGGCCCTCAGTCAGACCCATTGTTGATATGTGGCAAGACGCTCCTCGGGGCGCGTCTTGCTTGGGCCTCTCTCCTGGAGGCGCTCAGTCAGACCCAGTGGTGACATGTGGCAAGACGCTCCTCGGGGCGCGTCTTGCTTAGGCTTCTCTCTTGGAGGCCCTCAGTCAGACCCATTGTTGACATGTGGCAAGACGCTCCTCGGGGCGCGTCTTGCTTGGGCTTCTCTCCTGGAGGCCCTCAGTCAGACCCATTGTTGACATGTGGCAAGATGCTCCTCGGGGCGCGTCTTGCTGGGGCCTCTCTCCTGGAGGCGCTCAGTCAGACCCAGTGCTTACATGTGGCAAGACGCTCCTCGGGGCGCGTCTTGCTTGGGCCTCTCTCCTGGAGGCGCTCAGTCAGACCCAGTGGTGACATGTGGCAAGACGCTCTTCGGGGCGCGTCTTGCTTGGGCCTCTCTCCTGGAGGCGCTCAGTCAGACAGAGTGCTGACATGTGGCAAGACGCTCCTCGGGGCGCGTCTTGCTTGGGCTTCTCTCCTGGAGGCACTCAGTCAGACCCATTGTTTACATGTGGCAAGACGCTCCTTGGGGCGCATCTTGCTTGGGCCTCTCTCCTGGAGGCGCTCAGTCAGACCGAGTGCTGACATGTGGCAAGACGCTCCTCGGGGCGCGTCTTGCTTGGGCTTCTCTCCTGGAGGCCCTCAGTCAGACCCATTGTTGACATGTGGCAAGACGCTCCTCGGGGCGCGTCTTGCTTGGGCTTCTCTCCTGGAGGCCCTCAGTCAGACCCATTGTTCACATGTGGCAAGACGCTCCTCGGGGCGCATCTTGCTTGGGCCTCTCTCCTGGAGGCCCTCTGTCAGCCCCAGTGTTGACATGTGTCAAGACGCTCCTCGGGGTGCGTCTTGCTTGGGCCTCTCTCCTGGAGGCGCTCAGTCAGACCGAGTGCTGACATGTGGCAAGACGCTCCTCGGGGCGCGTCTTGCTTGGGCTTCTCTCCTGGAGGCCCTCAGTCAGACCCATTGTTGTCATGTGGCAAGATGCTCCTCGGGGCGCGTCTTGCTTGGAACTCTCTCCTGGAGGCGCTCTGTCAGACCGAGTGCTGACATAAGGCAAGACGCTCCTCGGGGCGCGTCTTGCTGGGGCCTCTCTCCTGGAGGCGCTCAGTCAGACCCAGTGCTTACATGTGGCAAGACGCTCCTCGGGGCGCGTCTTGCTGGGGCTTCTCTCCTGGAGGCGTTCAGTCAGACCGAGTGCTGACATGTGGCAAGACACTCCTCGGGACGCGTCTTGCTTGGGCTTCTCTCCTGGAGGCCCTCAGTCAGACTCATTGTTGACATGTGGCAAGACGCTCCTCGGGGCGCGTCTTGCTTGGGCTTCTCTCCTGGAGGCGCTCAGTCAGACCCAGTGGTGACATGTGGCAAGACGCTCCTCGGGGCGCGTCTTGCTTGGGCCTCTCTCCTGGAGACGCTCAGTCAGACCCAGTGTTGACACGTGACAAGACGCTCCTCGGGGCGCGTCTTGCTTGGGCTTCTCTCATGGAGGCCCTCAGTCAGACCCATCGTTGATATGTGGCAAGACGCTCCTCGGGGCGCGTCTTGCTTGGGCCTCTCTCCTGGAGGCGCTCAGTCAGGCCGAGTGCTGACATGTGGCAAGACACTCCTCGGGACGCGTCTTGCTTGGGCTTCTCTCCTGGAGGCCCTCAGTCAGACTCATTGTTGACATGTGGCAAGACGCTCCTCGGGGCGCGTCTTGCTTGGGCCTCTCTCCTGGAGGCGCTCAGTCAGACCCAGTGGTGACATGTGGCAAATAGCTCCTCAGGGCGCGTCTTGCTTGGGCCTCTCTCCTGGAGACGCTCAGTCAGACCCAGTGTTGACACGTGACAAGACGCTCCTCGGGGCGCGTCTTGCTTGGGCTTCTCTCATGGAGGCCCTCAGTCAGACCCATTGTTGATATGTGGCAAGACGCTCCTCGGGGCGCGTCTTGCTTGGGCCTCTCTCCTAGAGGCGCTCAGTCAGACCGAGTGCTGACATGTGGCAAGACGCTCCTCGGGGCGCGTCTTGCTTGGGCTTCTCTCATGGAGGCCCTCAGTCAGACCCATTGTTGATATGTGGCAAGACGCTCCTCGGGGCGAGTCTTGCTTGGGCCTCTCTCCTGGAGGTGCTCAGTCAGACCCAGTGTTGACATGGTGCAAGACGCTCCTCGGGGCGCGTCTTGCTTAGGCTTCTCTCTTGGAGGCCCTCAGTCAGACCCATTGTTGACATGTGGCAAGACGCTTCTCGGGGCGCGTCTTGCTTGGGCTTCTCTCCTGGAGGCCCTCAGTCAGACCCATTGTTGACATGTGGCAAGACGCTCCTCGGGGCGCGTCTTGCTTGGACCTCTCTCCTGGAGGCGCTCAGTCAGACCGAGTGCTGACATAAGGCACGACGCTCCTCGGGGCGCGTCTTGCTGGGGCCTCTCTCCTGGAGGCGCTCAGTCAGACCCAGTGCTTACATGTGGCAAGACGCTCCTCGGGGCGCGTCTTGCTTGGGCCTCTCTCCTGGAGGCGCTCAGTCAGACCCAGTGGTGACATGTGGCAAGACGCTCTTCGGGGCGCGTCTTGCTTGAGCCTCTCTCCTGGAGATGCTCATTCAGACCCAGTGTTGACACGTGACAAGACGCTCCTCGGGGCGCGTCTTGCTTGGGCTTCTCTCATGGAGGCCCTCAGTCGGACCCATTGTTGATATGTGGCAAGACGCTCCTCGGGGCGCGTCTTGCTTGGGCCTCTCTCCTGGAGGCGCTCAGTCAGACCGAGTGCTGACACGTGGCAAGACGCTCCTCGGGGCGCGTCTTGCTTGGGCCTCTCTCCTGGAGGCGCTCAGTCAGACCGAGTGCTGACATAAGGCAAGACACTCCTCGGGGCGCGTCTTGCTGGGGCCACTCTCCTGGAGGCGCTCAGTCAGACCCAGTGCTTACATGTGGCAAGACACTCCTCGGGGCGCGTCTTGCTTGGGCCTCTCTCCTGGAGACGCTCAGTCAGACCCAGTGTTGACACGTGACAAGACGCTCCTCTGGGCGCGTCTTGCTTGGGCTTCTCTCATGGAGGCCCTCAGTCAGACCCATTGTTGATATGTGGCAAGACGCTCCTCGGGGCGCTTCTTGCTTGGGCCTCTCTCCTGGAGGCGCTCAGTCAGACCGAGTGCTGACATGTGGCAAGACGCTCCTCGGGGCGCGTCTTGCTTGGGCTTCTCTCCTGGAGGCCCTCAGTCAGAACCATTGTTCACATGTGGCAAGACGCTCCTCGGGGCGCATCTTGCTTGGGCCTCTCTCCTGGAGGCCCTCTGTCAGCCCCAGTGTTGACATGTGGCAAGACGCTCCTCGGGGCGGGTCTTGCTTGGAACTCTCTCCTGGAGGCGCTCAGTCAGACCGAGTGCTGACATAAGGCAAGACGCTCCTCGGGGCGCGTCTTGCTGGGGCCTCTCTCCTGGAGGCGCTCAGTCAGACCCAGTGCTTACATGTGGCAAGACGCTCCTCGCGGCGCGTCTTGCTGGGGCTTCTCTCCTGGAGGCGTTCAGTCAGACCGAGTGCTGACATGTGGCAAGACACTCCTCGGGACGCGTCTTGCTTGGGCTTCTCTCCGGGAGGCCCTCAGTCAGACTCATTGTTGACATGTGGCAAGACGCTCCTCGGGGCGCGTCTTGCTTGGGCTTCTCTCCTGGAGCCGCTCAGTCAGACCCAGTGGTGACATGTGGCAAGACGCTCCTCGGGGCGCGTCTTGCTTGGGCCTCTCTCCTGGAGACGCTCAGTCAGACCCAGTGTTGACACGTGACAAGACGCTCCTCGGGGCGCGTCTTGCTTGGGCTTCTCTCATGGAGGCCCTCAGTCAGACCCATTGTTGATATGTGGCAAGACGCTCCTCGGGGCGCGTCTTGCTTGGGCCTCTCTCCTGGAGGCGCTCAGTCAGGCCGAGTGCTGACATGTGGCAAGACACTCCTCGGGACGCGTCTTGCTTGGGCTTCTCTCCTGGAGGCCCTCAGTCAGACTCATTGTTGACATGTGGCAAGAAGCTCCTTGGGGCGCGTCTTGCTTGGGCCTCTCTCCTGGAGGCGCTCAGTCAGACCCAGTGGTGACATGTGGCAAGAAGCTCCTCAGGGCGCATCTTGCTTGGGCCTCTCTCCTGGAGACGCTCAGTCAGACCCAGTGTTGACACGTGACAAGACGCTCCTCGGGGCGCGTCTTGCTTGGGCTTCTCTCATGGAGGCCCTCAGTCAGACCCATTGTTGATATGTGGCAAGACACTCCTCGGGGCGCGTCTTGGTTGGGCCTCTCTCCTGGAGGCGCTCAGTCAGACCGAGTGCTGACATGTGGCAAGACGCTCCTCGGGGCGCGTCTTGCTTGGGCTTCTCTCATGGAGGCCCTCAGTCAGACCCATTGTTGATATGTGGCAAGACGCTCCTCGGGGCGAGTCTTGCTTGGGCCTCTCTCCTGGAGGTGCTCAGTCAGACCCAGTGTTGACATGGTGCAAGACGCTCCTCGGGGCGCGTCTTGCTTAGGCTTCTCTCTTGGAGGCCCTCAGTCAGACCCATTGTTGACATGTGGCAAGACGCTCCTCGGGGCGCGTCTTGCTTGGGCTTCTCTCCTGGAGGCCCTCAGTCAGACCCATTGTTGACATGTGGCAAGACGCTCCTCGGGGCGCGTCTTGCTTGGGCCTCTCTCCTGGAGGCGCTCAGTCAGACCCAGTGGTGACATGTGGCAAGACACTCTTCGGGGCGCGTCTTGCTTGAGCCTCTCTCCTGGAGATGCTCAGTCAGACCCAGTGTTGACACGTGACAAGACGCTCCTCGGGGCGCGTCTTGCTTGGGCTTCTCTCATGGAGGCCCTCAGTAAGACCCATTGTTGATATGTGGCAAGACGCTCCTCGGGGCGCGTCTTGCTTGGGCCTCTCTCCTGCAGGCTCTCAGTCAGACCGAGTGCTGACACGTGGCAAGACGCTCCTCGGGGCGCGTCTTGCTTGGGCCTCTCTCCTGGAGGCGCTCAGTCAGACCGAGTGCTGACATAAGGCAAGACACTCCTCGGGGCGCGTCTTGCTGGGGCCACTCTCCTGGAGGCGCTCAGTCAGACCCAGTGCTTACATGTGGCAAGACACTCCTCGGGGCGCGTCTTGCTTGGGCCTCTCTCCTGGAGACGCTCAGTCAGACCCAGTGTTGACACGTGACAAGACGCTCCTCTGGGCGCGTCTTGCTTGGGCTTCTCTCATGGAGGCCCTCAGTCAGACCCATTGTTGATATGTGGCAAGACGCTCCTCGGGGCGCTTCTTGCTTGGGCCTCTCTCCTGGAGGCGCTCAGTCAGACCGAGTGCTGACATGTGGCAAGACGCTCCTCGGGGCGCGTCTTGCTTGGGCTTCTCTCCTGGAGGCCCTCAGTCAGACCCATTGTTCACATGTGGCAAGACGCTCCTCGGGGCGCATCTTGCTTGGGCCTCTCTCCTGGAGGACCTCTGTCAGCCCCAGTGTTGACATTTGGCAAGACGCTCCTCGGGGTGCGTCTTGCTTAGGCTTCTCTCTTGGAGGCGCTCAGTCAGACCGAGTGCTGACATGTGGCAAGACGCTCCTCGGGGTGCGTCTTGCTTAGGCTTCTCTCTTGGAGGCGCTCAGTCAGACCGAGTGCTGACATGTGGCAAGACGCTCCTCGGGGCGCGTCTTGCTTGGGCTTCTCTCCTGGAGGCCCTCAGTCAGACCCATTGTTGTCATGTGGCAAGACGCTCCTCGGGGCGCGTCTTGCTTGGAACTCTCTCCTGGAGGCGCTCAGTCAGACCGAGTGCTGACATAAGGCAAGACGCTCCTCGGGGCGCGTCTTGCTGGGGCCTCTCTCCTGGAGGCGCTCAGTCAGACCCAGTGCTTACATGTGGCAAGACGCTCCTCGGGGCGCGTCTTGCTGGGGCTTCTCTCCTGGAGGCGTTCAGTCAGACCGAGTGCTGACATGTGGCAAGACACTCCTCGGGACGCGTCTTGCTTGGGCTTCTCTCCGGGAGGCCCTCAGTCAGACTCATTGTTGACATGTGGCAAGACGCTCCTCGGGGCGCGCCTTGCTTGGGCTTCTCTCCTGGAGGCGCTCAGTCAGACCCAGTGGTGACATGTGGCAAGACGCTCCTCGGGGCGCGTCTTGCTTGGGCCTCTCTCCTGGAGACGCTCAGTCAGACCCAGTGTTGACACGTGACAAGACATTCCTCGGGGCGCGTCTTGCTTGGGCTTCTCTCATGGAGGCCCTCAGTCAGACCCATTGTTGATATGTGGCAATACGCTCCTCGGGGCGCGTCTTGCTTGGGCCTCTCTCCTGGAGGCGCTCAGTCAGGCCGAGTGCTGACATGTGGCAAGACGCTCCTCGGGGCGCGTCTTGCTTGGGCCTCTCTCCTGGAGGTGCTCAGTCAGACCCAGTGGTGACATGTGGCAAGAAGCTCCTCAGGGCGCGTCTTGCTTGGGCCTCTCTCCTGGAGACGCTCAGTCAGACCCAGTGTTGACACGTGACAAGACGCTCCTCGGGGCGCGTCTTGCTTGGGCTTCTCTCATGGAGGCACTCAGTCAGACCCATTGTTGATATGTGGCAAGACGCTCCTCGGGGCGTGTCTTGCTTGGGCCTCTCTCCTGGAGGCGCTCATTCAGACCGAGTGCTGACATGTGGCAAGACACTCCTCGGAACGCGTCTTGCTTGGGCTTCTCTCCTGGAGGCCCTCAGTCAGACTCATTGTTGACATGTGGCAAGACGCTCCTCGGGGCATGTCTTGCTTGGGCCTCTCTCCTGGAGGCACTCAGTCAGACCGAGTGGTGACATGTGGCAAGACGCTCCTCGGGGCGCGTCTTGCTTGGGCCTCTCTCCTGGAGACGCTCAGTCAGACCCATTGTTGATATGTGGCAAGACGCTCCTCGGGGCGAGTCTTGCTTGGGCCTCTCTCCTGGAGGTGCTCAGTCAGACCCAGTGTTGACATGGTGCAAGACGCTCCTCGGGGCGCGTCTTGCTTAGGCAACAATGTAAGCACTGGGTCTGACTGAGCGCCTCCAGGAGAGAGGCCCAAGCAAGACGCGCCCCGACGAGCGTCTTGCCACATGTAAGCACTGGGTCTGACTGAGCGCCTCCAGGAGAGAGGCCCCAGCAAGACGCGCCCCGAGGAGCGTCTTGCCTTATGTCAGCACTCGGTCTGACTGAGCGCCTCCAGGAGAGAGGCCCAAGCAAGACGCGCCCCGAGGAGCGTCTTGCCACATGTCAACAATGGGTCTGACTGAGGGCCTCCAGGAGAGAAGCCCAAGCAAGACGCGCCCCGAGGAGCGTCTTGCCACATGTCAACAATGGGTCTGACTGAGGGCCTCCAAGAGAGAAGCCTAAGCAAGACGCGCCCCGAGGAGCGTCTTGCACCATGTCAACACTGGGTCTGACTGAGCACCTCCAGGAGAGAGGCCCAAGCAAGACTCGCCCCGAGGAGCGTCTTGCCACATATCAACAATGGGTCTGACTGAGGGCCTCCATGAGAGAAGCCCAGGCAAGACGCGCCCCGAGGAGCGTCTTGCCACATGTCAGCACTCGGTCTGACTGAGCGCCTCCAGGAGAGAGGCCCAAGCAAGACGCGCCCCGAGGAGCGTCTTGCCACATGTCAACAATGAGTCTGACTGAGGGCCTCCAGGAGAGAAGCCCAAGCAAGACGCGCCCCGAGGAGCGTCTTGTCACGTGTCAACACTGGGTCTGACTGAGCGTCTCCAGGAGAGAGGCCCAAGCAAGACGCGCCCTGAGGAGCTTCTTGCCACATGTCACCAATGGGTCTGACTCAGCGCCTCCAGGAGAGAGGCCCAAGCAAGACGCGCCCCGAGGAGCGTCTTGCCACATGTCAACAATGAGTCTGACTGAGGGCCTCCAGGAGAGAAGCCCAAGCAAGACGCGTCCCGAGGAGTGTCTTGCCACATGTCAGCACTCGGCCTGACTGAGCGCCTCCAGGAGAGAGGCCCAAGCAAGACGCGCCCCGAGGAGCGTCTTGCCACATATCAACAATGGGTCTGACTGAGGGCCTCCATGAGAGAAGCCCAAGCAAGACGCACCCCGAGGAGCGTCTTGTCACGTGTCAACACTGGGTCTGACTGAGCGTCTCCAGGAGAGAGGCCCAAGCAAGACGCGCCCCGAGGACCGTCTTGCCACATGTCAACAATGAGTCTGACTGAGGGCCTCCAGGAGAGAAGCCCAAGCAAGACGCGTCCCGAGGAGCGTCTTGCCACATGTCAGCACTCGGTCTGACTGAACGCCTCCAGGAGAGAAGCCCCAGCAAGACGCGCCCCGAGGAGCGTCTTGCCACATGTAAGCACTGGGTCTGACTGAGCGCCTCCAGGAGAGAGGACCAAGCAAGACGCGCCCCGAGGAGCGTCTTGCCACATGTCAACAATGGGTCTGACTGAGGGCCTCCAGGAGAGAAGCCCAAGCAAGATGCGCCCAAAGGAGCGTCTTGCCACATGTAAACAATGGGTCTGACTGAGGGCCTCCAGGAGAGAAGCCCAAGCAAGACGCGCCCCGAGGAGCGTCTTGCCACATGTCACCACTGGGTCTGACTGAGCGCCTCCAGGAGAGAGGCCCAAGCAAGACGCGCCCCGAGGAGCGTCTTGCCACATGTCACCACTGGGTCTGACTGAGCGCCTCCAGGAGAGAGGCCCAAGCAAGACACGCCCCGAGGAGCGTCTTGCCACATGTCAACACTGGGTCTGACTGAGCGTCTCCAGGAGAGAGGCCCAAGCAAGACGCGCCCCGAGGAGCGTCTTGCCACATGTCACCACTGGGTCTGACTGAGCGCCTCCAGGAGAGAGGCCCAATCAAGACACGCCCCGAGGAGCGTCTTGCCACATGTCAACAATGGGTCTGACTGAGGGCCTCCAAGAGAGAAGCCTAAGCAAGACGCGCCCCGAGGAGCGTCTTGCACCATGTCAACACTGGGTCTGACTGAGCACCTCCAGGAGAAAGGCCCAAGCAAGACTCGCCCCGAGGAGCGTCTTGCCACATATCAACAATGGGTCTGACTGAGGGCCTCCATGAGAGAATCCCAAGCAAGACGCGCCCCTAGGAGCGTCTTGCCACATGTCAGCACTCGGTCTGACTGAGCGCCTCCAGGAGAGAGGCCCAAGCAAGACGCGCCCCGAGGAGCGTCTTGCCACATATCAACAATGGGTATGACTGAGGGCCTCCATGAGAGAAGCCCAAGCAAGACGCGCCCCGAGGAGCGTCTTGTCACGTGTCAACACTGGGTCTGACTGAGCGTCTCCAGGAGAGAGGCCCAAGCAAGACGCGCCCCGAGGAGCGTCTTGCCACATGTCACCACTCGGTCTGACTGAGTGCCTCCAGGAGAGAGGCCCAAGCAAGACGCGCCCCGAGGAGCGTCTTGCCACATGTCAAAAATGAGTCTGACTGAGGGCCTCCAGGAGAGAAGCCCAAGCAAGACGCGTCCCGAGGAGTGTCTTGCCACATGTCAGCACTCGGTCTGAATGAGCGCCTCCAGGAGAGAGGCCCAAGCAAGACGCGCCCCGAGGAGCGTCTTGCCACATATCAACAATGGGTCTGACTGAGGGCCTCCATGAGAGAAGCCCAAGCAAGACGCGCCCCGAGGAGAGTCTTGTCACGTGTCAACACTGGGTCTGACTGAGCGTCTCCAGGAGAGAGGCCCAAGCAAGACGCGCCCTGAGGAGCTTCGTGCCACATGTCACCACTGGGTCTGACTCAGCGCCTCCAGGAGAGAGGCCCAAGCAAGACGCGCCCCGAGGAGCGTCTTGCCACATGTCAACAATGAGTCTGACTGAGGGCCTCCAGGAGAGAAGCCCAAGCAAGACGCGTCCCGAGGAGTGTCTTGCCACATGTCAGCACTCGGCCTGACTGAGCGCCTCCAGGAGAGAGGCCCAAGCAAGACGCGCCCCGAGGAGCGTCTTGCCACATATCAACAATGGGTCTGACTGAGGGCCTCCATGAGAGAAGCCCAAGCAAGACGCACCCCGAGGAGCGTCTTGTCACGTGTCAACACTGGGTCTGACTGAGCGTCTCCAGGAGAGAGGCCCAAGCAAGACGCGCCCCGAGGACCGTCTTGCCACATGTCAACAATGGGTCTGACTGAGGGCCTCCAGGAGAGAAGCCCAAGCAAGACGCGTCCCGAGGAGCGTCTTGCCACATGTCAGCACTCGGTCTGACTGAACGCCTCCAGGAGAGAAGCCCCAGCAAGACGCGCCCCGAGGAGCGTCTTGCCACATGTAAGCACTGGGTCTGACTGAGCGCCTCCAGGAGAGAGGCCCAAGCAAGACGCGCCCCGAGGAGCGTCTTGCCACATGTCAACAATGGGTCTGACTGAGGGCCTCCAGGAGAGAAGCCCAAGCAAGATGCGCCCAAAGGAGCGTCTTGCCACATGTAAACAATGGGTCTGACTGAGGGCCTCCAGGAGAGAAGCCCAAGCAAGACGCGCCCCGAGGAGCGTCTTGCCACATGTCACCACTGGGTCTGACTGAGCGCCTCCAGGAGAGAGGCCAAAGCAAGACGCGCCCCGAGGAGCGTCTTGCCACATGTCACCACTGGGTCTGACTGAGCGCCTCCAGAAGAGAGGCCCAATCAAGACACGCCCCGAGGAGCGTCTTGCCACATGTAAGCACTGGGTCTGACTGAGCGCCTCCAGGAGAGAAGCCCCAGCAAGACGTGCCCCGAGGAGCGTCTTACCACATGTCAGCACTCGGTCTGACTGAACGCCTCCAGGAGAGAAGCCCAAGCAAGACGCGCCCCGAGGAGCGTCTTGCCACTTGTCAGCACTCGGTCTGACTGAACGCCTCCAGGAGAGAAGCCCCAGCAAGACGCGCCCCGAGGAGCGTCTTGCCACATGTAAGCACTGGGTCTGACTGAGCGCCTCCAGGAGAGAGGCCCCAGCAAGACGCGCCCCGAGGAGCGTCTTGACACATGTCAACACTGGGGCTGACATAGGGCCTCCAGGAGAGAGGCCCAAGCAAGATGCGCCCCGAGGAGCGTCTTGCCACATGTAAACAATGGGTCTGACTGAGGGCCTCCAGGAGAAAAGCACAAGCAAGACGCGCCCCGAGGAGCGTCTTGCCACATGTCAACAATGGGTCTGACTGAGGGCCTCCAGGAGAGAAGCCCAAGCAAGACGCGCCCCGAGGAGCGTCTTGCCACATGTCAGCACTCGGTCTGACTGAGCGCCTCCAGGAGAGAGGCCCAAGCAAGACGCACCCTGAGGAGCGTCTTGACACATGTCAACACTGGGGCTGACAGAGGGCCTCCAGGAGAGAAGCCCAAGCAAGACGCGCCCCGAGGAGCGTCTTGCCACATGTCAGCACTCGGTCTGACTGAGCGCCTCCAGGAGAGAGGCCCAAGCAAGACGCGCCCCGAGGAGCGTCTTGCCACATATCAACAATGGGTCTGACTGAGGGCCTCCATGAGAGAAGCCCAAGCAAGACGCGCCCCGAGGAGCGTCTTGCCACATGTCAGCACTCGGTCTGACTGAGCGCCTCCAGGAGAGAGGCCCAAGCAAGACGTGCCCCGAGGAGCGTCTTGCCACGTGTCAACACTGGGTCTGACTGAGCGTCTCCAGGAGAGAGGCCCAAGCAAGACGCGCCCCGAGGAGCGTCTTGCCACATGTCACCACTGGGTCTGACTGAGCGCCTCCAGGAGAGAGGCCCAAGCAAGACGCGCCCCGAGGAGCGTCTTGCCACATGTAAGCATTGGGTCTGACTGAGCGCCTGCAGGAGAGAAGCCCCAGCAAGACGCGCCCCGAGGAGCGTCTTACCACATGTCAGCACTGGGTCTGACTGAGCGCCTCCAGGAGAGAGGCCCCAGCAAGACGCGCCCCGAGGAGCGTCTTGACACATGTCAACACTGGGGCTGACAGAGGGCCTCCAGAAGAGAGGCCCAAGCAAGATGCGCCCCGAGGAGCGTCTTGCCACATGTAAACAATGGGTCTGACTGAGGGCCTCCAGGAGAGAAGCACAAGCAAGACGCGCCCCGAGGAGCGTCTTGCCACATGTCAACAATGGGTCTGACTGAGGGCCTCCAGGAGAGAAGCCCAAGCAAGACGCGTCCCGGGGAGCGTCTTGACACATGTCAGCACTCGGTCTGACTGAGCGCCTCCAGGAGAGAGGCCCAAGCAAGACGCACCCCGAGGAGCGTCTTGACACATGTCAACACTGGGGATGACAGAGGGCCTCCAGGAGAGAGGCCCAAGCAAGATGCGCCCCAAGGAGCGTCTTGCCACATGTAAACAATGGGTCTGACTGAGGGCCTCCAGGAGAGAAGCCCAAGCAAGACGCGCCCCGAGGAGCGTCTTGCCACATGTAAACAATGGGTCTGACTGAGGGCCTCCAGGAGAGAAGCCCAAGCAAGACGCGCCCCGAGGAGCGTCTTGCCACATGTCACCACTGGGTCTGACTGAGCGCCTCCAGGAGAGAGGCCCAAGCAAGACGCGCCCCGAGGAGCGTCTTGCCACATGTCACCACTGGGTCTGACTGAGCGCCTCCAGGAGAGAGGCCCAAGCAAGACGCGCCCCGAGGAGCGTCTTGCCACATGTAAGCACTGGGTCTGACTGAGCGCCTCCAGGAGAGAAGCCCCAGCAAGACGCGCCCCGAGGAGCGTCTTACCACATGTCAGCACTCGGTCTGACTGAACGCCTCCAGGAGAGAAGCCCAAGCAAGACGCGCCCCGAGGAGCGTCTTGCCACTTGTCAGCACTCGGTCTGACTGAACGCCTCCAGGAGAGAAGCCCCAGCAAGACACGCCCCGAGGAGCGTCTTGCCACATGTAAGCACTGGGTCTGACTGAGCGCCTCCAGGAGAGAGGCCCCAGCAAGACGCGCCCCGAGGAGCGTCTTGACACATGTCAACACTGGGGCTGACATAGGGCCTCCAGGAGAGAGGCCCAAGCAAGACGCGCCCCGAGGAGCGTCTTGCCACATGTCAACAATGGGTCTGACTGAGGGCCTCCAGGAGAGAAGCCCAAGCAAGACGCGCCCCGAGGAGCGTCTTGCCACATGTCAGCACTCGGTCTGACTGAGCGCCTCCAGGAGAGAGGCCCAAGCAAGACGCACCCTGAGGAGCGTCTTGACACATGTCAACACTGGGGCTGACAGAGGGCCTCCAGGAGAGAAGCCCAAGCAAGACGCGCCCCGAGGAGCGTCTTGCCACATGTCAGCACTCGGTCTGACTGAGCGCCTCCAGGAGAGAGGCCCAAGCAAGACGCGCCCCGAGGAGCGTCTTGCCACATATCAACAATGGGTCTGACTGAGGGCCTCCATGAGAGAAGCCCAAGCAAGACGCGCCCCGAGGAGCGTCTTGTCACGTGTCAACACTGGGTCTGACTGAGCATCTCCAGGAGAGAGGCTCAAGCAAGACGCGCCCCGAAGAGCGTCTTGCCACATGTCACCACTGGGTCTGACTGAGCGCCTCCAGGAGAGAGGCCCAAGCAAGACGTGCCCCGAGGAGCGTCTTGCCACATGTAAGCACTGGGTCTGACTGAGTGCCTCTAGGAGAGAGGCCCAAGCAAGACGCGCCCCGAGGAACGTCTTGCCACATGTAAACAATGGGTCTGACTGAGGGCCTCCAGGAGAGAAGCCCAAGCAAGATGCGCCCAAAGGAGCGTCTTGCCACATGTAAACAATGGGTCTGACTCAGGGCCTCCAGGAGAGAAGCCCAAGCAAGACGCGCCCCGAGCAGCGTCTTGCCACATGTCAGCACTCGGTCTGACTGAGCGCCTCCAGGAGAGAGGCCCAAGCAAGACGCGCCCCGAGGAGCGTCTTGCCACGTGTCAACACTGGGTCTGACTGAGCGTCTCCAGGAGAGAGGCCCAAGCAAGACGCGCCCCGAGGAGCGTCTTGCCACATGTCACCACTGGGTCTGACTGAGCGCCTCCAGGAGAGAGGCCCAAGCAAGACGCGCCCCGAGGAGCGTCTTGCCACATGTAAGCATTGGGTCTGACTGAGCGCCTGCAGGAGAGAAGCCCCAGCAAGACGCGCCCCGAGGAGCGTCTTACCACATGTCAGCAGTGGGTCTGACTGAGCGCCTCCAGGAGAGAGGCCCCAGCAAGACGCGCCCCGAGGAGCGTCTTGACACATGTCAACACTGGGGCTGACAGAGGGCCTCCAGGAGAGAGGCCCAAGCAAGATGCGCCCCGAGGAGCGTCTTGCCACATGTAAACAATGGGTCTGACTGAGGGCCTCCAGGAGAGAAGCACAAGCAAGACGCGCCCCGAGGAGCGTCTTGCCACATGTCAACAATGGGTCTGACTGAGGGCCTCCAGGAGAGAAGCCCAAGCAAGACGCGTCCCGAGGAGCGTCTTGACACATGTCAGCACTCGGTCTGACTGAGCGCCTCCAGGAGAGAGGCCCAAGCAAGACGCACCCCGAGGAGCGTCTTGACACATGTCAACACTGGGGATGACAGAGGGCCTCCAGGAGAGAGGCCCAAGCAAGATGCGCCCCAAGGAGCGTCTTGCCACATGTAAACAATGGGTCTGACTGAGGGCCTCCAGGAGAGAAGCCCAAGCAAGACGCGCCCCGAGGAGCGTCTTGCCAAATGTCAGCACTCGGTCTGACTGAGCGCCTCCAGGAGAGAGGCCCAAGCAAGACGCGCCCCGAGGAGCGTCTTGCCACATATCAACAATGGGTCTGACTGAGGGCCTCCATGAGAGAAGCCCAAGCAAGACGCGCCCCGAGGAGCGTCTTGTCACGTGTCAACACTGGGTCTGACTGAGCATCTCCAGGAGAAAGGCTCAAGCAAGACGCGCCCCGAAGAGCGTCTTGCCACATGTCACCACTGGGTCTGACTGAGCGCCTCCAGGAGAGAGGCCCAAGCAAGACGCGCCCCGAGGAGCGTCTTGCCACATGTAAGCACTGGGTCTGACTGAGGGCCTCCAGGAGAGAGGCCCCAGCAAGACGCGCCCCGAGGAGCGTCTTGCCTTATGTCAGCACTCGGTCTGACTGAGCGCCTCCAGGAGAGAGGCCCAAGCAAGACGCGCCCCGAGGAGCGTCTTGCCACATGTCAACAATGGGTCTGACTGAGGGCCTCCAGGAGAGAAGCCCAAGCAAGACGCGCCCCGAGGAGCGTCTTGCCACATGTCAACAATGGGTCTGACTGAGGGCCTCCAAGAGAGAAGCCTAAGCAAGACGCGCCCCGAGGAGCGTCTTGCACCATGTCGACACTGGGTCTGACTGAGCACCTCCAGGAGAGAGGCCCAAGCAAGACGCGCCCCGAGGAGCGTCTTGCCACATGTCAACAATGAGTCTGACTGAGGGCCTCCAGGAGAGAAGCCCAAGCAAGACGCGTCCCGAGGAGTGTCTTGCCACATGTCAGCACTCGGTCTGACTGAGCGCCTCCAGGAGAGAGTTCCAAGCAAGACGCGCCCCGAGGAGCGTCTTGCCACATGACAACAATGGGTCTGACTGAGGGCCTCCAGGAGAGAAGCCCAAGCAAGACGCGCCCCGAGGAGCGTCTTGCCACATGTCAGCACTCGGTCTGACTGAGCGCCTCCAGGAGAGAGGCCCAAGCAAGACGCACCCCGAGGAGCGTCTTGACACATGTCAACACTGGGGCTGACAGAGGGCCTCCAGGAGAGAGGCCCAAGCAAGATGCGCCCCGAGGAGCGTCTTGCCACATGTGAACAATGGGTCTGACTGAGGGCCTCCAGGAGAGAAGCCCAAGCAAGACGCGCCCCGAGGAGCGTCTTGCCACATGTCAGCACTCGGTCTACCTGAGCGCCTCCAGGAGAGAGGCCCAAGCAAGACGCACCCCGAGGAGCGTCTTGACACATGTCAACACTGGGGCTGACAGAGGGCCTCCAGGAGAGAGGCCCAAGCAAGATGCGCCCCAAGGAGCATCTTGCCACATGTAAACAATGGGTCTGACTGAGTGCCTCCAGGAGAGAAGCCCAAGCAAGACGCGCCCCGAGGAGCGTCTTGCCACATGTCAGCACTCGGTCTGACTGAGCGCCTCCAGGAGAGAGGCCCAAGCAAGACGCGCCCCGAGGAGCGTCTTGCCACATATCAACAATGGGTCTGACTGAGGGCCTCCATGAGAGAAGCCCAAGCAAGACGCGCCCCGAGGAGCGTCTTGTCACGTGTCAACACTGGTTCTGACTGAGCGTCTCCAGGAGAGAGGCCCAAGCAAGACGCGCCCCGAGGAGAGTCTTGCCACATGTCACCACTGGGTCTGACTGAGCGCCTCCAGGAGAGAGGCCCAAGCAAGACGCGCCCCGAGGAGCGTCTTGCCACATGTAAGCACTGGGTCTGACTGAGCGCCTCCAGGAGAGAGGCCCCAGCAAGACGCGCCCCGAGGAGCGTCTTGCCTTATGTCAGCACTCGGTCTGACTGAGCGCCTCAAGGAGAGAGGCCCAAGCAATATGCGCCCCGAGGAGCGTCTTGCCAAATGTCAACAATGGGTCTGACTGAGGGCTTCCAGGAGAGAAGCCCAAGCAAGACGCGCCCCGGGGAGCGTCTTGCCACATGTCAACAATGGGTCTGACTGAGGGCCTCCAAGAGAGAAGCCCAAGCAAGACGCGCCCCGAGGAGCGTCTTGCACCATGTCAACACTGGGTCTGACTGAGCACCTCCAGGAGAGAGGCCCAAGCAAGACTCGCCCCGAGGAGCGTCTTGCCACATATCAACAATGGGTCTGACTGAGGGCCTCCATGAGAGAAGCCCAAGCAAGACGCGCCCCGAGGAGCGTCTTGCCACATGTCAGCACTCGGTCTGACTGAGCGCCTCCAGGAGAGAGGCCCAAGCAAGACGCGCCCCGAGGAGCGTCTTGCCACATATCAACAATGGGTCTGACTGAGGGCCTCCATGAGAGAAGCCCAAGCAAGACGCGCCCCGAGGAGCGTCTTGTCACATGTCACCACTGGGTCTGACTGAGCGTCTCCAGGAGAGAGGCCCATGCAAGATGCGCCCCGAGGAGCGTCTTGCCACATGTCACCACTGGGTCTGACTGAGCGACACCAGGAGAGAGGCCCAAGCAAAACGCGCCCCGAGGAGCGTCTTGCCACATGTCAACAATGAGTCTGACTGAGGGCCTCGAGGAGTGAAGCCCAAGCAAGACGCGCCCCGAGGAGCGTCTTACCACGTGTCAACACTGGGTCTGATTGAGGGCCTCCATGAGAGAAGCCCAAGCAAGACGCGCCCCGAGGAGCGTCTTGTCACGTGTCAACACTGGTTCTGACTGAGCGTCTCCAGGAGAGAGGCCCAAGCAAGACGCGCCCCGAGGAGAGTCTTGCCACATGTCACCACTGGGTCTGACTGAGCGCCTCCAGGAGAGAGGCCCAAGCAAGACGCGCCCCGAGGAGCGTCTTGCCACATGTAAGCACTGGGTCTGACTGAGCGCCTCCAGGAGAGAGGCCCCAGCAAGACGCGCCCCGAGGAGCGTCTTGCCTTATGTCAGCACTCGGTCTGACTGAGCGCCTCAAGGAGAGAGGCCCAAGCAATATGCGCCCCGAGGAGCGTCTTGCCAAATGTCAACAATGGGTCTGACTGAGGGCTTCCAGGAGAGAAGCCCAAGCAAGACGCGCCCCGGGGAGCGTCTTGCCACATGTCAACAATGGGTCTGACTGAGGGCCTCCAAGAGAGAAGCCCAAGCAAGACGCGCCCCGAGGAGCGTCTTGCACCATGTCAACACTGGGTCTGACTGAGCACCTCCAGGAGAGAGGCCCAAGCAAGACTCGCCCCGAGGAGCGTCTTGCCACATATCAACAATGGGTCTGACTGAGGGCCTCCATGAGAGAAGCCCAAGCAAGACGCGCCCCGAGGAGCGTCTTGCCACATGTCAGCACTCGGTCTGACTGAGCGCCTCCAGGAGAGAGGCCCAAGCAAGACGCGCCCCGAGGAGCGTCTTGCCACATATCAACAATGGGTCTGACTGAGGGCCTCCATGAGAGAAGCCCAAGCAAGACGCGCCCCGAGGAGCGTCTTGTCACATGTCACCACTGGGTCTGACTGAGCGCCTCCAGGAGAGAGGCCCATGCAAGATGCGCCCCGAGGAGCGTCTTGCCACATGTCACCACTGGGTCTGACTGAGCGACACCAGGAGAGAGGCCCAAGCAAAACGCGCCCCGAGGAGCGTCTTGCCACATGTCAACAATGAGTCTGACTGAGGGCCTCGAGGAGTGAAGCCCAAGCAAGACGCATCCCGAGAAGCGTCTTGCCACATGTCGGCACTCGGTCTGACTGAACGCCTCTAGGAGAGAAGCCCCAGCAAGACGCGCCCCGAGGAGCGTCTTGCCACATATCAACAATGGGGCTGACAGAGGGCCTCCAGGAGAGAGGCCCAAGCAAGACGCTCCCCGAGGAGTGTCTTGCCACATGTCACCACTGGGTCTGACTGAGCGCCTCCAGGAGAGAGGCCCAAGCAAGACGCGCCCCGAGGAGCGTCATGCCACATGTCACTACTCAGTCTGACTGAGCGCCTCCAGGAGAGAGGCCCAAGCAAGACGCGCCCCGAGGAGCGTCTTACCACGTGTCAACACTGGGTCTGATTGAGGGCCTCCAGGAGAGAGGCCCAAGCAAGACGCGCCCCGAGGAGCGTCTTGCCACATGTCAACAATGGGTCTGACAGAGGGCCTCCAGGAGAGAGGCCCAAGCAATAAGCGCCCCGAGGAGCGTGTTGCCACATGTCACCACTGGCTCTGACTGAGCGCCTCCAGGAGAGAGGCCCAAGCAAGACGCGCCCCGAGGAGCGTCTTGCCACGTGTCACCACTGGGTCTGATTGAGCGCCTCCAGGAGAGAGGCCACAGCAAGACGCGCCCCGAGGAGCATCTTGCCTTATGTCAGCACTCGGTCTGACTGAACGCCTCCAGGAGAGAGGCCCAAGCAAGATGCGCCCCGAGGAGCGTTTTGCCACATGTCAGCACTCGGTCTGACTGAGCGCCTCCAGGAGAGAGGCCCAAGCAAGACGCGCCCCGAGGAGCGTCTTGCCACATGTAAGCACTGGGTCTGACTGAGGGCCTCCAGGAGAGAGGCCCCAGCAAGACGCGCCCCGAGGAGCGTCTTGCCTTATGTCAGCACTCGGTCTGACTGAGCGCCTCCAGGAGAGAGGCCCAAGCAAGACGCGCCCCGAGGAGCGTCTTGCCACATGTCAACAATGGGTCTGACTGAGGGCCTCCAGGAGAGAAGCCCAAGCAAGACGCGCCCCGAGGAGCGTCTTGCCACATGTCAACAATGGGTCTGACTGAGGGCCTCCAAGAGAGAAGCCTAAGCAAGACGCGCCCCGAGGAGCGTCTTGCACCATGTCGACACTGGGTCTGACTGAGCACCTCCAGGAGAGAGGCCCAAGCAAGACTCGCCCCGAGGAGCGTCTTGCCACATATCAACAATGGGTCTGACTGAGGGCCTCCATGAGAGAAGCCCAAGCAAGACGCGCCCCGAGGAGCGTCTTGTCACGTGTCAACACTGGGTCTGACTGAGCGTCTCCAGGAGAGAGGCCCAAGCAAGACGCGCCCCGAGGAGCGTCTTGCCACATGTCACCACTCGGTCTGACTGAGTGCCTCCAGGAGAGAGGCCCAAGCAAGACGCGCCCCGAGGAGCGTCTTGCCACATATCAACAATGGGTCTGACTGAGGGCCTCCATGAGAGAAGCCCAAGCAAGACGCGCCCCGAGGAGCGTCTTGTCACGTGTCAACACTGGGTCTGACTGAGCGTCTCCAGGAGAGAGGCCCAAGCAAGACGCGCCCTGAGGAGCTTCTTGCCACATGTCACCACTGGGTCTGACTGAGCGCCTCCAGGAGAGAGGCCCAAGCAAGACGCGCCCCGAGGAGCGTCTTGCCACATGTCAACAATGAGTCTGACTGAGGGCCTCCAGGAGAGAAGCCCAAGCAAGACGCGTCCCGAGGAGTGTCTTGCCACATGTCAGCACTCGGCCTGACTGAGCGCCTCCAGGAGAGAGGCCCAAGCAAGACGCGCCCCGAGGAGCGTCTTGCCACATATCAACAATGGGTCTGACTGAGGGCCTCCATGAGAGAAGCCCAAGCAAGACGCGCCCCGAGGAGCGTCTTGTCACGTGTCAACACTGGGTCTGACTGAGCGTCTCCAGGAGAGAGGCCCAAGCAAGACGCGCCCCGAGGAGCGTCTTGCCACATGTCACCACTGGGTCTGACTGAGCACCTCCAGGAGAGAAGCCCAAGCAAGACGCGCCCCGAGGAGCGTCTTGCCACATGTCAACAATGAGTCTGACTGAGGGCCTCCAGGAGAGAAGCCCAAGCAAGACGCGTCCCGAGGAGTGTCTTGCCACATGTCAGCACTCGGTCTGACTGAGCGCCTCCAGGAGAGAGTTCCAAGCAAGACGCGCCCCGAGGAGCGTCTTGCCACATGACAACAATGGGTCTGACTGAGGGCCTCCAGGAGAGAAGCCCAAGCAAGACGCGCCCCGAGGAGCGTCTTGCCACATGTCAGCACTCGGTCTGACTGAGCGCCTCCAGGAGAGAGGCCCAAGCAAGACGCACCCCGAGGAGCGTCTTGACACATGTCAACACTGGGGCTGACAGAGGGCCTCCAGGAGAGAGGCCCAAGCAAGATGCGCCCCGAGGAGCGTCTTGCCACATGTGAACAATGGGTCTGACTGAGGGCCTCCAGGAGAGAAGCCCAAGCAAGACGCGCCCCGAGGAGCGTCTTGCCACATGTCAACAATGGGTCTGACTGAGGGCCTCCAGGAGAGAAGCCCAAGCAAGACGCGCCCCGAGGAGCGTCTTGCCACATGTCAGCACTCGGTCTACCTGAGCGCCTCCAGGAGAGAGGCCCAAGCAAGACGCACCCCGAGGAGCGTCTTGACACATGTCAACACTGGGGCTGACAGAGGGCCTCCAGGAGAGAGGCCCAAGCAAGATGCGCCCCAAGGAGCATCTTGCCACATGTAAACAATGGGTCTGACTGAGTGCCTCCAGGAGAGAAGCCCAAGCAAGACGCGCCCCGAGGAGCGTCTTGCCAACATGTCAGCACTCGGTCTGACTGAGCGCCTCCAGGAGAGAGGCCCAAGCAAGACGCGCCCCGAGGAGCGTCTTGCCACATATCAACAATGGGTCTGACTGAGGGCCTCCATGAGAGAAGCCCAAGCAAGACGCGCCCCGAGGAGCGTCTTGTCACGTGTCAACACTGGTTCTGACTGAGCGTCTCCAGGAGAGAGGCCCAAGCAAGACGCGCCCCGAGGAGAGTCTTGCCACATGTCACCACTGGGTCTGACTGAGCGCCTCCAGGAGAGAGGCCCAAGCAAGACGCGCCCCGAGGAGCGTCTTGCCACATGTAAGCACTGGGTCTGACTGAGCGCCTCCAGGAGAGAGGCCCCAGCAAGACGCGCCCCGAGGAGCGTCTTGCCTTATGTCAGCACTCGGTCTGACTGAGCGCCTCAAGGAGAGAGGCCCAAGCAATATGCGCCCCGAGGAGCGTCTTGCCAAATGTCAACAATGGGTCTGACTGAGGGCTTCCAGGAGAGAAGCCCAAGCAAGACGCGCCCCGGGGAGCGTCTTGCCACATGTCAACAATGGGTCTGACTGAGGGCCTCCAAGAGAGAAGCCCAAGCAAGACGCGCCCCGAGGAGCGTCTTGCACCATGTCAACACTGGGTCTGACTGAGCAACTCCAGGAGAGAGGCCCAAGCAAGACTCGCCCCGAGGAGCGTCTTGCCACATATCAACAATGGGTCTGACTGAGGGCCTCCATGAGAGAAGCCCAAGCAAGACGCGCCCCGAGGAGCGTCTTGCCACATGTCAGCACTCGGTCTGACTGAGCGCCTCCAGGAGAGAGGCCCAAGCAAGACGCGCCCCGAGGAGCGTCTTGCCACATATCAACAATGGGTCTGACTGAGGGCCTCCATGAGAGAAGCCCAAGCAAGACGCGCCCCGAGGAGCGTCTTGTCACATGTCACCACTGGGTCTGACTGAGCGCCTCCAGGAGAGAGGCCCATGCAAGATGCGCCCCGAGGAGCGTCTTGCCACATGTCACCACTGGGTCTGACTGAGCGACACCAGGAGAGAGGCCCAAGCAAAACGCGCCCCGAGGAGCGTCTTGCCACATGTCAACAATGAGTCTGACTGAGGGCCTCGAGGAGTGAAGCCCAAGCAAGACGCGCCCCGAGGAGCGTCTTACCACGTGTCAACACTGGGTCTGATTGAGGGCCTCCATGAGAGAAGCCCAAGCAAGACGCGCCCCGAGGAGCGTCTTGTCACGTGTCAACACTGGTTCTGACTGAGCGTCTCCAGGAGAGAGGCCCAAGCAAGACGCGCCCCGAGGAGAGTCTTGCCACATGTCACCACTGGGTCTGACTGAGCGCCTCCAGGAGAGAGGCCCAAGCAAGACGCGCCCCGAGGAGCGTCTTGCCACATGTAAGCACTGGGTCTGACTGAGCGCCTCCAGGAGAGAGGCCCCAGCAAGACGCGCCCCGAGGAGCGTCTTGCCTTATGTCAGCACTCGGTCTGACTGAGCGCCTCAAGGAGAGAGGCCCAAGCAATATGCGCCCCGAGGAGCGTCTTGCCAAATGTCAACAATGGGTCTGACTGAGGGCTTCCAGGAGAGAAGCCCAAGCAAGACGCGCCCCGGGGAGCGTCTTGCCACATGTCAACAATGGGTCTGACTGAGGGCCTCCAAGAGAGAAGCCCAAGCAAGACGCGCCCCGAGGAGCGTCTTGCACCATGTCAACACTGGGTCTGACTGAGCACCTCCAGGAGAGAGGCCCAAGCAAGACTCGCCCCGAGGAGCGTCTTGCCACATATCAACAATGGGTCTGACTGAGGGCCTCCATGAGAGAAGCCCAAGCAAGACGCGCCCCGAGGAGCGTCTTGCCACATGTCAGCACTCGGTCTGACTGAGCGCCTCCAGGAGAGAGGCCCAAGCAAGACGCGCCCCGAGGAGCGTCTTGCCACATATCAACAATGGGTCTGACTGAGGGCCTCCATGAGAGAAGCCCAAGCAAGACGCGCCCCGAGGAGCGTCTTGTCACATGTCACCACTGGGTCTGACTGAGCGCCTCCAGGAGAGAGGCCCATGCAAGATGCGCCCCGAGGAGCGTCTTGCCACATGTCACCACTGGGTCTGACTGAGGGCCTCGAGGAGTGAAGCCCAAGCAAGACGCGTCCCGAGAAGCGTCTTGCCACATGTCGGCACTCGGTCTGACTGAACGCCTCTAGGAGAGAAGCCCCAGCAAGACGCGCCCCGAGGAGCGTCTTGCCACATATCAACAATGGGGCTGACAGAGGGCCTCCAGGAGAGAGGCCCAAGCAAGACGCTCCCCGAGGAGTGTCTTGCCACATGTCACCACTGGGTCTGACTGAGCGCCTCCAGGAGAGAGGCCCAAGCAAGACGCGCCCCGAGGAGCGTCATGCCACATGTCACTACTCAGTCTGACTGAGCGCCTCCAGGAGAGAGGCCCAAGCAAGACGCGCCCCGAGGAGCGTCTTACCACGTGTCAACACTGGGTCTGATTGAGGGCCTCCAGGAGAGAGGCCCAAGCAAGACGCGCCCCGAGGAGCGTCTTGCCACATGTCAACAATGGGTCTGACAGAGGGCCTCCAGGAGAGAGGCCCAAGCAATAAGCGCCCCGAGGAGCGTGTTGCCACATGTCACCACTGGCTCTGACTGAGCGCCTCCAGGAGAGAGGCCCAAGCAAGACGCGCCCCGAGGAGCGTCTTGCCACGTGTCACCACTGGGTCTGATTGAGCGCCTCCAGGAGAGAGGCCACAGCAAGACGCGCCCCGAGGAGCATCTTGCCTTATGTCAGCACTCGGTCTGACTGAACGCCTCCAGGAGAGAGGCCCAAGCAAGATGCGCCCCGAGGAGCGTTTTGCCACATGTCAGCACTCGGTCTGACTGAGCGCCTCCAAGAGAGAGGCCCAAGCAAGATGCGCCCCGAGGAGCGTTTTGCCACATGTAAACAATGGGTCTGACTGAGGGCCTCCAGGAGAGAAGCCCAAGCAAGACGCGCCCCGAGGAGCGTCTTGCCACATGTCAACACTGGGTCTGACAGAGGGCCTCCAGGAGAGAGGCCCAAGCAAGACGCGCCCCAAGGAGCGTCTTGCCACATGTCAACAATGAGTCTGACTGAGGGCCTCCAGAAGAGAAGCCCAAGCAAGACGCGCCCCGAGGAGTGTCTTGCCACATGTCAGCACTCGGTCTGACTGAGCGCCTCCAGGAGAGAGGCCCAAGCAAGATGCGCCCCGAGGAGCGTCTTGCCACATGTCAACAATGGGTCTGACTGAGGGCCTCCAGGAGAGAAGCCCAAGCAAGACGCGCCCTGAGGAGCGTCTTGCTGCATGTCAGCACTCGGTCTGACTGAGCGCCTCCAGGAGAGAGGCCCAAGCAAGACGCGCCCCGAGGAGCGTCTTGCCACATGTCAACAATGGGTCTGAATTTAGGGCCTCCAGGAGAGAAGCCCAAGCAAGACGCGCCCCGAGGAGCGTCTTGCCACATGTCAGCACTCTGTCTGTCTGTGCGCCTCCAGGAGAGAGGCCCAAGCAAGACGCGCCCCGAGGAGCGTCTTGCCACATGTCAACAATGAGTCTGACTGAGGGCCTCCAGGAGAGAAGCCCAAGCAAGACGCGCCCCGAGGAGCGTCTTGCCACATGTCAGCACTCGGTCTGACTGAACGCCTCCAGGAGAGAAGCCCCAGCAAGACGCGCCCCGAGGAGCGTCTTGTCACATGTCAACACTGGGTCTGACTGAGCGCCTCCAGGAGAGAAGCCCCAGCAAGACGCGCCCCGAGGAGCGTCTTACCACATGTCAGCACTCGGTCTAACTGAACGCCTCCAGGAGAGAAGCCCAAGCAAGACGCGCCCCGAGGAGCTTCTTGCACCATGTCAACACTGGGTCTGACTGAGCACCTCCAGGACAGAGGCCCGAGCAAGACTCGCCCCGAGGAGCGTCTTGACTCATGTCAACACTGGGGCTGACAGAGGTCCTCCAGGAGAGAGGCCCAAGCAAGATGCGCCCCGAGGAGCGTCTTGCCACATGTAAACAATGGGTCTGACTGAGGGCCTCCAGGAGAGAAGCCCAAGCAAGACGCGCCCCGAGGAGCGTCTTGCCACATGTCAGCACTCGGTCTGACTGAGCGCCTCCAGGAGAGAGGCCCCAGCAAGACGCGCCCCGAGGAGCGTCTGGCCACATGTCAGCACTCTGTCTGACTGTGCGCCTCCAGGAGAGAGGCCCCAAGCAAGACGCGCCCCGAGGAGCATCTTGCCACATGTCAACAATGAGTCTGACTGAGGGCCTCCAGGAGAGAAGCCCAAGCAAGAGGCGCCCCGAGGAGCGTCTTGCCACATGTCAGCACTCGGTCTGACTGAACGCCTCCAGGAGAAAAGCCCCAGCAAGACGCGCCCCGAGGAGCGTCTTGCCACATGTCAGCACTCGGTCTGACTGAGCTCCTCCAGGAGAGAGGCCCAAGCAAGACGCGCCCCGAGGAGCGTCTTGCCACATATCAACAATGGATCTGACTGAGGGCCTCCATGAGAGAAGCCCAAGCAAGACGCGCCCCGAGGAGCGTCTTGTCACATGTCACCACTGGGTCTGACTGAGCGCCTCCAGGAGAGAAGCCCCTGCAAGACGCTCCCCGAGGAGCGTCTTACCACATGTCAGCACTCGGTCTGACTGAACGCCTCCAGGAGAGAAGCCCAAGCAAGACGCGCCCCGAGGAGCTCCTTGCCACATGTCAGCACTCGGTCTGACTGAACGCCTCCAGGAGAGAAGCCCCAGCAAGACACACCCCGAGGAGCGTCTTGCCACATGTAAGCACTGGGTCTGACTGAGCGCTTCCAGGAGAGAGGCCCCAGCAAGACGCGCACCGAGGAGCGTCTTGCCTTATGTCAGCACTCGGTCTGACTGAGCGCCTCCAGGAGAGAGGCCCAAGCAAGACGCGCCCCGAGGAGCGTCTTGCCACATGTCAACAATGGGTCTGACTGAGGGCCTCCAGGAGAGAAGCCCAAGCAAGACGCGCCCCGAGGAGCGTCTTGCCACATGTCAACAATGGGTCTGACTGAGGGCCTCCAAGAGAGAAGCCCAAGCAAGATGCGCCCCGAGGAGCGTCTTGCAACATGTCAACACTGGGTCTGACTGAGCACCTCCAGGAGAGAGGCCCAAGCAAGACTCGCCCCGAGGAGCGTCTTGACACATGTCAACACTGGGGCTGACAGAGGGCCTCCAGGAGAGAGGCCCAAGCAAGATGCGCCCCGAGGAGCGTCTTGCCACATGTAAACAATGGGTCTGACTGAGGGCCTCCAGGAGAGAAGCCCAAGCAAGACGCGCCCCGAGGAGCGTCTTGCCACATGTCAGCACTCGGTCTGACAGAGCGCCTCCAGGAGAGAGGCCCCAGCAAGACGCGCCCCGAGGAGCGTCTGGCCACATGTTAGCACTCTGTCTGACTGTGCGCCTCCAGGAGAGAGGCCCCAAGCAAGACGCGCCCCGAGGAGCATCTTGCAACATGTCAACAATGAGTCTGACTGAGGGCCTCCAGGAGAGAAGCCCAAGCAAGACGCGCCCCGAGGAGCGTCTTGCCACATGTCAGCACTCGGTCTGACTGAACGCCTCTAGGAGAGAAGCCCCAGCAAGACGCGCCCCGAGGAGCGTCTTGCCACATGTCAGCACTCGGTCTGACTGAGCTCCTCCAGGAGAGAGGCCCAAGCAAGACGCGCCCCGAGGAGCGTCTTGCCACATGTAAGCACTGGGTCTGACTGAGCGCCTCCAGGAGAGAGGCCCCAGCAAGACGCGCCCCGAGGAGCGTCTTGCCTTATGTCAGCACTCGGTCTGACTGAGCGCCTCCAGGAGAGAGGCCCAGAGGGCTTCTCTCCTGGAGGCCCTCAGTCAGACCCATTGGTGACATGTGGCAAGACGCTCCTCGGGGCGCGTCTTGCTTGGGCCTCTCTCCTGGAGACGCTCAGTCAGACCCAGTGTTGACACGTGGCAAGACGCTCCTCGGGGCGCGTCTTGCTTGGGGCCTCTCTCCTGGAGGCGCACAGTCAGACAGAGTGCTGACATGTGGCCAGACGCTCCTCGGGGCGCGTCTTGCTGGGGCTTCTCTCCTGGAGGCCCTCAGTCTTACCCATTGTTGACATGTGGCAAGACGCTCCTCGGGGCTTATCTTGCTTGGGCCTCTCTCCTGGAGGCGCTCAGTCGGACCGGGTGCTGACATGTGGCAAGACGCTCCTCGAGGCGCGCGTTGCTTGGGCTTCTCTCCTGGAGGCCCTCAGTCAGACCCAGTGTTGACATGTGGCAAGACGCTCCTCGGGGCGCGTCTTGCTTGGGCCTCTCTCCTGGAGGCGCACAGTCAGACCGAGTAGTCACATGTGGCAAGACGCTCCTCGGGGTGCGTCTTGCTTGGGCCTCTCTCCTGGAGGCGCTCAGTCAGACCGAGTGCTGACATAAAGCAAGACGCTCCTCGGGGCGCGTCTTGCTGGGGCCTCTCTCCTGGAGGCGCTCAGTCAGACCCAGTGCTTACATGTGGCAAGACGCTCCTCGGGGCGCGTCTTTCTTGGGCCTCTCTCCTGGAGGCGCTCAGTCAGACCCAGTGGTGACATGTGGCAAGACGCTCCTCGGGGCGTGTCTTGCTTGGGCCTCTCTCCTGGAGACGCTCAGTCAGACCCAGTGTTGACACGTGACAAGACGCTCCTCGGGGCGCGTCTTGCTTGGGCTTCTCTCATGGAGGCCCTCAGTCAGACCCATTGTTGATATGTGGCAAGACGCTCCTCGGGGCGCGTCTTGCTTGGGCCTCTCTCCTGGAGGCGCTCAGTCAGACCGAGTGCTGACATGTGGCAAGACGCTCCTCGGGGCGCGTCTTGCTTGGGCTTCTCTCCTGGAGGCCCTCAGTCAGACCCATTGTTGACATGTGGCAAGACGCTCCTCGGGGCGCATCTTGCTTGGGCCACTCTCCTGGAGGCCCTCTGTCAGCCCCAGTGTTGACATGTGTCAAGACGCTCCTCGGGGTGCGTCTTGCTTGGGCCTCTCTCCTGGAGTCGCTCAGTCAGACCGAGTGCTGACATGTGGCAAGACGCTCCTCGGGGCGCGTCTTGCTTGGGCTTCTCTCCTGGAGGCCCTCAGTCAGACCCATTGTTGACATGTGGCAAGACGCTCCTCGGGGCGCGTCTTGCTTGGGCCTCTCTCCTGGAGGCGCTCAGTCAGACCGAGTGCTGACATAAGGCAAGACGCTAATCGGGGCGCGTCTTGCTGGGCCTCTCTCCTGGAGGCGCTCAGTCAGACCGAGTGCTGACATGTGGCAAGACGCTCCTCGGGGCGCGTCTTGCTTGGGCTTCTCTCCTGGAGGCCCTCAGTCAGACCCATTGTTGACATGTGGCAAGACGCTCCTCGGGGCGCATCTTGCTTGGGCCACTCTCCTGGAGGCCCTCTGTCAGCCCCAGTGTTGACATGTGTCAAGACGCTCCTCGGGGTGCGTCTTGCTTGGGCCTCTCTCCTGGAGTCGCTCAGTCAGACCGAGTGCTGACATGTGGCAAGACGCTCCTCGGGGCGCGTCTTGCTTGGGCTTCTCTCCTGGAGGCCCTCAGTCAGACCCATTGTTGACATGTGGCAAGACGCTCCTCGGGGCGCGTCTTGCTTGGGCCTCTCTCCTGGAGGCGCTCAGTCAGACCGAGTGCTGACATAAGGCAAGACGCTAATCGGGGCGCGTCTTGCTGGGCCTCTCTCCTGGAGGCGCTCAGTCAGACCCAGTGCTTACATGTGGCAAGACGCTCCTCGGGGCGTGTCTTGCTGGGGCATCTCTCCTGGAGGCGTTCAGTCAGACCGAGTGCTGACATGTGGCAAGACGCTCCTCGGGGCGCGTCTTGCTTGGGCTTCTCTCCTGGAGGCGTTCAGTCAGACCGAGTGCTGACATGTGGTAAGACGCTCCTCGGGGCGCGTCTTGCTGGTGCTTCTCTCCTGGAGGCGCTCAGTCAGACCCAGTGCTTACATGTGGCAAGACGCTCCTCGGGGCGCATCTTGCTTGGGCCTCTCTCCTGGAGGCGCTCAGTCAGACCCAGTGCTGACATGTGGCAAGACGCTCCTCGGGGCGCGTCTTGCTTGGGCCTCTCTCCTGGAGACGCTCAGTCAGACCCAGTGTTGACACGTGGCAAGACGCTCCTCGGGGCGCGTCTTGCTTGGGCCTCTCTCCTGGAGGCGCTCAGTCAGACCCAGTGGTGACATGTGGCAAGACGCTCCTCGGGGCGTGTCTTGCTTGGGCTTCTCTCATGGAGGCCCTCAGTCAGACCCATTGCTGATATGTGGCAAGACGCTCCTCGGGGCGCGTCTTGCTTGGGCCTCTCTCCTGGAGGCGCTCAGTCAGACCGAGTGCTGACATGTGGCAAGACGCTCCTCGGGGCGCGTCTTGCTTGGGCTTCTCTCCTGGAGGCCCTCAGTCAGACCCATTGTTTACATGTGGCAAGACGCTCCTTTGGGCGCATCTTGCTTGGGCTTCTCTCCTGAGGCCCTCAGTCAGACCCATTGTTGACATGTGGCAAGACGCTCCTCGGGCCGCGTCTTGCTGGGGCTTCTCTCCTGGAGGCGTTCAGTCAGACCGAGTGCTGACATGTGGCAAGACGCTCCTCGGGACGCGTCTTGCTTGGGCTTCTCTCCTGGAGGCCCTCAGTCAGACTCATTGTTGACATGTGGCAAGACGCTCCTCGGGGCGCGTCTTGCTTGGGCCTCTCTCCTGGAGGCGCTCAGTCAGACCCAGTGGTGACATGTGGCAAGACGCTCCTCGGGGCGCGTCTTGCTTGGGCCTCTCTCCTGGAGGCGCTCAGTCAGACCCAGTGGTGACATGTGACAAGACGCTCCTCGGGACGCGTCTTGCTTGGGCTTCTCTCATGGAGGCCCTCAGTCAGATCCATTGTTGATATGTGGCAAGACGCTCCTCGGGGCGCGTCTTGCTTGGGCCTCTCTCCTGGAGGAGCTCAGTCAGACCGAGTGCTGACATGTGGCAAGACGCTCCTCGGGGCGCGTCTTGCTGGGGCTTCTCTCCTGGAGGCGTTCAGTCAGACCGAGTGCTGACATGTGGCAAGACGCTCCTCGGGGCGCGTCTTGCTTGGGCTTCTCTCCTGGACGCCCTCAGTCAGACTCATTGTGGACATGTGGCAAGATGCTCCTCGGGGCGCGTCTTGCTTGGGGCCTCTCTCCTGGAGGCGCACAGTCAGACAGAGTGCTGACTGGTGGCCAGACGCTCCTCGGGGCGCGTCTTGCTGGGGCCTCTCTCCTGGAGGCGCTCAGTCAGACCGAGTGCTGACATGTGGCAAGACGCTCCTCGGGGCGCGTCTTGCTTGGGCTTCTCTCCTGGAGGCCCTCAGTCAGACCCATTGTTTACATGTGGCAAGACGCTCCTCGGGGCGCATCTTGCTTGGGCCTCTCTCCTGGAGGCCCTCTGTCAGCCCCAGTGTTGACATGTGGCAAGACGCTCCTCGGGGTGCGTCTTGCTTGGGCTTCTCTCCTGGAGGCCCTCAGTCAGACCCATTGTTGACATGTGGCAAGACGCTCCTCGGGGCGCGTCTTGCTTGGGCCTATCTCCTGGAGGCGCTCAGTCAGACCGAGTGCTGACATAAGGCAAGACGCTCCTCGGGGCGCGTCTTGCTGGGGCCTCTCTCCTGGAGGCGCTCAGTCTGACCCAGTGCTTACATGTGGCAAGACGCTCCTCGGGGTGTGTCTTGCTGGGGCTTCTCTCCTGGAGGCGTTCAGTCAGACCGAGTGCTGACATGTGGCAAGGAGCTCCTCGGGGCGCGTCTTGCTTGGGCTTCTCTCCTGGAGGCGCTCAGTCAGACCCAGTGCTTACATGTGGCAAGACGCTCCTCGGGGCGCGTCTTGCTTGGGCCTCTCTCCTGGAGGCGCTCAGTCAGACCCAGTGGTGACATGTGGCAAGATGCTCCTCGGGGCGCGTCTTGCTTGGGGCCTCTCTCCTGGAGGCGCACAGTCAGACAGAGTGCTGACTGGTGGCCAGACGCTCCTCGGGGCGCGTCTTGCTGGGGCCTCTCTCCTGGAGGCGCTCAGTCAGACCGAGTGCTGACATGTGGCAAGACGCTCCTCGGGGCGCGTCTTGCTTGGGCTTCTCTCCTGGAGGCCCTCAGTCAGACCCATTGTTTACATGTGGCAAGACGCTCCTCGGGGCGCATCTTGCTTGGGCCTCTCTCCTGGAGGCCCTCTGTCAGCCCCAGTGTTGACATGTGGCAAGACGCTCCTCGGGGTGCGTCTTGCTTGGGCTTCTCTCCTGGAGGCCCTCAGTCAGACCCATTGTTGACATGTGGCAAGACGCTCCTCGGGGCGCGTCTTGCTTGGGCCTATCTCCTGGAGGCGCTCAGTCAGACCGAGTGCTGACATAAGGCAAGACGCTCCTCGGGGCGCGTCTTGCTGGGGCCTCTCTCCTGGAGGCGCTCAGTCTGACCCAGTGCTTACATGTGGCAAGACGCTCCTCGGGGTGTGTCTTGCTGGGGCTTCTCTCCTGGAGGCGTTCAGTCAGACCGAGTGCTGACATGTGGCAAGGAGCTCCTCGGGGCGCGTCTTGCTTGGGCTTCTCTCCTGGAGGCGCTCAGTCAGACCCAGTGCTTACATGTGGCAAGACGCTCCTCGGGGCGCGTCTTGCTTGGGCCTCTCTCCTGGAGGCGCTCAGTCAGACCCAGTGGTGACATGTGGCAAGACGCTCCTCGGGGCGCGTCTTGCTTGGGCCTCTCTCCTGGAGACGCTCAGTCAGACCCAGTGTTGACACGTGGCAAGACGCTCCTCGGGGCGCGTCTTGCTTGGGGCCTCTCTCCTGGAGGCGCACAGTCAGACAGAGTGCTGACATGTGGCCAGAAGCTCCTCGGGGCGCGTCTTCTTGGGGCTTCTCTCCTGGAGGCGCTCAGTCAGACCCAGTGTTGACATGTGACAAGACGCTCCTCGGGGCGCGTCTTGCTGGGGCTTCTCTCCTGGAGGCGTTCAGTCAGACCGAGTGCTGACATGTGGCAAGACGCTCCTCGGGGCGCGTCTTGCTTGGGCTTCTCTCCTGGAGGCCCTCAGTCAGACTCATTGTTGACATGTGGCAAGACGCTCCTCGGGGCGCGTCTTGCTTGGGCCTCTCTCCTGGAGGCGCACAGACAGACAGAGTGCTGACATGTGGCAAGACGCTCCTCGGGGCGCGTCTTGCTTGGGCTTCTCTCCTGGAGGCCCTCAGTCAGACCCATTGTTGACATGTGGCAAGACGCTCCTCGGGGCGCATCTTGCTTGGGCCTCTCTCCTGGAGGCGCTCAGTCAGACCGAGTGCTGACATGTGGCAAGACACTCCTCGGGGCGCGTCTTGCTTGGGCTTCTCTCCTGGAGGCCCTCAGTCAGACTCATTGTTGACATGTGGCAAGACGCTCTTCGGGGCGCGTCTTGCTTGGGCCTCTCTCCTGGAGGCCCTCTGTCAGACCCAGTGTTGACATGTGGCAAGACTCTCCTCGGGGCGCGTCTTGCTTGGGCCTCTCTCCTGGAGGCGCTCAGTCAGACCCAGTGCTTACATGTGGCAAGACGCTCCTCGGGGCGCGTCTTGCTTGGGCCTCTCTCCTGGAGGCGCTCAGTCAGACCCAGTGGTGACATGTGGCAAGACGCTCCTCGGGGCGCGTCTTGCTTGGGCTTCTCTCATGGAGGCCCTCAGTCAGACCCATTGTTGATATGTGGCAAGATGCTCCTCGGGGCGCGTCTTGCTTGGGCCTCTCTCCTGGAGGCGCTCAGTCAGACCGAGTGCTGACATGTGGCAAGACGCTCCTCGGGGCGCGTCTTGCTTAGGCTTCTCTCTTGGAGGCCCTCAGTCAGACCCATTGTTGACATGTGGCAAGACGCTCCTCGGGGCGCGTCTTGCTTGGGCTTCTCTCCTGGAGGCCCTCAGTCAGACCCATTGTTGACATGTGGCAAGACGCTCCTCGGGGCGCGTCTTGCTTGGGCCTCTCTCCTGGAGGCGCTCAGTCAGACCGAGTGCTGACATAAGGCAAGACGCTCCTCGGGGCGCGTCTTGCTGGGGCCTCTCTCCTGGAGGCGCTCAGTCAGACCCAGTGCTTACATGTGGCAAGACGCTCCTCGGGGCGCGTCTTGCTTGGGCCTCTGTCCTGGAGGCGCTCAGTCAGACCCAGTGGTGACATGTGGCAAGACGCTCTTCGGGGCGCGTCTTGCTTGAGCCTCTCTCCTGGAGATGCTCAGTCAGACCCAGTGTTGACACGTGACAAGACGCTCCTCGGGGCGCGTCTTGCTTGGGCTTCTCTCATGGAGGCCCTCAGTCAGACCCATTGTTGATATGTGGCAAGACGCTCCTCGGGGCGCGTCTTGCTGGGGCTTCTCTCCTAGAGGCGTTCAGTCAGACCGAGTGCTGACATGTGGCAAGACGCTCCTCGGGGCGCGTCTTGCTTGGGCTTCTCTCCTGGAGGCCCTCAGTCAGACTCATTGTTGACATGTGGCCAGACGCTCCTCGGGGCGCGTCTTGCTGGGGCCTCTCTCCTGGAGGCGCTCTGTCAGACCGAGTGCTGACATGTGGCAAGACGCTCCTCGGGGCGCGTCTTGCTTGGGCTTCTCTCCTGGAGGCCCTCAGTCCGACCCATTGTTTACATGTGGCAAGACGCTCCTCGGGGCGCATCTTGCTTGGGCTTCTCTCCTGGAGGCCCTCTGTCAGCCCCAGTGTTGACATGTGTCAAGACGCTCCTCGGGGCGAGTCTTGCTTGGGCCTCTCTCCTGGAGGTGCTCAGTCAGACCCAGTGTTGACATGTTGCAAGACGCTCCTCGGGGCGCATCTTGCTTGGGCTTCTCTCTTGGAGGCCCTCAGTCAGACCCATTGTTGACATGTGGCAAGACGCTCCTCGGGGCGCGTCTTGCTTGGGCTTCTCTCCTGGAGGCCCTCAGTCAGACCCATTGTTGACATGTGGCAAGACGCTCCTCGGGGCGCGTCTTGCTTGGGCCTCTCTCCTGGAGGCGCTCAGTCAGACCGAGTGCTGACATAAGGCAAGACGCTCCTCGGTGCGCGTCTTGCTGGGGCCTCTCTCCTGGAGGCGCTCAGTCAGACCCAGTGCTTACATGTGGCAAGACGCTCCTCGGGGTGTGTCTTGCTGGGGCTTCTCTCCTGGAGGCGTTCAGTCAGACCGAGTGCTGACATGTGGCAAGGAGCTCCTCGGGGCGCGTCTTGCTTGGGCTTCTCTCCTGGAGGCGTTCAGTCAGACCGTGTGCTGACATGTGGTAAGACGCTCCTCGGGGCGCGTCTTGCTGGGGCTTCTCTCCTGGAGGCGCTCAGTCAGACCCAGTGGTGACATGTGACAAGACGCTCCTCGGGGCGCGTCTTGCTTGGGCTTCTCTCATGGAGGCCCTCAGTCAGATCCATTGTTGATATGTGGCAAGACGCTCCTCGGGGCGCGTCTTGCTTGGGCCTCTCTCCTGGAGGAGCTCAGTCAGACCGAGTGCTGACATGTGGCAAGACGCTCCTCGGGGCGCGTCTTGCTGGGGCTTCTCTCCTGGAGGCGTTCAGTCAGACCGAGTGCTGACATGTGGCAAGACGCTCCTCGGGGCGCGTCTTGCTTGGGCTTCTCTCCTGGAGGCCCTCAGTCAGACTCATTGTTGACATGTGGCAAGATGCTCCTCGGGGCGCGTCTTGCTTGGGGCCTCTCTCCTGGAGGCGCACAGTCAGACAGAGTGCTGACATGTGGCCAGACGCTCCTCGGGGCGCGTCTTGCTGGGGCCTCTCTCCTGGAGGCGCTCAGTCAGACCGAGTGCTGACATGTGGCAAGACGCTCCTCGGGGCGCGTCTTGCTTGGGCTTCTCTCCTGGAGGCCCTCAGTCAGACCCATTGTTTACATGTGGCAAGACGCTCCTCGGGGCGCATCTTGCTTGGGCCTCTCTCCTGGAGGCCCTCTGTCAGCCCCAGTGTTGACATGAGTCAAGACGCTCCTCGGGGCGAGTCTTGCTTGGGCCTCTCTCCTGGAGGTGCTCAGTCAGACCCAGTGTTGACATGGTGCAAGAAGCTCCTCGGGGCGCGTCTTGCTTGGGCTTCTCTCTTGGAGGCCCTCAGTCAGACCCATTGTTGACATGTGGCAAGACGCTCCTCGGGGCGCGTCTTGCTTGGGCTTCTCTCCTGGAGGCCCTCAGTCAGACCCATTGTTGACATGTGGCAAGACGCTCCTCGGGGCGCGTCTTGCTTGGGCCTCTCTCCTGGAGGCGCTCAGTCAGACCGAGTGCTGACATAAGGCAAGACGCTCCTCGGGGGACGTCTTGCTGGGGCCTCTCTCCTGGAGGCGCTCAGTCAGACCCAGTGCTTACATGTGGCAAGACGCTCCTCGGGGTGTGTCTTGCTGGGGCTTCTCTCCTGGAGGCGTTCAGTCAGACCGAGTGCTGACATGTGGCAAGGAGCTCCTCGGGTCGCGTCTTGCTTGGGCTTCTCTCCTGGAGGCGTTCAGTCAGACCGAGTGCTGACATGTGGTAAGATGCTCCTCGGGGCGCGTCTTGCTGGGGCTTCTCTCCTGGAGGTGCTCAGTCAGACCCAGTGCTTACATGTGGCAAGACGCTCCTCGGGGCGCGTCTTGCTTGGGCCTCTCTCCTGGAGGCGCTCAGTCAGACCCAGTGGTGACATGTGGCAAGACGCTCCTCGGGGCGCGTCTTGCTTGGGCCTCTCTCCTGGAGACGCTCAGTCAGACCCAGTGTTGACACGTGGCAAGACGCTCCTCGGGGCGCGTCTTGCTTGGGGCCTCTCTCCTGGAGGCGCACAGTCAGACAGAGTGCTGACATGTGGCCAGACGCTCCTCGGGGCGCGTCTTGCTGGGGCTTCTCTCCTGGAGGCCCTCAGTCAGACCCAGTGTTGACATGTGGCAAGACGCTCCTCGAGGCGCGTGTTGCTTGGGCTTCTCTCCTGGAGGCCCTCAGTCAGACCCAGTGTTGACATGTGGCAAGACGCTCCTCGGGGCGCGTCTTGCTTGGGCCTCTCTCCTGGAGGCGCACAGTCAGACCGAGTAGTCACATGTGGCAAGACGCTCCTCGGGGTGCGTCTTGCTTGGGCTTCTCTCCTGGAGGCGCTCAGTCAGACCCAGTGCTTACATGTGGCAAGACGCTCCTCGGGGCGCGTCTTGCTTGGTCCTCTCTCCTGGAGGCACTCAGTCAGACCCAGTGGTGACATGTGGCAAGACGCTCCTCGGGGCGTGTCTTGCTTGGGCCTCTCTCCTGGAGACGCTCAGTCAGACCCAGTGTTGACACGTGACAAGACGCTCCTCGGGGCGCGTCTTGCTTGGGCTTCTCTCATGGAGGCCCTCAGTCAGACCCATTGTTGATATGTGGCAAGACGCTCCTCAGGGCGCGTCTTGCTTGGGCCTCTCTCCTGGAGGCGCTCAGTCAGACCGAGTGCTGACATGTGGCAAGACGCTCCTCGGGGCGCGTCTTGCTTGGGCTTCTCTCCTGGAGGCCCTCAGTCAGACCCATTGTTGACATGTGGCAAGACGCTCCTCGGGGCGCATCTTGCTTGGGCCACTCTCCTGGAGGCCCTCTGTCAGCCCCAGTGTTGACATGTGTCAAGACGCTCCTCGGGGTGCGTCTTGCTTGGGCCTCTCTCCTGGAGTCGCTCAGTCAGACCGAGTGCTGACATGTGGCAAGACGCTCCTCGGGTTGCGTCTTGCTTGGGCTTCTCTCCTGGAGGCCCTCAGTCAGACCCATTGTTGACATGTGGCAAGACGCTCCTCGGGGCGCGTCTTGCTGGGCCTCTCTCCTGGAGGCGCTCAGTCAGACCCAGTGCTTACATGTGGCAAGACGCTCCTCGGGGCGCGTCTTGCTTGGGCCTCTCTCCTGGAGGCGGTCAGTCAGACCCAGTGCTGACATGTGGCAAGACGCTCCTCGGGGC
The DNA here is from genome assembly GCF_043380555.1 of Nothobranchius furzeri. Lineage (NCBI taxonomy): Eukaryota > Metazoa > Chordata > Actinopteri > Cyprinodontiformes > Nothobranchiidae > Nothobranchius > Nothobranchius furzeri. The sequence continues at coordinate 4,928,444 of NC_091753.1, forward strand.
GCGTCTTGCTTGGGCCTCTCTCCTGGAGGCGCTCAGTCAGACCCAGTGGTGATATGTGGCAAGACGCTCCTCGGGGCGCGTCTTGCTTGGGCTTCTCTCCTGGAGGCCCTCAGTCTGACCCATTGCTGATATGTGGCAAGACGCTCCTCGGGGCGCGTCTTGCTTGGGCCTCTCTCCTGGAGGCGCTCAGTCAGACCGAGTGCTGACATGTGGCAAGACGCTCCTCGGGGCGCGTCTTGCTTGGGCTTCTCTCCTGGAGGCCCTCAGTCAGACCCATTGTTTACATGTGGCAAGACGCTCCTTTGGGCGCATCTTGCTTGGGCTTCTCTCCTGGAGGCCCTCAGTCAGACCCATTGTTGACATGTGGCAAGACGCTCCTCGGGCCGCGTCTTGCTGGGGCTTCTCTCCTGGAGGCGTTCAGTCAGACCGAGTGCTGACATGTATCAAGACGCTCCTCGGGACGCGTCTTGCTTGGGCTTCTCTCCTGGAGGCCCTCAGTCAGACTCATTTTTGACATGTGGCAAGACGCTCCTCGGGGCGCGTCTTGCTTGGGCCTCTCTCCTGGAGGCGCTCAGTCAGACCCAGTGGTGACATGTGGCAAGACGCTCCTCGGGGCGCGTCTTGCTTGGGCCTCTCTCCTGGAGGCGCTCAGTCAGACCCAGTGGTGACATGTGACAAGACGCTCCTCGGGGTGCGTCTTGCTTGGGCTTCTCTCATGGAGGCCCTCAGTCAGATCCATTGTTGATATGTGGCAAGACGCTCCTCGGGGCGCGTCTTGCTTGGGCCTCTCTCCTGGAGGAGCTCAGTCAGACCGAGTGCTGACATGTGGCAAGACGCTCCTCGGGGCGCGTCTTGCTGGGGCTTCTCTCCTGGAGGCGTTCAGTCAGACCGAGTGCTGACATGTGGCAAGACGCTCCTCGGGGCGCGTCTTGCTTGGGCTTCTCTCCTGGAGGCCCTCAGTCAGACCCATTGTTTACATGTGGCAAGACGCTCCTCGGGGCGCATCTTGCTTGGGCCTCTCTCCTGGAGGCCCTCTGTCAGCCCCAGTGTTGACATGAGTCAAGACGCTCCTCGGGGCGAGTCTTGCTTGGGCCTCTCTCCTGGAGGTGCTCAGTCAGACCCAGTGTTGACATGGTGCAAGAAGCTCCTCGGGGCGCGTCTTGCTTGGGCTTCTCTCTTGGAGGCCCTCAGTCAGACCCATTGTTGACATGTGGCAAGACGCTCCTCGGGGCACGTCTTGCTTGGGCTTCTCTCCTGGAGGCCCTCAGTCAGACCCATTTTTGACATGTGGCAAGACGCTCCTCGGGGCGCGTCTTGCTTGGGCCTCTCTCCTGGAGGCGCACAGTCAGACCGAGTGCTGACATAAGGCAAGACGCTCCTCGGGGCGCGTCTTGCTGGGGCCTCTCTCCTGGAGGCGCTCAGTCAGACCCAGTGCTTACATGTGGCAAGACGCTCCTCGGGGTGTGTCTTGCTGGGGCTTCTCTCCTGGAGGCGTTCAGTCAGACCGAGTGCTGACATGTGGTAAGACGCTCCTCGGGGCGCGTCTTGCTGGGGCTTCTCTCCTGGAGGCGCTCAGTCAGACCCAGTGCTTACATGTGGCAAGACGCTCCTCGGGGCGCGTCTTGCTTGGGCCTCTCTCCTGGAGGCGCTCAGTCAGACCCAGTGGTGACATGTGGCAAGACGCTCCTCGGGGCGCGTCTTGCTTGGGCCTCTCTCCTGGAGACGCTCAGTCCGACCCAGTGTTGACACGTGGCAAGACGCTCCTCGGGGCGCGTCTAGCTTGGGGCCTCTCTCCTGGAGGCGCACAGTCAGACAGAGTGCTGACATGTGGCCAGACGCTCCTCGGGGCGCGTCTTGCTGGGGCTTCTCTCCTGGAGGCCCTCAGTCTGACCCATTGTTGACATGTGGCAAGACGCTCCTCGGGGCGCATCTTGCTTGGGCCTCTCTCCTGGAGGCGCTCAGTCGGACCGGGTGCTGACATGTGGCAAGACGCTCCTCGAGGCGCGTGTTGCTTGGGCTTCTCTCCTGGAGGCCCTCAGTCAGACCCAGTGTTTACATGTGGCAAGACGCTCCTCGGGGCGCGTCTTGCTTGGGCCTCTCTCCTGGAGGCGCACAGTCAGACCGAGTAGTCACATGTGGCAAGACGCTCCTCGGGGTGCGTCTTGCTAGGGCTTCTCTCCTGGAGGCCCTCAGTCAGACCCATTGTTGACATGTGGCAAGACGCTCCTCGGGGCGCGTCTTGCTGGGGCCTCTCTCCTGGAGGCGCTCAGTCAGACCCAGTGCTTACATGTGGCAAGACGCTCCTCGGGGCGCGTCTTGCTTGGGCCTCTCTCCTGGAGGCGCTCAGTCAGACCCAGTGGTGACATGTGGCAAGACGCTCCTCGGGGCGTGTCTTGCTTGGGCCTCTCTCCTGGAGACGCTCAGTCAGACCCAGTGTTGACACGTGACAAGACGCTCCTCGGGGCGCGTCTTGCTTGGGCTTCTCTCATGGAGGCCCTCAGTCAGACCCATTGTTGATATGTGGCAAGACGCTCCTCGGGGCGCGTCTTGCTTGGGCCTCTCTCCTGGAGGCGCTCAGTCAGACCGAGTGCTGACATGTGGCAAGACGCTCCTCGGGGCGCGTCTTGCTTGGGCTTCTCTCCTGGAGGCCCTCAGTCAGACCCATTGTTGACATGTGGCAAGACGCTCCTCGGGGCGCATCTTGCTTGGGCCACTCTCCTGGAGGCCCTCTGTCAGCCCCAGTGTTGACATGTGTCAAGACGCTCCTCGGGGTGCGTCTTGCTTGGGCCTCTCTCCTGGAGTCGCTCAGTCAGACCGAGTGCTGACATGTGGCAAGACGCTCCTCGGGGCGCGTCTTGCTTGGGCTTCTCTCCTGGAGGCCCTCAGTCAGACCCATTGTTGACATGTGGCAAGACGCTCCTCGGGGCGCGTCTTGCTTGGGCCTCTCTCCTGGAGGCGCTCAGTCAGACCGAGTGCTGACATAAGGCCAGACGCTAATCGGGGCGCGTCTTGCGTGGCCTCTCTCCTGGAGGCGCTCAGTCAGACCCAGTGCTTACATGTGGCAAGACGCTCCTCGGGGCGTGTCTTGCTGGGGCTTCTCTCCTGGAGGCGTTCAGTCAGACCGAGTGCTGACATGTGGCAAGACGCTCCTCGGGGCGCGTCTTGCTTGGGCTTCTCTCCTGGAGGCGTTCAGTCAGACCGAGTGCTGACATGTGGTAAGACGCTCCTCGGGGCGCGTCTTGCTGGTGCTTCTCTCCTGGAGGCGCTCAGTCAGACCCAGTGCTTACATGTGGCAAGACGCTCCTCGGGGCGCGTCTTGCTTGGGCCTCTCTCCTGGAGGCGCTCAGTCAGACCCAGTGCTGACATGTGGCAAGACGCTCCTCGGGGCGCGTCTTGCTTGGGCCTCTCTCCTGGAGACGCTCAGTCAGACCCAGTGTTGACACGTGGCAAGACGCTCCTCGAGCGCGTCTTGCTTGGGCCTCTCTCCTGGAGGCGCTCAGTCAGACCCAGTGGTGACATGTGGCAAGACGCTCCTCGGGGCGCGTCTTGCTTGGGCTTCTCTCATGGAGGCCCTCAGTCAGACCCATTGCTGATATGTGGCAAGACGCTCCTCGGGGCGCGTCTTGCTTGGGCCTCTCTCCTGGAGGCGCTCAGTCAGACCGAGTGCTGACATGTGGCAAGACGCTCCTCGGGGCGCGTCTTGCTTGGGCTTCTCTCCTGGAGGCCCTCAGTCAGACCCATTGTTTACATGTGGCAAGACGCTCCTTTGGGCGCATCTTGCTTGGGCTTCTCTCCTGGAGGCCCTCAGTCAGACCCATTGTTGACATGTGGCAAGACGCTCCTCGGGCCGCGTCTTGCTGGGGCTTCTCTCCTGGAGGCGTTCAGTCAGACCGAGTGCTGACATGTGGCAAGACGCTCCTCGGGACGCGTCTTGCTTGGGCTTCTCTCCTGGAGGCCCTCAGTCAGACTCATTGTTGACATGTGGCAAGACGCTCCTCGGGGCGCGTCTTGCTTGGGCCTCTCTCCTGGAGGCGCTCAGTCAGACCCAGTGGTGACATGTGGCAAGATGCTCCTCGGGGCGCGTCTTGCTTGGGCCTCTCTCCTGGAGGTGCTCAGTCAGACCCAGTGGTGACATGTGACAAGACGCTCCTCGGGGCGCGTCTTGCTTGGGCTTCTCTCATGGAGGCCCTCAGTCAGATCCATTGTTGATATGTGGCAAGACGCTCCTCGGGGCGCGTCTTGCTTGGGCCTCTCTCCTGGAGGAGCTCAGTCAGACCGAGTGCTGACATGTGGCAAGACGCTCCTCGGGGCGCGTCTTGCTGGGGCTTCTCTCCTGGAGGCGTTCAGTCAGACCGAGTGCTGACATGTGGCAAGACGCTCCTCGGGGCGCGTCTTGCTTGGGCTTCTCTCCTGGAGGCCCTCAGTCAGACTCATTGTTGACATGTGGCAAGATGCTCCTCGGGGCGCGTCTTGCTTGGGGCCTCTCTCCTGGAGGCGCACAGTCAGACAGAGTGCTGACTGGTGGCCAGACGCTCCTCGGGGCGCGTCTTGCTGGGGCCTCTCTCCTGGAGGCGCTCAGTCAGACCGAGTGCTGACATGTGGCAAGACGCTCCTCGGGGCGCGTCTTGCTTGGGCTTCTCTCCTGGAGGCCCTCAGTCAGTCCCATTGTTTACATGTGGCAAGACACTCCTCGGGGCGCATCTTGCTTGGGCCTCTCTCCTGGAGGCCCTCTGTCAGCCCCAGTGTTGACATGTGGCAAGACGCTCCTCGGGGCGCGTCTTGCTTGGGCCTCTCTCCTGGAGACGCTCAGTCAGACCCAGTGTTGACACGTGGCAAGACGCTCCTCGGGGCGCGTCTTGCTTGGGGCCTCTCTCCTGGAGGCGCACAGTCAGACAGAGTGCTGACATGTGGCCAGACGCTCCTCGGGGCGCGTCTTGCTGGGGCTTCTCTCCTGGAGGCGCTCAGTCAGACCCAGTGTTGACATGTGACAAGACGCTCCTCGGGGCGCGTCTTGCTTGGGCTTCTCTCCTGGAGGCCCTCAGTCAGACTCATTGTTGACATGTGGCAAGACGCTCCTCGGGGCGCGTCTTGCTTGGGCCTCTCTCCTGGAGGCGCACAGACAGACAGAGTGCTGACATGTGGCAAGACGCTCCTCGGGGCGCGTCTTGCTTGGTCTTCTCTCCTGGAGGCCCTAAATTCAGACCCATTGTTGACATGTGGCAAGACGCTCCTCGGGGCGCATCTTGCTTGGGCCTCTCTCCTGGAGGCGCTCAGTCAGACCGAGTGCTGACATGTGGCAAGACGCTCCTCAGGGCGCGTCTTGCTTGGGCTTCTCTCCTGGAGGCCCTCAGTCAGACCCATTGTTGACATGTGGCAAGACGCTCCTCGGGGCGCATCTTGCTTGGGCCTCTCTCCTGGAGGCGCTCAGTCAGACCGAGTGCTGACATGTGGCAAGACACTCCTCGGGGCGCGTCTTGCTTGGGCTTCTCTCCTGGAGGCCCTCAGTCAGACTCATTGTTGACATGTGGCAAGACGCTCCTCGGGGCGCGTCTTGCTTGGGCCTCTCTCCTGGAGGCCCTCTGTCAGACCCAGTGTTGACATGTGGCAAGACGCTCCTCGGGGCGCGTCTTGCTTGGGCCTCTCTCCTGGAGGTGCTCAGTCAGACCCAGTGTTGACATGTGGCAAGACTCTCCTCGGGGCGCGTCTTGCTTGGGCCTCTCTCCTGGAGGTGCTCAGTCAGACCCAGTGTTGACATGTGGCAAGACGCTCCTCGGGGCGCGTCTTGCTTGGGCTTCTCTCCTGGAGGCCCTCAGTCAGACCCATTGTTTACATGTGGCAAGACGCTCCTCGGGGCGCATCTTGCTTGGGCCTCTCTCCTGGAGGCGCTCATTCAGACCGAGTGCTGACATGTGGCAAGACGCTCCTCGGGGCGCGTCTTGCTGGACCTTCTCTCCTGGAGGCGCTCAGTCAGACCCAGTGTTGACATGTGACAAGACGCGCCCCGAGGAGCGTCTTGCTTGGGCCTCTCTCCTGGAGGCCCTCTGTCAGACCCATTGTTGACATGTGGCAAGACGCTCCTCGGGGCGCGTCTTGCTTGGGCCTCTCTCCTGGAGGCGTTCAGTCAGACCGAGTGCTGACATAAGGCAAGATGCTCCTCGGGGCGCGTCTTGCTGTGGCCTCTCTCCTGGAGGCGCTCATTCAGACCCAGTGGTGGCACGTGGCAAGACGCTCCTCGGGGCGCGTCTTGCTTGGGCCTCTCTCCTGGAGGCCCTCTGTCAGACCCATTGTTGACATGTGGCAAGACGCTCCTCGGGGCGCGTCTTGCTTGGGCCTCTCTCCTGGAGGCCCTCAATCAGACCCAGTGTTGACACGTGGTAAGACGCTCCTCGGGGCGCGTCTTGCTTGGGCCTCTCTCCTGGAGGCGCTCAGTCAGACTGAGTAGTGACATGTGGCATGACGCTCCTCGGGGCGCGTCTTTCTTGGGCCTCTCTCCTGGAGGTGCTCAGTCAGACCCAGTGGTGACATGTGGCAAGACACTCCTCGGGGAGCGTCTTGCTTGGTCCTCTCTCCTGGAGGCCCTCTGTCAGCCCCATTGTTGATATGTGGCAAGACGCTCCTCGGGGCGCATCTTGCTGGGGCTTCTCTCCTAGAGGCGTTCAGTCGGACCGAGTGCCGACATGTGGCAAGACGCTTCTCGGGACGCGTCTTGCTTGGGCTTCTCTCCTCGAGGCCCTCAGTCAGACTCATTGTTGACATGTGGCAAGACGCTCCTCGGGGCGCGTTTTGCTTGGGCCTCTCTCCTGGTGTCGCTCTGTCAGACCCAGTGGTGACATGTGGCAAGACGCTCCTCGGGGCGCATCTTGCTTGGGCCTCTCTCCTGGAGGCGCTCAGTCAGACCCAGTGGTGACATGTGACAAGACACTCCTCGGGGCGCGTCTTGCTTGGGCTTCTCTCATGGAGGCCCTCAGTCAGACCCATTGTTGATATGTGGCAAGACGCTCCTCGGGGCGCGTCTTGCTTGGGCCTCTCTCCTGGAGGCGCTCAGTCAGACCGAGTGCTGACATGTGGCAAGACGCTCCTCGGGGCGCGTCTTGCTTGGGCTTCTCTCATGGAGGCCCTCAGTCAGACCCATTGTTGATATGTGGCAAGACGCTCCTCGGGGCGAGTCTTGCTTGGGCCTCTCTCCTGGAGGTGCTCAGTCAGACCCAGTGTTGACATGGTGCAAGACGCTCCTCGGGGCGCGTCTTGCTTGGGCTTCTCTCTTGGAGGCCCTCAGTCAGACCCATTGTTGACATGTGGCAAGACGCTCCCCGGGGCGCGTCTTGCTTGGGCTTCTCTCCTGGAGGCCCTCAGTCAGACCCATTGTTGACATGTGGCAAGACGCTCCTCGGGGCGCGTCTTGCTTGGGCCTCTCTCCTGGAGGCGCTCAGTCAGACCCAGTGCTTACATGTGGCAAGACGCTCCTCGGGGCGCGTCTTGCTTGGGCCTCTCTCCTGGAGGCGCTCAGTCAGACCCAGTGGTGACATGTGGCAAGACGCTCCTCGGTGCGCGTCTTGCTTGGGCCTCTCTCCTGGAGACGCTCAGTCAGAACCAGTGTTGACACGTGACAAGACGCTCCTCGGGGCGCGTCTTGCTTGGGCTTCTCTCATGGAGGCCTTCACTCAGACCCATTGTTGATATGTGGCAAGACGCTCCTCGGGGCGCGTCTTGCTTGGGCCTCTCTCCTGGAGGCGCTCAGTCAGACCGAGTGCTGACATGTGGCAAGACGCTCCTCGGGGCGCGTCTTGCTTAGGCTTCTCTCTTGGAGGCCCTCAGTCAGACCCATTGTTGACATGTGGCAAGACGCTCCTCGGGGCGCGTCTTGCTTGGGCTTCTCTCCTGGAGGCCCTCAGTCAGACCCATTGTTGACATGTGGCAAGACGCTCCTCGGGGCGCGTCTTGCTTGGGCCTCTCTCCTGGAGGCGCTCAGTCAGACCGAGTGCTGACATAAGGCAAGACGCTCCTCGGGGCGCGTCTTGCTGGGGCCTCTCTCCTGGAGGCGCTCAGTCAGACCCAGTGCTTACATGTGGCAAGACGCTCCTCGGGGCGCGTCTTGCTTGGGCCTCTCTCCTGGAGGCGCTCAGTCAGACCCAGTGGTGACATGTGGCAAGATGCTCTTCGGGGCGCGTCTTGCTTGAGCCTCTCTCCTGGAGATGCTCAGTCAGACCCATTGTTGATATGTGGCAAGACGCTCCTCGGGGCGCGTCTTGCTTGGGCCTCTCTCCTGGAGGCGCTCAGTCAGACCGAGTGCTGACATGTGGCAAGACGCTCCTCGGGGCGCGTCTTGCTTGGGCTTCTCTCCTGGAGGCACTCAGTCAGACCCATTGTTTACATGTGGCAAGACGCTCCTTGGGGCGCATCTTGCTTGGGCCTCTCTCCTGGAGGCCCTCTGTCAGCCCCAGTGTTGACATGTGTCAAGACGCTCCTCGGGGTGCGTCTTGCTTGGGCCTCTCTCCTGGAGGCGCTCAGTCAGACCGAGTGCTGACATAAGGCAAGACGCTCCTCGGGGCGCGTCTAGCTGGGGCCTCTCTCCTGGAGGCGCTCAGTCAGACCCAGTGCTTACATGTGGCAAGACGCTCCTCGGGGTGCGTCTTGCTGGGGCTTCTCTCCTGGAGGCGTTCAGTCAGACCGAGTGCTGACATGTGGCATGACACTCCTCGGGACGCGTCTTGCTTGGGCTTCTCTCCTGGAGGCCCTCAGTCAGACTCATTGTTGACATGTGGCAAGACGCTCCTCGGGGCGCATCTTGCTTGGGCTTCTCTCCTGGAGGCGCTCAGTCAGACCCAGTTGTGACATGTGGCAAGACGCTCCTCGGGGCGCGTCTTGCTTGGGCCTCTCTCCTGGAGACGCTCAGTCAGACCCAGTGTTGACACGTGACAAGACGCTCCTCGGGGCGCGTCTTGCTTGGGCTTCTCTCATGGAGGCCCTCAGTCAGACCCATTGTTGATATGTGGCAAGACGCTCCTCGGGGCGCGTCTTGCTTGGGCCTCTCTCCTGGAGGCGCTCAGTCAGACCGAGTGCTGACATGTGGCAAGACGCTCCTCGGGGCGCGTCTTGCTTAGGCTTCTCTCTTGGAGGCCCTCAGTCAGACCCATTGTTGACATGTGGCAAGACGCTCCTCGGGGCGCGTCTTGCTTGGGCTTCTCTCCTGGAGGCCCTCAGTCAGACCCATTGTTGACATGTGGCAAGACGCTCCTCGGGGCGCGTCTTGCTTGGGCCTCTCTCCTGGAGGCGCTCAGTCAGACCGAGTGCTGACATAAGGCAAGACGCTCCTCGGGGCGCGTCTTGCTGGGGCCTCTCTCCTGGAGGCGCTCAGTCAGACCCAGTGCTTACATGTGGCAAGACGCTCCTCGGGGCGCGTCTTGCTTGGGCCTCTCTCCTGGAGGCGCTCAGTCAGACCCAGTGGTGACATGTGGCAAGATGCTCTTCGGGGCGCGTCTTGCTTGAGCCTCTCTCCTGGAGATGCTCAGTCAGACCCATTGTTGATATGTGGCAAGACGCTCCTCGGGGCGCGTCTTGCTTGGGCCTCTCTCCTGGAGGCGCTCAGTCAGACCGAGTGCTGACATGTGGCAAGACGCTCCTCGGGGCGCGTCTTGCTTGGGCTTCTCTCCTGGAGGCACTCAGTCAGACCCATTGTTTACATGTGGCAAGACGCTCCTTGGGGCGCATCTTGCTTGGGCCTCTCTCCTGGAGGCCCTCTGTCAGCCCCAGTGTTGACATGTGTCAAGACGCTCCTCGGGGTGCGTCTTGCTTGGGCCTCTCTCCTGGAGGCGCTCAGTCAGACCGAGTGCTGACATAAGGCAAGACGCTCCTCGGGGCGCGTCTAGCTGGGGCCTCTCTCCTGGAGGCGCTCAGTCAGACCCAGTGCTTACATGTGGCAAGACGCTCCTCGGGGTGCGTCTTGCTGGGGCTTCTCTCCTGGAGGCGTTCAGTCAGACCGAGTGCTGACATGTGGCATGACACTCCTCGGGACGCGTCTTGCTTGGGCTTCTCTCCTGGAGGCCCTCAGTCAGACTCATTGTTGACATGTGGCAAGACGCTCCTCGGGGCGCATCTTGCTTGGGCTTCTCTCCTGGAGGCGCTCAGTCAGACCCAGTTGTGACATGTGGCAAGACGCTCCTCGGGGCGCGTCTTGCTTGGGCCTCTCTCCTGGAGACGCTCAGTCAGACCCAGTGTTGACACGTGACAAGACGCTCCTCGGGGCGCGTCTTGCTTGGGCTTCTCTCATGGAGGCCCTCAGTCAGACCCATTGTTGATATGTGGCAAGACGCTCCTCGGGGCGCGTCTTGCTTGGGCCTCTCTCCTGGAGGCGCTCAGTCAGACCGAGTGCTGACATGTGGCAAGACGCTCCTCGGGGCGCGTCTTGCTTAGGCTTCTCTCTTGGAGGCCCTCAGTCAGACCCATTGTTGACATGTGGCAAGACGCTCCTCGGGGCGCGTCTTGCTTGGGCTTCTCTCCTGGAGGCCCTCAGTCAGACCCATTGTTGACATGTGGCAAGACGCTCCTCGGAGCGCGTCTTGCTTGGGCCTCTCTCCTGGAGGCGCTCAGTCAGACCGAGAACTGACATAAGGCAAGACGCTCCTCGGGGCGCGTCTTGCTGGGGCCTCTCTCCTGGAGGCGCTCAGTCAGACCCAGTGCTTACATGTGGCAAGACGCTCCTCGGGGCGCGTCTTGCTTGGGCCTCTCTCCTGGAGGCGCTCAGTCAGACCCAGTGGTGACATGTGGCAAGACGCTCTTCGGGGCGCGTCTTGCTTGAGCCTCTCTCCTGGAGATGCTCAGTCAGACACAGTGTTGACACGTGACAAGACGCTCCTCGGGGCGCGTCTTGCTTGGGCTTCTCTCATGGAGGCCCTCTGTCAGACCCAGTGTTGACATGTGGCAAGACGCTCCTTGGGGCGCGTCTTGCTTGGGCCTCTCTCCTGGAGGTGCTCAGTCAGACCCAGTGTTGACATGTGGCAAGACTCTCCTCGGGGCGCGTCTTGCTTGGGCCTCTCTCCTGGAGGTGCTCAGTCAGACCCAGTGTTGACATGTGGCAAGACGCTCCTCGGGGCGCGTCTTGCTTGGGCTTCTCTCCTGGAGGCCCTCAGTCAGACCCATTGTTTACATGTGGCAAGACGCTCCTCGGGGCGCATCTTGCTTGGGCCTCTCTCCTGGAGGCGCTCATTCAGACCGAGTGCTGACATGTGGCAAGACGCTCCTCGGGGCGCGTCTTGCTGGACCTTCTCTCCTGGAGGCGCTCAGTCAGACCCAGTGTTGACATGTGACAAGACGCGCCCCGAGGAGCGTCTTGCTTGGGCCTCTCTCCTGGAGGCCCTCTGTCAGACCCATTGTTGACATGTGGCAAGACGCTCCTCGGGGCGCGTCTTGCTTGGGCCTCTCTCCTGGAGGCGTTCAGTCAGACCGAGTGCTGACATAAGGCAAGATGCTCCTCGGGGCGCGTCTTGCTGTGGCCTCTCTCCTGGAGGCGCTCAATCAGACCCAGTGGTGGCACGTGGCAAGACGCTCCTCGGGGCGCGTCTTGCTTGGGCCTCTCTCCTGGAGGCGCTCAGTCAGAGCCAGTGGTGACATGTGGCAACACGCTCCTCGGGGCGCGTATTGCTTGGGCCTCTGTCCTGGAGGCCCTCTGTCAGACCCATTGTTGACATGTGGCAAGACGCTCCTCGGGGCGCGTCTTGCTTGGGCCTCTCTCCTGGAGGCCCTCAATCAGACCCAGTGTTGACACGTGGTAAGACGCTCCTCGGGGCGCGTCTTGCTTGGGCCTCTCTCCTGGAGGCGCTCAGTCAGACTGAGTAGTGACATGTGGCATGACGCTCCTCGGGGCGCGTCTTTCTTGGGCCTCTCTCCTGGAGGTGCTCAGTCAGACCCAGTGGTGACATGTGGCAAGACACTCCTCGGGGAGCGTCTTGCTTGGTCCTCTCTCCTGGAGGCCCTCTGTCAGCCCCATTGTTGATATGTGGCAAGACGCTCCTCGGGGCGCATCTTGCTGGGGCTTCTCTCCTAGAGGCGTTCAGTCGGACCGAGTGCCGACATGTGGCAAGACGCTTCTCGGGACGCGTCTTGCTTGGGCTTCTCTCCTCGAGGCCCTCAGTCAGACTCATTGTTGACATGTGGCAAGACGCTCCTCGGGGCGCGTTTTGCTTGGGCCTCTCTCCTGGTGTCGCTCTGTCAGACCCAGTGGTGACATGTGGCAAGACGCTCCTCGGGGCGCATCTTGCTTGGGCCTCTCTCCTGGAGGCGCTCAGTCAGACCCAGTGGTGACATGTGACAAGACACTCCTCGGGGCGCGTCTTGCTTGGGCTTCTCTCATGGAGGCCCTCAGTCAGACCCATTGTTGATATGTGGCAAGACGCTCCTCGGGGCGCGTCTTGCTTGGGCCTCTCTCCTGGAGGCGCTCAGTCAGACCGAGTGCTGACATGTGGCAAGACGCTCCTCGGGGCGCGTCTTGCTTGGGCTTCTCTCATGGAGGCCCTCAGTCAGACCCATTGTTGATATGTGGCAAGACGCTCCTCGGGGCGAGTCTTGCTTGGGCCTCTCTCCTGGAGGTGCTCAGTCAGACCCAGTGTTGACATGGTGCAAGACGCTCCTCGGGGCGCGTCTTGCTTGGGCTTCTCTCTTGGAGGCCCTCAGTCAGACCCATTGTTGACATGTGGCAAGACGCTCCCCGGGGCGCGTCTTGCTTGGGCTTCTCTCCTGGAGGCCCTCAGTCAGACCCATTGTTGACATGTGGCAAGACGCTCCTCGGGGCGCGTCTTGCTTGGGCCTCTCTCCTGGAGGCGCTCAGTCAGACCCAGTGCTTACATGTGGCAAGACGCTCCTCGGGGCGCGTCTTGCTTGGGCCTCTCTCCTGGAGGCGCTCAGTCAGACCCAGTGGTGACATGTGGCAAGACGCTCCTCGGTGCGCGTCTTGCTTGGGCCTCTCTCCTGGAGACGCTCAGTCAGAACCAGTGTTGACACGTGACAAGACGCTCCTCGGGGCGCGTCTTGCTTGGGCTTCTCTCATGGAGGCCCTCAGTCAGACCCATTGTTGATATGTGGCAAGACGCTCCTCGGGGCGCGTCTTGCTTGGGCCTCTCTCCTGGAGGCGCTCAGTCAGACCGAGTGCTGACATGTGGCAAGACGCTCCTCGGGGCGCGTCTTGCTTAGGCTTCTCTCTTGGAGGCCCTCAGTCAGACCCATTGTTGACATGTGGCAAGACGCTCCTCGGGGCGCGTCTTGCTTGGGCTTCTCTCCTGGAGGCCCTCAGTCAGACCCATTGTTGACATGTGGCAAGACGCTCCTCGGGGCGCGTCTTGCTTGGGCCTCTCTCCTGGAGGCGCTCAGTCAGACCGAGTGCTGACATAAGGCAAGACGCTCCTCGGGGCGCGTCTTGCTGGGGCCTCTCTCCTGGAGGCGCTCAGTCAGACCCAGTGCTTACATGTGGCAAGACGCTCCTCGGGGCGCGTCTTGCTTGGGCCTCTCTCCTGGAGGCGCTCAGTCAGACCCAGTGGTGACATGTGGCAAGATGCTCTTCGGGGCGCGTCTTGCTTGAGCCTCTCTCCTGGAGATGCTCAGTCAGACCCATTGTTGATATGTGGCAAGACGCTCCTCGGGGCGCGTCTTGCTTGGGCCTCTCTCCTGGAGGCGCTCAGTCAGACCGAGTGCTGACATGTGGCAAGACGCTCCTCGGGGCGCGTCTTGCTTGGGCTTCTCTCCTGGAGGCACTCAGTCAGACCCATTGTTTACATGTGGCAAGACGCTCCTTGGGGCGCATCTTGCTTGGGCCTCTCTCCTGGAGGCCCTCTGTCAGCCCCAGTGTTGACATGTGTCAAGACGCTCCTCGGGGTGCGTCTTGCTTGGGCCTCTCTCCTGGAGGCGCTCAGTCAGACCGAGTGCTGACATAAGGCAAGACGCTCCTCGGGGCGCGTCTAGCTGGGGCCTCTCTCCTGGAGGCGCTCAGTCAGACCCAGTGCTTACATGTGGCAAGACGCTCCTCGGGGTGCGTCTTGCTGGGGCTTCTCTCCTGGAGGCGTTCAGTCAGACCGAGTGCTGACATGTGGCATGACACTCCTCGGGACGCGTCTTGCTTGGGCTTCTCTCCTGGAGGCCCTCAGTCAGACTCATTGTTGACATGTGGCAAGACGCTCCTCGGGGCGCATCTTGCTTGGGCTTCTCTCCTGGAGGCGCTCAGTCAGACCCAGTTGTGACATGTGGCAAGACGCTCCTCGGGGCGCGTCTTGCTTGGGCCTCTCTCCTGGAGACGCTCAGTCAGACCCAGTGTTGACACGTGACAAGACGCTCCTCGGGGCGCGTCTTGCTTGGGCTTCTCTCATGGAGGCCCTCAGTCAGACCCATTGTTGATATGTGGCAAGACGCTCCTCGGGGCGCGTCTTGCTTGGGCCTCTCTCCTGGAGGCGCTCAGTCAGACCGAGTGCTGACATGTGGCAAGACGCTCCTCGGGGCGCGTCTTGCTTAGGCTTCTCTCTTGGAGGCCCTCAGTCAGACCCATTGTTGACATGTGGCAAGACGCTCCTCGGGGCGCGTCTTGCTTGGGCTTCTCTCCTGGAGGCCCTCAGTCAGACCCATTGTTGACATGTGGCAAGACGCTCCTCGGAGCGCGTCTTGCTTGGGCCTCTCTCCTGGAGGCGCTCAGTCAGACCGAGAACTGACATAAGGCAAGACGCTCCTCGGGGCGCGTCTTGCTGGGGCCTCTCTCCTGGAGGCGCTCAGTCAGACCCAGTGCTTACATGTGGCAAGACGCTCCTCGGGGCGCGTCTTGCTTGGGCCTCTCTCCTGGAGGCGCTCAGTCAGACCCAGTGGTGACATGTGGCAAGACGCTCTTCGGGGCGCGTCTTGCTTGAGCCTCTCTCCTGGAGATGCTCAGTCAGACACAGTGTTGACACGTGACAAGACGCTCCTCGGGGCGCGTCTTGCTTGGGCTTCTCTCATGGAGGCCCTCAGTCAGACCCATTGTTGATATGTGGCAAGACGCTCCTCGGGGCGCGTCTTGCTTGGGCCTCTCTCCTGGAGGCGCTCAGTCAGACCGAGTGCTGACATGTGGCAAGACGCTCCTCGGGGCGCGTCTTGCTTGGGCTTCTCTCCTGGAGGCACTCAGTCAGACCCATTGTTTACATGTGGCAAGACGCTCCTTGGGGCGCATCTTGCTTGGGCCTCTCTCCTGGAGGCCCTCTGTCAGCCCCAGTGTTGACATGTGTCAAGACGCTCCTCGGGGTGCGTCTTGCTTGGGCCTCTCTCCTGGAGGCGCTCAGTCAGACCGAGTGCTGATATGTGGCAAGACGCTCCTCGGGGCGCTTCTTGCTTGGGCTTCTCTCCTGGAGGCCCTCAGTCAGACCCATTGTTGACATGTGGCAAGACGCTCCTCGGGGCGCGTCTTGCTTGGGCTTCTCTCCTGGAGGCCCTCAGTCAGACCCATTGTTCACATGTGGCAAGACGCTCCTCGGGGCGCATCTTGCTTGGGCCTCTCTCCTGGAGGCCCTCTGTCAGCCCCAGTGTTGACAAGTGTCAAGACGCTCCTCGGGGTGCGTCTTGCTTGGGCCTCTCTCCTGGAGGCGCTCAGTCAGACCGAGTGCTGACATGTGGCAAGACGCTCCTCGGGGCGCGTCTTGCTTGGGCTTCTCTCCTGGAGGCCCTCAGTCAGACCCATTGTTGTCATGTGGCAAGATGTTCCTCGGGGCGCGTCTTGCTTGGAACTCTCTCCTGGAGGCGCTCAGTCAGACCGAGTGCTGACATAAGGCAAGACGCTCCTCGGGGCGCGTCTTGCTGGGGCCTCTCTCCTGGAGGCGCTCAGTCAGACCCATTGTTGACATGTGGCAAGACACTCCTCGGGGCGCGTCTTGCTTGGGCCTCTCTCCTGGAGGCGCTCAGTTAGACCGAGTGCTGACATAAGGCAAGACGCTCCTCGGGGCGCGTCTTGCTGGGAGCTCTCTCCTGGAGGCCCTCAGTCAGACCCAGTGCTTACATGTGGCAAGACGCTCCTCGGGGCGCGTCTTGCTGGGGCTTCTCTCCTGGAGGCGTTCAGTCAGACCGAGTGCTGACATAAGGCAAGACGCTCCTCGGGGCGCGTCTTGCTGGGAGCTCTCTCCTGGAGGTGCTCAGTCAGACCCAGTGTTGACATGGTGCAAGACGCTCCTCGGGGCGCGTCTTGCTTAGGCTTCTCTCTTGGAGGCCCTCAGTCAGACCCATTGTTGACATGTGGCAAGACGCTCCTCGGGGCGCGTCTTGCTTGGGCTTCTCTCCTGGAGGCCCTCAGTCAGACCCATTGTTGACATGTGGCAAGACACTCCTCGGGGCGCGTCTTGCTTGGGCCTCTCTCCTGGAGGCGCTCAGTTAGACCGAGTGCTGACATAAGGCAAGACGCTCCTCGGGGCGCGTCTTGCTGGGAGCTCTCTCCTGGAGGCCCTCAGTCAGACCCAGTGCTTACATGTGGCAAGACGCTCCTCGGGGCGCGTCTTGCTGGGGCTTCTCTCCTGGAGGCGTTCAGTCAGACCGAGTGCTGACATGTGGCAAGACACTCCTCGGGACGCGTCTTGCTTGGGCTTCTCTCCTGGAGAACCTCAGTCAGACTCATTGTTGACATGTGGCAAGACGCTCCTCGGGGCGCGTCTTGCTTGGGCTTCTCTCCTGGAGGCGCTCAGTCAGACCCAGTGGTGACATGTGGCAAGACGCTCCTCGGGGCGCGTCTTGCTTGGGCCTCTCTCCTGGAGACGCTCAGTCAGACCCAGTGTTGACACGTGACAAGACGCTCCTCGGGGCGCGTCTTGCTTGGGCTTCTCTCATGGAGGCCCTCAGTCAGACCCATTGTTGATATGTTGCAAGACGCTCCTCGGGGCGCGTCTTGCTTGGGCCTCTCTCCTGGAGGCGCTCAGTCAGGCCGAGTGCTGACATGTGGCAAGACACTCCTCGGGACGCGTCTTGCTTGGGCTTCTCTCCTGGAGGCCCTCAGTCAGACTCATTGTTGACATGTGGCAAGACGCTCCTCGGGGCGCGTCTTGCTTGGGCCTCTCTCCTGGAGGCGCTCAGTCAGACCCAGTGGTGACATGTAGCAAGAAGCTCCTCAGGGCGCGTCTTGCTTGGGCCTCTCTCCTGGAGACGCTCAGTCAGACCCAGTGTTGACACGTGACAAGACGCTCCTCGGGGCGCGTCTTGCTTGGGCTTCTCTCATGGAGGCCCTCAGTCAGACCCATTGTTGATATGTGGCAAGACGCTCCTCGGGGCGCGTCTTGCTTGGGCCTCTCTCCCTGAGGCGCTCATTCAGACCGAGTGCTGACATGTGGCAAGACACTCCTCGGGGCGCGTCTTGCTTGGGCCTCTCTCCTGGAGGCACTCAGTCAGACCGAGTGGTGACATGTGGCAAGACGCTCCTCGGGGCGCGTCTTGCTTGGGCCTCTCTCCTGGAGACGCTCAGTCAGACCCAGTGTTGACACGTGACAAGACGCTCCTCGGGGCGCGTCTTGCTTGGGCTTCTCTCATGGAGGCCCTCAGTCAGACCCATTGTTGATATGTGGCAAGACGCTCCTCGGGGCGCGTCTTGCTTGGGCCTCTCTCCTGGAGGCGCTCAGTCAGACCGAGTGCTGACATGTGGCAAGACGCTCCTCGGGGCGCGTTTTCCTTGGGCTTCTCTCATGGAGGCCCTCAGTCAGACCCATTGTTGATATGTGGCAAGACGCTCCTCGGGGCGAGTCTTGCTTGGGCCTCTCTCCTGGAGGTGCTCAGTCAGACCCAGTGTTGACATGGTGCAAGACGCTCCTCGGGGCGCGTCTTGCTTAGGCTTCTCTCTTGGAGGCCCTCAGTCAGACCCATTGTTGACATGTGGCAAGACGCTCCTCGGGGCGCGTCTTGCTTGGGCTTCTCTCCTGGAGGCCCTCAGTCAGACCCATTGTTGACATGTGGCAAGACACTCCTCGGGGCGCGTCTTGCTTGGGCCTCTCTCCTGGAGGCGCTCAGTTAGACCGAGTGCTGACATAAGGCAAGACGCTCCTCGGGGCGCGTCTTGCTGGGAGCTCTCTCCTGGAGGCCCTCAGTCAGACCCAGTGCTTACATGTGGCAAGACGCTCCTCGGGGCGCGTCTTGCTTGGGCCTCTCTCCTGGAGGCGCTCAGTCAGACCCAGTGGTGACATGTGGCAAGACGCTCTTCGGGGCGCGTCTTGCTTGAGCCTTTCTCCTGGAGATGCTCAGTCAGACCCAGTGTTGACACGTGACAAGACGCTCCTCGGGGCGCGTCTTGCTTGGGCTTCTCTCATGGAGGCCCTCAGTCAGACCCATTGTTGATATGTGGCAAGACGCTCCTCGGGGCGCGTCTTGCTTGGGCCTCTCTCCTGGAGGCGCTCAGTCAGACCGAGTGCTGACATGTGGCAAGACGCTCCTCGGGGCGCGTCTTGCTTGGGCTTCTCTCCTGGAGGCCCTCAGTCAGACCCATTGTTTACATGTGGCAAGACGCTCCTTGGGGCGCATCTTGCTTGGGCCTCTCTCCTGGAGGCCCTCTGTCATCCCCAGTGTTGACATGTGTCAAGATGCTCCTCGGAGTGCGTCTTGCTTGGGCCTCTCTCCTGGAGGCGCTCAGTCAGACCGAGTGCTGACATGTGGCAAGACGCTCCTCGGGACGCGTCTTGCTTGGGCCTCTCTCCTGGAGGCGCTCAGTCAGACCCAGTGGTGACATGTGGCAAGACGCTCCTCGGGGCGCGTCTTGCTTGGGCTTCTCTCATGGAGGCCCTCAGTCAGACCCATTGTTGATATGTGGCAAGACGCTCCTCGGGGCGCGTCTTGCTTGGGCCTCTCTCCTGGAGGCGCTCAGTCAGACCGAGTGCTGACATGTGGCAAGACGCTGCTCGGGGCGCGTCTTGCTTGGGCTTCTCTCCTGCAGGCCCTGAGTCAGACCCATTGTTTACATGTGGCAAGACGCTCCTTTGGGCGCATCTTGCTTGGGCTTCTCTCCTGGAGGCCCTCAGTCAGACCCATTGTTGACATGTGGCAAGACGCTCCTCGGGGCGCGTCTTGCTTGGGCCTCTCTCCTGGAGGCGCTCAGTCAGACCCAGTGCTTACATGTGGCAAGACGCTCCTCGGGGCGCGTCTTGCTTGGGCCTCTCTCCTGGAGGCGCTCAATCAGACCCAGTGGTGACATGTGGCAAGACGCTCTTCGGGGCGCGTCTTGCTTGAGCCTCTCTCCTGGAGATGCTCAGTCAGACCCAGTGTTGACACGTGACAAGACGCTCCTCGGGGCGCGTCTTGCTTGGGCTTCTCTCATGGAGGCCCTCAGTCAGACCCATTGTTGATATGTGGCAAGACGCTTCTCGGGGCGCGTCTTGCTTGGGCCTCTCTCCTGGAGGCGCTCAGTCAGACCGAGTGCTGACATGTGGCAAGACGCTCCTCGGGGCGCGTCTTGCTTGGGCTTCTCTCCTGGAGGCCCTCTGTCAGCCCCAGTGTTGACATGTGTCAAGACGCTCCTCAGGGTGCGTCTTGCTTGGGCCTCTCTCCTGGAGGCGCTCAGTCAGACCGAGTGCTGACATGTGGCAAGACGCTCCTCGGGGCGCGTCTTGCTTGGGCTTCTCTCCTGGAGGCCCTCAGTCAGACCCATTGTTGACATGTGGCAAGACGCTCCTCGGGGCGCGTCTTGCTTGTGCTTCTCTCCTGGAGGCCCTCAGTCAGACCCATTGTTTACATGTGGCAAGACGCTCCTCGGGGCGCATCTTGCTTGGGCCTCTCTCCTGGAGGCCCTATGTCAGCCCCAGTGTTGACATGTGTCAAGACGCTCCTCGGGGCGCGTCTTGCTGGGGCCTCTCTCCTGGAGGCGTTCATTCAGACCGAGTGCTGACAAGTGGCAAGACGCTCCTCGGGGCGCGTCTTGCTTGGGCTTCTCTCCTGGAGGCGTTCAGTCAGACCGAGTGCTGACATGTGGTAAGACGCTCCTCGGGGCACGTCTTGCTGGGGCTTCTCTCCTGGAGGCGCTCAGTCAGACCCAGTGCTTACATGTGGCAAGACGCTCCTCGGGGCGTGTCTTGATTGGGCCTCTCTCCTGGAGGCGCTCAGTCAGACCCAGTGTTGACACGTGGCAAGACGCTCCTCGGGGCGCGTCTTGCTTGGGCTTCTCTCCTGGAGGCCCTCAGTCAGACCCATTGTTTACATGTGGCAAGACGCTCCTTTGGGCGCATCTTGCTTGGGCTTCTCTCCTGGAGGCCCTCAGTCAGACCCATTGTTGACATGTGGCAAGACGCTCCTCGGGGCGCGTCTTGCTGGGGCTTCTCTCCTGGAGGCGTTCAGTCAGACCGAGTGCTGACATGTGGCAAGACGCTCCTCGGGACGCGTCTTGCTTGGGCTTCTCTCCTGGAGGCCCTCAGTCAGACCCATTGTTGACATGTGGCAAGACGGTCCTCGGGGCGCGTCTTGCTTGGGCCTCTCTCCTGGAGACGCTCAGTCAGACCCAGTGTTGACACGTGACAAGACGCTCCTCGGGGTGCGTCTTGCTTGGGCTTCTCTCATGGAGGCCCTCAGTCAGACCCATTGTTGACATGTGGCAAGACGCTCCTCGGGGCGCGTCTTGCTGGGGCTTCTCTCCTGGAGGCGCTCAGTCAGACCGAGTGCTGACATGTGGCAAGACGCTGCTCGGGGCGCGTCTTGCTTGGGCTTCTCTCCTGCAGGCCCTGAGTCAGACCCATTGTTTACATGTGGCAAGACGCTCCTTTGGGCGCATCTTGCTTGGGCTTCTCTCCTGGAGGCCCTCAGTCAGACCCATTGTTGACATGTGGCAAGACGCTCCTCGGGGCGCGTCTTGCTTGGGCCTCTCTCCTGGAGGCGCTCAGTCAGACCCAGTGCTTACATGTGGCAAGAAGCTCCTCGGGGCGCGTCTTGCTTGGGCCTCTCTCCTGGAGGCGCTCAATCAGACCCAGTGGTGACATGTGGCAAGACGCTCTTCGGGGCGCGTCTTGCTTGAGCCTCTCTCCTGGAGATGCTCAGTCAGACCCAGTGTTGACACGTGACAAGACGCTCCTCGGGGCGCGTCTTGCTTGGGCTTCTCTCATGGAGGCCCTCAGTCAGACCCATTGTTGATATGTGGCAAGACGCTTCTCGGGGCGCGTCTTGCTTGGGCCTCTCTCCTGGAGGCGCTCAGTCAGACCGAGTGCTGACATGTGGCAAGACGCTCCTCGGGGCGCGTCTTGCTTGGGCCTCTCTCCTGGAGACGCTCAGTCAGACCCAGTGTTGACACGTGACAAGACGCTCCTCGGGGCGCGTCTTGCTTGGGCTTCTCTCCTGGAGGCCCTCAGTCAGACCCATTGTTGACATGTGGCAAGACGCTCCTCGGAGCGCGTCTTGCTTGGGCCTCTCTCCTGGAGGCGCTCAGTCAGACCGAGAACTGACATAAGGCAAGACGCTCCTCGGGGCGCGTCTTGCTGGGGCCTCTCTCCTGGAGGCGCTCAGTCAGACCCAGTGCTTACATGTGGCAAGACGCTCCTCGGGGCGCGTCTTGCTTGGGCCTCTCTCCTGGAGGCGCTCAGTCAGACCCAGTGGTGACATGTGGCAAGACGCTCTTCGGGGCGCGTCTTGCTTGAGCCTCTCTCCTGGAGATGCTCAGTCAGACACAGTGTTGACACGTGACAAGACGCTCCTCGGGGCGCGTCTTGCTTGGGCTTCTCTCATGGAGGCCCTCAGTCAGACCCATTGTTGATATGTGGCAAGACGCTCCTCGGGGCGCGTCTTGCTTGGGCCTCTCTCCTGGAGGCGCTCAGTCAGACCGAGTGCTGACATGTGGCAAGACGCTCCTCGGGGCGCGTCTTGCTTGGGCTTCTCTCCTGGAGGCACTCAGTCAGACCCATTGTTTACATGTGGCAAGACGCTCCTTGGGGCGCATCTTGCTTGGGCCTCTCTCCTGGAGGCCCTCTGTCAGCCCCAGTGTTGACATGTGTCAAGACGCTCCTCGGGGTGCGTCTTGCTTGGGCCTCTCTCCTGGAGGCGCTCAGTCAGACCGAGTGCTGATATGTGGCAAGACGCTCCTCGGGGCGCTTCTTGCTTGGGCTTCTCTCCTGGAGGCCCTCAGTCAGACCCATTGTTGACATGTGGCAAGACGCTCCTCGGGGCGCGTCTTGCTTGGGCTTCTCTCCTGGAGGCCCTCAGTCAGACCCATTGTTCACATGTGGCAAGACGCTCCTCGGGGCGCATCTTGCTTGGGCCTCTCTCCTGGAGGCCCTCTGTCAGCCCCAGTGTTGACAAGTGTCAAGACGCTCCTCGGGGTGCGTCTTGCTTGGGCCTCTCTCCTGGAGGCGCTCAGTCAGACCGAGTGCTGACATGTGGCAAGACGCTCCTCGGGGCGCGTCTTGCTTGGGCTTCTCTCCTGGAGGCCCTCAGTCAGACCCATTGTTGTCATGTGGCAAGATGTTCCTCGGGGCGCGTCTTGCTTGGAACTCTCTCCTGGAGGCGCTCAGTCAGACCGAGTGCTGACATAAGGCAAGACGCTCCTCGGGGCGCGTCTTGCTGGGGCCTCTCTCCTGGAGGCGCTCAGTCAGACCCATTGTTGACATGTGGCAAGACACTCCTCGGGGCGCGTCTTGCTTGGGCCTCTCTCCTGGAGGCGCTCAGTTAGACCGAGTGCTGACATAAGGCAAGACGCTCCTCGGGGCGCGTCTTGCTGGGAGCTCTCTCCTGGAGGCCCTCAGTCAGACCCAGTGCTTACATGTGGCAAGACGCTCCTCGGGGCGCGTCTTGCTGGGGCTTCTCTCCTGGAGGCGTTCAGTCAGACCGAGTGCTGACATAAGGCAAGACGCTCCTCGGGGCGCGTCTTGCTGGGAGCTCTCTCCTGGAGGTGCTCAGTCAGACCCAGTGTTGACATGGTGCAAGACGCTCCTCGGGGCGCGTCTTGCTTAGGCTTCTCTCTTGGAGGCCCTCAGTCAGACCCATTGTTGACATGTGGCAAGACGCTCCTCGGGGCGCGTCTTGCTTGGGCTTCTCTCCTGGAGGCCCTCAGTCAGACCCATTGTTGACATGTGGCAAGACACTCCTCGGGGCGCGTCTTGCTTGGGCCTCTCTCCTGGAGGCGCTCAGTTAGACCGAGTGCTGACATAAGGCAAGACGCTCCTCGGGGCGCGTCTTGCTGGGAGCTCTCTCCTGGAGGCCCTCAGTCAGACCCAGTGCTTACATGTGGCAAGACGCTCCTCGGGGCGCGTCTTGCTGGGGCTTCTCTCCTGGAGGCGTTCAGTCAGACCGAGTGCTGACATGTGGCAAGACACTCCTCGGGACGCGTCTTGCTTGGGCTTCTCTCCTGGAGAACCTCAGTCAGACTCATTGTTGACATGTGGCAAGACGCTCCTCGGGGCGCGTCTTGCTTGGGCTTCTCTCCTGGAGGCGCTCAGTCAGACCCAGTGGTGACATGTGGCAAGACGCTCCTCGGGGCGCGTCTTGCTTGGGCCTCTCTCCTGGAGACGCTCAGTCAGACCCAGTGTTGACACGTGACAAGACGCTCCTCGGGGCGCGTCTTGCTTGGGCTTCTCTCATGGAGGCCCTCAGTCAGACCCATTGTTGATATGTTGCAAGACGCTCCTCGGGGCGCGTCTTGCTTGGGCCTCTCTCCTGGAGGCGCTCAGTCAGGCCGAGTGCTGACATGTGGCAAGACACTCCTCGGGACGCGTCTTGCTTGGGCTTCTCTCCTGGAGGCCCTCAGTCAGACTCATTGTTGACATGTGGCAAGACGCTCCTCGGGGCGCGTCTTGCTTGGGCCTCTCTCCTGGAGGCGCTCAGTCAGACCCAGTGGTGACATGTAGCAAGAAGCTCCTCAGGGCGCGTCTTGCTTGGGCCTCTCTCCTGGAGACGCTCAGTCAGACCCAGTGTTGACACGTGACAAGACGCTCCTCGGGGCGCGTCTTGCTTGGGCTTCTCTCATGGAGGCCCTCAGTCAGACCCATTGTTGATATGTGGCAAGACGCTCCTCGGGGCGCGTCTTGCTTGGGCCTCTCTCCCTGAGGCGCTCATTCAGACCGAGTGCTGACATGTGGCAAGACACTCCTCGGGGCGCGTCTTGCTTGGGCCTCTCTCCTGGAGGCACTCAGTCAGACCGAGTGGTGACATGTGGCAAGACGCTCCTCGGGGCGCGTCTTGCTTGGGCCTCTCTCCTGGAGACGCTCAGTCAGACCCAGTGTTGACACGTGACAAGACGCTCCTCGGGGCGCGTCTTGCTTGGGCTTCTCTCATGGAGGCCCTCAGTCAGACCCATTGTTGATATGTGGCAAGACGCTCCTCGGGGCGCGTCTTGCTTGGGCCTCTCTCCTGGAGGCGCTCAGTCAGACCGAGTGCTGACATGTGGCAAGACGCTCCTCGGGGCGCGTTTTCCTTGGGCTTCTCTCATGGAGGCCCTCAGTCAGACCCATTGTTGATATGTGGCAAGACGCTCCTCGGGGCGAGTCTTGCTTGGGCCTCTCTCCTGGAGGTGCTCAGTCAGACCCAGTGTTGACATGGTGCAAGACGCTCCTCGGGGCGCGTCTTGCTTAGGCTTCTCTCTTGGAGGCCCTCAGTCAGACCCATTGTTGACATGTGGCAAGACGCTCCTCGGGGCGCGTCTTGCTTGGGCTTCTCTCCTGGAGGCCCTCAGTCAGACCCATTGTTGACATGTGGCAAGACACTCCTCGGGGCGCGTCTTGCTTGGGCCTCTCTCCTGGAGGCGCTCAGTTAGACCGAGTGCTGACATAAGGCAAGACGCTCCTCGGGGCGCGTCTTGCTGGGAGCTCTCTCCTGGAGGCCCTCAGTCAGACCCAGTGCTTACATGTGGCAAGACGCTCCTCGGGGCGCGTCTTGCTTGGGCCTCTCTCCTGGAGGCGCTCAGTCAGACCCAGTGGTGACATGTGGCAAGACGCTCTTCGGGGCGCGTCTTGCTTGAGCCTTTCTCCTGGAGATGCTCAGTCAGACCCAGTGTTGACACGTGACAAGACGCTCCTCGGGGCGCGTCTTGCTTGGGCTTCTCTCATGGAGGCCCTCAGTCAGACCCATTGTTGATATGTGGCAAGACGCTCCTCGGGGCGCGTCTTGCTTGGGCCTCTCTCCTGGAGGCGCTCAGTCAGACCGAGTGCTGACATGTGGCAAGACGCTCCTCGGGGCGCGTCTTGCTTGGGCTTCTCTCCTGGAGGCCCTCAGTCAGACCCATTGTTTACATGTGGCAAGACGCTCCTTGGGGCGCATCTTGCTTGGGCCTCTCTCCTGGAGGCCCTCTGTCATCCCCAGTGTTGACATGTGACAAGACGCTCCTCGGAGTGCGTCTTGCTTGGGCCTCTCTCCTGGAGGCGCTCAGTCAGACCGAGTGCTGACATGTGGCAAGACGCTCCTCGGGACGCGTCTTGCTTGGGCTTCTCTCCTGGAGGCCCTCAGTCAGACCCATTGTTGACATGTGGCAAGACGCTCCTCGGGGCGCGTCTTGCTTGTGATTCTCTCCTGGAGGCCCTCAGTCAGACCCATTGTTTACATGTGGCAAGACGCTCCTCGGGGCGCATCTTGCTTGGGCCTCTCTCCTGGAGGCCCTCTGTCAGCCCCAGTGTTGACATGTGTCAAGACGCTCCTCGGGGCGCGTCTTGCTGGGGCCTCTCTCCTGGAGGCGCTCAGTCAGACCCAGTGCTGACATGTGGTAAGACGCTCCTCGGGGCGCGTCTTGCTGGGGCTTCTCTCCTGCAGGCGCTCAGTCAGACCCAGTGCTTACATGTGGCAAGACGCTCCTCGGGGCGCGTCTTGCTTGGGCCTCTCTCCTGGAGGCGCTCAGTCAGACCCAGTGGTGACATGTGGCAAGACGCTCCTCGAGGCGCGTCTTGCTTGGGCCTCTCTCCTGGAGACGCTCAGTCAGACCCAGTGTTGACACGTGGCAAGACGCTCCTCGGGGCGCGTCTTGCTTGGGCCTCTCTCCTGGAGGCGCTCAGTCAGACCCAGTGGTGACATGTGGCAAGACGCTCCTCGGGGCGCGTCTTGCTTGGGCTTCTCTCATGGAGGCCCTCAGTCAGACCCATTGTTGATATGTGGCAAGACGCTCCTCGGGGCGCGTCTTGCTTGGGCCTCTCTCCTGGAGGCGCTCAGTCAGACCGAGTGCTGACATGTGGCAAGACGCTGCTCGGGGCGCGTCTTGCTTGGGCTTCTCTCCTGCAGGCCCTGAGTCAGACCCATTGTTTACATGTGGCAAGACGCTCCTTTGGGCGCATCTTGCTTGGGCTTCTCTCCTGGAGGCCCTCAGTCAGACCCATTGTTGACATGTGGCAAGACGCTCCTCGGGGCGCGTCTTGCTTGGGCCTCTCTCCTGGAGGCGCTCAGTCAGACCCAGTGCTTACATGTGGCAAGACGCTCCTCGGGGCGCGTCTTGCTTGGGCCTCTCTCCTGGAGGCGCTCAATCAGACCCAGTGGTGACATGTGGCAAGACGCTCTTCGGGGCGCGTCTTGCTTGAGCCTCTCTCCTGGAGATGCTCAGTCAGACCCAGTGTTGACACGTGACAAGACGCTCCTCGGGGCGCGTCTTGCTTGGGCTTCTCTCATGGAGGCCCTCAGTCAGACCCATTGTTGATATGTGGCAAGACGCTTCTCGGGGCGCGTCTTGCTTGGGCCTCTCTCCTGGAGGCGCTCAGTCAGACCGAGTGCTGACATGTGGCAAGACGCTCCTCGGGGCGCGTCTTGCTTGGGCTTCTCTCCTGGAGGCCCTCTGTCAGCCCCAGTGTTGACATGTGTCAAGACGCTCCTCAGGGTGCGTCTTGCTTGGGCCTCTCTCCTGGAGGCGCTCAGTCAGACCGAGTGCTGACATGTGGCAAGACGCTCCTCGGGGCGCGTCTTGCTTGGGCTTCTCTCCTGGAGGCCCTCAGTCAGACCCTTTGTTGACATGTGGCAAGACGCTCCTCGGGGCGCGTCTTGCTTGTGCTTCTCTCCTGGAGGCCCTCAGTCAGACCCATTGTTTACATGTGGCAAGACGCTCCTCGGGGCGCATCTTGCTTGGGCCTCTCTCCTGGAGGCCCTATGTCAGCCCCAGTGTTGACATGTGTCAAGACGCTCCTCGGGGCGCGTCTTGCTGGGGCCTCTCTCCTGGAGGCGTTCATTCAGACCGAGTGCTGACAAGTGGCAAGACGCTCCTCGGGGCGCGTCTTGCTTGGGCTTCTCTCCTGGAGGCGTTCAGTCAGACCGAGTGCTGACATGTGGTAAGACGCTCCTCGGGGCACGTCTTGCTGGGGCTTCTCTCCTGGAGGCGCTCAGTCAGACCCAGTGCTTACATGTGGCAAGACGCTCCTCGGGGCGTGTCTTGATTGGGCCTCTCTCCTGGAGGCGCTCAGTCAGACCCAGTGGTGACATGTGGCAAGACGCTCCTCGGGGCGCGTCTTGCTTGGGCCTCTCTCCTGGAGACGCTCAGTCAGACCCAGTGTTGACACGTGGCAAGACGCTCCTCGGGGCGCGTCTTGCTTGGGCTTCTCTCCTGGAGGCCCTCAGTCAGACCCATTGTTTACATGTGGCAAGACGCTCCTTTGGGCGCATCTTGCTTGGGCTTCTCTCCTGGAGGCCCTCAGTCAGACCCATTGTTGACATGTGGCAAGACGCTCCTCGGGGCGCGTCTTGCTGGGGCTTCTCTCCTGGAGGCGTTCAGTCAGACCGAGTGCTGACATGTGGCAAGACGCTCCTCGGGACGCGTCTTGCTTGGGCTTCTCTCCTGGAGGCCCTCAGTCAGACCCATTGTTGACATGTGGCAAGACGGTCCTCGGGGCGCGTCTTGCTTGGGCCTCTCTCCTGGAGACGCTCAGTCAGACCCAGTGTTGACACGTGACAAGACGCTCCTCGGGGTGCGTCTTGCTTGGGCTTCTCTCATGGAGGCCCTCAGTCACACCCATTGTTGACATGTGGCAAGACGCTCCTCGGGGCGCGTCTTGCTGGGGCTTCTCTCCTGGAGGCGCTCAGTCAGACCGAGTGCTGACATGTGGCAAGACGCTGCTCGGGGCGCGTCTTGCTTGGGCTTCTCTCCTGCAGGCCCTGAGTCAGACCCATTGTTTACATGTGGCAAGACGCTCCTTTGGGCGCATCTTGCTTGGGCTTCTCTCCTGGAGGCCCTCAGTCAGACCCATTGTTGACATGTGGCAAGACGCTCCTCGGGGCGCGTCTTGCTTGGGCCTCTCTCCTGGAGGCGCTCAGTCAGACCCAGTGCTTACATGTGGCAAGAAGCTCCTCGGGGCGCGTCTTGCTTGGGCCTCTCTCCTGGAGGCGCTCAATCAGACCCAGTGGTGACATGTGGCAAGACGCTCTTCGGGGCGCGTCTTGCTTGAGCCTCTCTCCTGGAGATGCTCAGTCAGACCCAGTGTTGACACGTGACAAGACGCTCCTCGGGGCGCGTCTTGCTTGGGCTTCTCTCATGGAGGCCCTCAGTCAGACCCATTGTTGATATGTGGCAAGACGCTTCTCGGGGCGCGTCTTGCTTGGGCCTCTCTCCTGGAGGCGCTCAGTCAGACCGAGTGCTGACATGTGGCAAGACGCTCCTCGGGGCGCGTCTTGCTTGGGCTTCTCTCCTGGAGGCCCTCTGTCAGCCCCAGTGTTGACATGTGTCAAGACGCTCCTCAGGGTGCGTCTTGCTTGGGCCTCTCTCCTGGAGGCGCTCAGTCAGACCGAGTGCTGACATGTGGCAAGACGCTCCTCGGGGCGCGTCTTGCTTGGGCTTCTCTCCTGGAGGCCCTCAGTCAGACCCATTGTTGACATGTGGCAAGACGCTCCTCGGGGCGCGTCTTGCTTGTGCTTCTCTCCTGGAGGCCCTCAGTCAGACCCATTGTTTACATGTGGCAAGACGCTCCTCGGGGCGCATCTTGCTTGGGCCTCTCTCCTGGAGGCCCTATGTCAGCCCCAGTGTTGACATGTGTCAAGACGCTCCTCGGGGCGCGTCTTGCTGGGGCCTCTCTCCTGGAGGCGTTCAGTCAGACCGAGTGCTGACAAGTGGCAAGACGCTCCTCGGGGCGCGTCTTGCTTGGGCTTCTCTCCTGGAGGCGTTCAGTCAGACCGAGTGCTGACATGTGGTAAGACGCTCCTCGGGGCACGTCTTGCTGGGGCTTCTCTCCTGGAGGCGCTCAGTCAGACCCAGTGCTTACATGTGGCAAGACGCTCCTCGGGGCGTGTCTTGATTGGGCCTCTCTCCTGGAGGCGCTCAGTCAGACCCAGTGGTGACATGTGGCAAGACGCTCCTCGGGGCGCGTCTTGCTTGGGCCTCTCTCCTGGAGACGCTCAGTCAGACCCAGTGTTGACACGTGGCAAGACGCTCCTCGGGGCGTGTCTTGCTTGGGCCTCTCTCCTGGAGGCGCTCAGTCAGACCCAGTGGTGACATGTGGCAAGACGCTCCTCGGGGCGCGTCTTGCTTGGGCTTCTCTCCTGGAGGCCCTCAGTCAGACCCATTGTTTACATGTGGCAAGACGCTCCTTTGGGCGCATCTTGCTTGGGCTTCTCTCCTGGAGGCCCTCAGTCAGACCCATTGTTGACATGTGGCAAGACGCTCCTCGGGGCGCGTCTTGCTGGGGCTTCTCTCCTGGAGGCGTTCAGTCAGACCGAGTGCTGACATGTGGCAAGACGCTCCTCGGGACGCGTCTTGCTTGGGCTTCTCTCCTGGAGGCCCTCAGTCAGACCCATTGTTGACATGTGGCAAGACGGTCCTCGGGGCGCGTCTTGCTTGGGCCTCTCTCCTGGAGACGCTCAGTCAGACCCAGTGTTGACACGTGACAAGACGCTCCTCGGGGTGCGTCTTGCTTGGGCTTCTCTCATGGAGGCCCTCAGTCAGACCCATTGTTGATATGTGGCAAGACGCTCCTCGGGGCGCGTCTTGCTTGGGCCTCTCTCCTGGAGGCGCTCAGTCAGGCCGAGTGCTGACATGTGGCAAAACACTCCTCGGGACGCGTCTTGCTTGGGCTTCTCTCCTGGAGGCCCTCAGTCAGACTCATTGTTGACATGTGGCAAGACGCTCCTCGGGGCGCGTCTTGCTTGGGCCTCTCTCCTGGAGGCGCTGAGTCAGACCCAGTGGTGACATGTGGCAAGAAGCTCCTCAGGGCGCGTCTTGCTTGGGCCTCTCTCCTGGAGACGCTCAGTCAGACCCAGTGTTGACATGTGGCAAGACGCTCCTCGGGGCGCGTCTTGCTTGGGCCTCTCTCCTGGAGACGCTCAGTCAGACCCAGTGGTGACATGTGGCAAGACGCTCCTCGGGGCGCGTTTTGCTTGGGCCTCTCTCCTGGAGACGCTCAGTCAGACCCAGTGTTGACACGTGACAAGACGCTCCTCTTGGCGCGTCTTGCTTGGGCTTCTCTCATGGAGGCCCTCAGTCAGACCCATTGTTGATATGTTGCAAGACGCTCCTCGGGGCGCGTCTTGCTTGGGCCTCTCTCCTGGAGGCGCTCAGTCAGGCCGAGTGCTGACATGTGGCAAGACACTCCTCGGGACTCGTCTTGCTTGGGCTTCTCTCCTGGAGGCCCTCAGTCAGACTCATTGTTGACATGTGGCAAGACGCTCCTCG